>NW_027530855.1:1470791-1475834 GCF_008692635.1 Crocuta crocuta | reverse complement strand
GAGGGAGGGGGCGGGGGGCTGTGGCCTCAGCCCCTTGGCAGCCCATGAAGGGAAGTGACACAATGAGGAATGTGTTTCCCTCTGCCCGTCCGTCCCCCCGCGTGGGGGTGGGAGGCAGAGCCCTGAGAATGGCCAGACCCCAACAGGGGCCAGGGGGCACATGCTGGAACAGCACCGGAGGGGGTGCTGGGAGGGGGAGGAGCCAAAGGGGGGTGCCGGGCAGGAAGGGCAACCCAGGGCAGGCGGGGCACCTTTCCTGTCCATCTCATCTCCATGCTGCGCGAGCATCTAGGGTCTCCGTGCTTGCGCAGTCCCCAGCGCGCCTGGGTATGGAAGCCACCCCTTCTCAAGGAAGCTGGCCCCTTCTGCTGGCTTTCCCTTCTTTCTCAAGGGACTTGGGGTTATGGAGGCCAGGTCCTTGGTGTGAGAGGGAACTGAGGTACGAGGACCCTGACCGTGGGTGGGACTAAGCAGGGTGTTTCATTTGTCCTCTCTCTCTCTGGGTGTTTTTGTCCCCAGCTGGGACTGCCTGTGCGAAAACAGGCCCCCTGGTGGGACGGCACCTCCCCATCCTGGACACCCATTTCCTCTCCCAGAGCTGGGAGCGGCTCCTTAACCCCCTCACGCCCACCATCCACAGACGTCCCTGAGACTTCGGCAGGCAGGGCCAAGTGCGCCCTGTGTCAGTCTGGGCTGGAGGGTGGCGGGGCCTTGGAAAGCAGGCTGGCCCCAGATATCTCTGTCAATCTCCATCTTCCTGCACGAGCCCTTTTGACACGTTGGTGACTCCAGAAGTCCCCCACCCTTGCCCTCTGCCTCATAATCTCCCGGGCTCTTGGTGGGGGGCGGGGGGCTCAGAGAGCACGGTGGCATGAAGGGAGCAAACCAGGAGGCCGCAGCCCCGGCCCGTGGTCCCAGGAGGGGAGGCAGTCTGGCTGAGCAGGGAGGCTTCCCGGTGCGTTGCTCCGTGAGGCTGCATGCCTGCTGGTTGGGCTCAGGAAAGTCTCAGGTGGTCCTTGAGTAGTCGGGTGAGCGGCCAGTTGGTGGTCCAGGCACAAGGCTGTGCCCAGAAAGCAGAGGATGGGGGTGGAGCCAGTGGGCCAGGGCTCACCTCGGTCCTCAGTGGTCCCCGAGAGCTGCCAGTCTGCCAGGTTTTGAGCTGGGACCAGGTAGGCACTGGTGGGTCCCCCATGGGCAGGAACTGCCCCTTCAGCTCTACCCTGGGCGAGGTGATAAAAGGGGGGGAGGGTTGGAGTGTGGCCCTGTGGTTGAACTTGAGCAACTAGACCCTGGGACAGACAATTCGCTCCTCCGGGTGGGTGGCCCTTGGCCCCCTTGGAGCCCTGGGCGGGGGAGTGGGGGCGCCGCCGCCTTCTCTCTGGACCTGCTCGGGCTCAGCCCAGAGATGGTGTTTCCCTTGCCACCTTCCCTCAGCACTGTGGGCTACTAGGAGACCCTAGGAGGTGCCTTCACCCCCCTCAGCCTTGCCTTCCTCATCTGAAGAATGAGGGATTGTCAGGGGGGTAAGAGATGTGCCCTGGAATCAGAGACACAGGTCAGCATCCATGCTGTCATCAGCTGCTTGACCCATTTCCACACCTGTCAAATGGAGAGATAAACATGGACAGGTCAGCTATGAAAGTGTCTCCCCGGACGCCACACTCCAGAAGAGCTTACCTTTGGATAGCAATTTACAAAAGACTTTCACATCCATTTTCAAGTGGTCCTCATAGCTGCCCTGTGGGATGCTGGGCGGCTCAGATTGGAGCGACATGGAGCGAGGGCTCCCGGCTCCCAGTTCAGTGCTGGCTTCCCTCCTTGTTTCCACCATTTGCTGCTTCCTCCTCCCAGGTGCCCCCATCCCCTCTTGGCTTCCATATCCTTCCTGACATGTTTCTGACCAGCACCCCTTGATGGTAGCTGGGGTGGGCCAAGGAGACCTGTCTGAGAGGTGGGGTCCTTCATCCAACCTCCCAACCGGCACTGCGGAGATTTAGAAGGAAATCCAGTTCACTTCTGGTAAAAATGAAGCTTCCCCACCCGGGGGGGAACGCGTGGGGCCCAGACTGGGAGAGGTGTGAGTACTCCCACTTGCCTCCCACAGGGACCTGAGGAACAATGTCATCAGCACGGTACATCCCGGGGCCTTCCTGGGCCTGGGAGAGCTGAAGCGCTTGTAAGTGGCATGTCCTGCTCCCCCAGCCCTGGAGCCTGTCCCCTGGGTCCCTTCTAGTCTCCCCACCCACAGCGCCCCTCTCCCCAACACGCTGTATTGCTGGGGTGGGGGCGGTGCTGATGGGGGAGACACTTCAAGCCCATCTCCTTGTTCATCCTACTCCCCACACAAGCCCCAGCCACACACGTGTGTCCCCCCGACAAGTGGACCCACGTGCTGCCACGCGGCCAGCTTGCTGAGGTTGTATGTGTCTCTCTAGAGATCTTTCCAACAACCGGATTGGCTGTCTCACCTCTGAGACCTTCCAAGGCCTCCCCAGGCTTCTCCGACTGTGAGTGAGGGGCAGATAGAGGGGAGGAGGGCTTGGGAGGAGGGAGGGTGGCGCCAGACCCTCAGACACTCAGACACTCAGACACCCCTGCATTCCCTTCACCCACTCCTCCCTCCTTTGGCTCAGGGAGACCCTGAGGTCCGGGCTCACTGTTCCCTGCCCCCTGCAGAAACATATCTGGAAACATCTTCTCCAGTCTGCAACCTGGGGTCTTTGATGAGCTGCCAGCCCTTAAGGTTGTGTGAGTATCTATTTCCAGCCCAAGGACTCAGACCTCTGCTTCCTTTCTCTGCCCAGGAAGGACACACACAAGTACCATGACCACCGTGGCCAGCCTTATGAGTAGGCAGGACAGGCCATGGCTGAAAGCACCAGATCTGCCTTCCCACCATCGCCAGGCTGGGGGTGGCAAACGCAGGCCCGAATGTGCCCTTCCCGGCCTCAGCCTCTCCCGGGGCTCCAGCCCCAGCCCCTGAGCCCACCCCTCCCCTCTGCTCTACTCTGTGGCCCCTCTACCCATTCTGCAGGGATCTCGGCACTGAGTACCTGACCTGTGACTGCCGCCTGCGCTGGCTGCTGTCCTGGGCCCGGAATCGCTCCCTGCAGCTGTCCGAGCACACGCTCTGTGCCTACCCCAGTGCCCTCCACGCCCAGGCCCTGGGCAGCCTCCGGGAGGCCCAGCTGCGCTGCGGTGAGCACACCCTCACCCTGCACCCTTAGCGCAGGTGTGCTGAAGGGCCCCGCCGGCTCCAGGCTCCCTCTGCCTCACGTTCTCCAGGGCATCCTCTCCCTCGGATCCCGCGGGGGGTCCTTCTCCACCAGCATTCCTAAACTTTCTTTGGGGCCGCTGCTTAGTGTTTTCATCCGGTCCCCACCTCTTGGGGTGACGTGTGCTGTGACAGGAGCACTTTTATTTTGCTCGTCCCAAACGCAGCTGCCCCCCTCTTGTGCTCTGATCTCCAGAGGCTTTCTGCTGCCCCTTTGTCCCCAGCTGGAGTGGGCCCTGGTCAGGGGGGCTCTGCACCCCACCCCGGGCATCTCGCGCACTGCTGCACGCAGGCCTCACTGCCCCTTGTCCTCCCACAGAAGGGGCCCTGGAGCTGCACACGCACCACCTCATCCCGTCCCTGCGCCAAGTGGTCTTCCAGGGGGACCGACTGCCCTTCCAGTGCTCCGCCAGCTACCTAGGCGAAGACACCCGCATCCGCTGGTACCACAACCGGGCCCCCCTGGAGGGCGACGAGCAGGCGGGCGTCCTCCTCGCCGAGAGCCTCGTCCATGACTGCACCTTCATCACCAGGTACAGGCCCTGCTATCAGAGGCCTCTAGTCCCCGCCCTCCTGACGCTCTGGGCCCAGAAGATGTCCTGGGAGTGTGTTCGTAGGCGTGAAGAGCGGGCTTGTGTGTGTTCCTGGAAATCCAGGACTACTTCACAAATGGCCTGGATAGGGGAATAGAAATGAAATGCCTGATAGGAAAAAAAAGGATTATATGTGACATTTCTTTAGTGCTTTCAGTATATAGTGACTCTCCTTTATTATCAGACTTAATCTCTCCAGTAAACCTGCAAGAGAGGTATTATTATTATCTCCCTGGTAAACATGGGGAAATTGAAGCTCAGGAAAGCAATATCATAAGGCCGATCAGAATTAAAGGAGTATGTACTTGTACCCCTGGCTCTGCTGAAGAAAAAAGACCCCTGAAGCTCATGCCCTGCACACCCTGGGTCGGGGGGATGGGGTGGGCCGGGCCAGGGTGCTTCGGGAGAGGGCCGTGGCCACTGGGAGTGCCTGCCCAGCCGGCCCTGGCCCTGCCCGCCTGCCTGCAGCGAGCTGACCCTGTCTCACATCGGCGTGTGGGCCTCCGGGGAATGGGAGTGCTCGGTGTCCACTGCCCAGGGCAATGCCAGCAAGAAGGTGGAGATCGTGGTGCTGGAGACCTCGGCCTCCTACTGCCCAGCTGAGCGAGTGGCCAACAACCGCGGGGACTTCAGGTGCGGTCACCTCTGGCGCCCCAGGGGACCTCCCCCAAGCCCCCACCCCCTCTCCTGAGTCTCAGAACACAGGTGCCCAGGGTGTCCTCCATCTGCTCTAAGATGCAGAAAGCACTTTTGTCATCCAGCTCCAAGTCCTGCCGCCCCGCTGCTGTATTTACAGAGCCCTCATCGTTTTGTATAAACTCCCCGTCTCAGAGGTGCTGTGCGGAACCCAAAGTTTTGGTGGATTTTTTTGTTTCTTTGGTTTGCTTCCTGACATTAATGATTTACAAAACTCTCGCACAGCACTTGTATTTTAATATCCTAATGGCCCTCTCAGTTAGGAAGGGCAGGTGTATTCTCACCATCCTACAGCCGAGAATACTCAGGCGCAGAAAGGGTAAGTGACTCGAACTCAGGGCTCCAACTCTGAACAGACACGGAGTTAGAAAGAAGGTGGAGCTCGGAAGCCCCTATAGAAGGCCAGTCTAAACCCTCTCTTCTGAATCCTTCCCCCAGGTCCCAAGGGGCTGGTTCTTGAGGGCAGGGGAGGCCCCTTGC
>NW_027530855.1:1464515-1470529 GCF_008692635.1 Crocuta crocuta | reverse complement strand
GCCCCCTTGGAGCCCTGGGCGGGGGAGTGGGGGCGCCGCCGCCTTCTCTCTGGACCTGCTCGGGCTCAGCCCAGAGATGGTGTTTCCCTTGCCACCTTCCCTCAGCACTGTGGGCTACTAGGAGACCCTAGGAGGTGCCTTCACCCCCCTCAGCCTTGCCTTCCTCATCTGAAGAATGAGGGATTGTCAGGGGGGTAAGAGATGTGCCCTGGAATCAGAGACACAGGTCAGCATCCATGCTGTCATCAGCTGCTTGACCCATTTCCACACCTGTCAAATGGAGAGATAAACATGGACAGGTCAGCTATGAAAGTGTCTCCCCGGACGCCACACTCCAGAAGAGCTTACCTTTGGATAGCAATTTACAAAAGACTTTCACATCCATTTTCAAGTGGTCCTCATAGCTGCCCTGTGGGATGCTGGGCGGCTCAGATTGGAGCGACATGGAGCGAGGGCTCCCGGCTCCCAGTTCAGTGCTGGCTTCCCTCCTTGTTTCCACCATTTGCTGCTTCCTCCTCCCAGGTGCCCCCATCCCCTCTTGGCTTCCATATCCTTCCTGACATGTTTCTGACCAGCACCCCATGATGGTAGCTGGGGTGGGCCAAGGAGACCTGTCTGAGAGGTGGGGTCCTTCATCCAACCTCCCAACCGGCACTGCGGAGATTTAGAAGGAAATCCAGTTCACTTCTGGTAAAAATGAAGCTTCCCCACCCGGGGGGGAACGCGTGGGGCCCAGACTGGGAGAGGTGTGAGTACTCCCACTTGCCTCCCACAGGGACCTGAGGAACAATGTCATCAGCACGGTACATCCCGGGGCCTTCCTGGGCCTGGGAGAGCTGAAGCGCTTGTAAGTGGCATGTCCTGCTCCCCCAGCCCTGGAGCCTGTCCCCTGGGTCCCTTCTAGTCTCCCCACCCACAGCGCCCCTCTCCCCAACACGCTGTATTGCTGGGGTGGGGGCGGTGCTGATGGGGGAGACACTTCAAGCCCATCTCCTTGTTCATCCTACTCCCCACACAAGCCCCAGCCACACACGTGTGTCCCCCCGACAAGTGGACCCACGTGCTGCCACGCGGCCAGCTTGCTGAGGTTGTATGTGTCTCTCTAGAGATCTTTCCAACAACCGGATTGGCTGTCTCACCTCTGAGACCTTCCAAGGCCTCCCCAGGCTTCTCCGACTGTGAGTGAGGGGCAGTTAGAGGGGAGGAGGGCTTGGGAGGAGGGAGGGTGGCGCCAGACCCTCAGACACTCAGACACTCAGACACCCCTGCATTCCCTTCACCCACTCCTCCCTCCTTTGGCTCAGGGAGACCCTGAGGTCCGGGCTCACTGTTCCCTGCCCCCTGCAGAAACATATCTGGAAACATCTTCTCCAGTCTGCAACCTGGGGTCTTTGATGAGCTGCCAGCCCTTAAGGTTGTGTGAGTATCTATTTCCAGCCCAAGGACTCAGACCTCTGCTTCCTTTCTCTGCCCAGGAAGGACACACACAAGTACCATGACCACCGTGGCCAGCCTTATGAGTAGGCAGGACAGGCCATGGCTGAAAGCACCAGATCTGCCTTCCCACCATCGCCAGGCTGGGGGTGGCAAACGCAGGCCCGAATGTGCCCTTCCCGGCCTCAGCCTCTCCCGGGGCTCCAGCCCCAGCCCCTGAGCCCACCCCTCCCCTCTGCTCTACTCTGTGGCCCCTCTACCCATTCTGCAGGGATCTCGGCACTGAGTACCTGACCTGTGACTGCCGCCTGCGCTGGCTGCTGTCCTGGGCCCGGAATCGCTCCCTGCAGCTGTCCGAGCACACGCTCTGTGCCTACCCCAGTGCCCTCCACGCCCAGGCCCTGGGCAGCCTCCGGGAGGCCCAGCTGCGCTGCGGTGAGCACACCCTCACCCTGCACCCTTAGCGCAGGTGTGCTGAAGGGCCCCGCCGGCTCCAGGCTCCCTCTGCCTCACATTCTCCAGGGCATCCTCTCCCTCGGATCCCGCGGAGGTCCTTCTCCACCAGCATTCCTAAACTTTCTTTGGGGCCGCTGCTTAGTGTTTTCATCCGGTCCCCACCTCTTGGGGTGACGTGTGCTGTGACAGGAGCACTTTTATTTTGCTCGTCCCAAACGCAGCTGCCCCCCTCTTGTGCTCTGATCTCCAGAGGCTTTCTGCTGCCCCTTTGTCCCCAGCTGGAGTGGGCCCTGGTCAGGGGGGCTCTGCACCCCACCCCGGGCATCTCGCGCACTGCTGCACGCAGGCCTCACTGCCCCTTGTCCTCCCACAGAAGGGGCCCTGGAGCTGCACACGCACCACCTCATCCCGTCCCTGCGCCAAGTGGTCTTCCAGGGGGACCGACTGCCCTTCCAGTGCTCTGCCAGCTACCTAGGCGAAGACACCCGCATCCGCTGGTACCACAACCGGGCCCCCCTGGAGGGCGACGAGCAGGCGGGCGTCCTCCTCGCCGAGAGCCTCGTCCATGACTGCACCTTCATCACCAGGTACAGGCCCTGCTATCAGAGGCCCCTAGTCCCCGCCCTCCTGACGCTCTGGGCCCAGAAGATGTCCTGGGAGTGTGTTCGTAGGCGTGAAGAGCGGGCTTGTGTGTGTTCCTGGAAATCCAGGACTACTTCACAAATGGCCTGGATAGGGGAATAGAAATGAAATGCCTGATAGGAAAAAAAAGGATTATATGTGACATTTCTTTAGTGCTTTCAGTATATAGTGACTCTCCTTTATTATCAGACTTAATCTCTCCAGTAAACCTGCAAGAGAGGTATTATTATTATCTCCCTGGTAAACATGGGGAAATTGAAGCTCAGGAAAGCAATATCATAAGGCCGATCAGAATTAAAGGAGTATGTACTTGTACCCCTGGCTCTGCTGAAGAAAAAAGACCCCTGAAGCTCATGCCCTGCACACCCTGGGTCGGGGGGATGGGGTGGGCCGGGCCAGGGTGCTTCGGGAGAGGGCCGTGGCCACTGGGAGTGCCTGCCCAGCCGGCCCTGGCCCTGCCCGCCTGCCTGCAGCGAGCTGACCCTGTCTCACATCGGCGTGTGGGCCTCCGGGGAATGGGAGTGCTCGGTGTCCACTGCCCAGGGCAATGCCAGCAAGAAGGTGGAGATCGTGGTGCTGGAGACCTCGGCCTCCTACTGCCCAGCTGAGCGAGTGGCCAACAACCGCGGGGACTTCAGGTGCAGTCACCTCTGGCGCCCCAGGGGACCTCCCCCAAGCCCCCACCCCCTCTCCTGAGTCTCAGAACACAGGTGCCCAGGGTGTCCTCCATCTGCTCTAAGATGCAGAAAGCACTTTTGTCATCCAGCTCCAAGTCCTGCCGCCCCGCTGCTGTATTTACAGAGCCCTCATCGTTTTGTATAAACTCCCCGTCTCAGAGGTGCTGTGCGGAACCCAAAGTTTTGGTGGATTTTTTTGTTTCTTTGGTTTGCTTCCTGACATTAATGATTTACAAAACTCTCGCACAGCACTTGTATTTTAATATCCTAATGGCCCTCTCAGTTAGGAAGGGCAGGTGTATTCTCACCATCCTACAGCCGAGAATACTCAGGCGCAGAAAGGGTAAGTGACTCGAACTCAGGGCTCCAACTCTGAACAGACACGGAGTTAGAAAGAAGGTGGAGCTCGGAAGCCCCTATAGAAGGCCAGTCTAAACCCTCTCTTCTGAATCCTTCCCCCAGGTCCCAAGGGGCTGGTTCTTGAGGGCAGGGGAGGCCCCTTGCCCTGAAGGAGGAGCCTGGGGCGACGGCCGCCTCCTGCTTCTGCCCCCAGGTGGCCTCGCACTCTGGCGGGCATCACAGCCTACCAGTCCTGCCTACAGTACCCCTTCACCTCGGTGCCCCTGAGCGGGGGTGCGCCGGGCACCCGAGCCTCCCGCCGGTGTGACCGAGCTGGCCGCTGGGAGCCCGGGGACTACTCCCACTGCCTGTACACCAACGACATCACCCGGGTGCTCTACACTTTCGTGCTGGTGAGGCCAGGAGACGCGCAGGCAGGGGGCATCCCGTCTGCTCTGGTTCGGGGGAAATGGGAAGGGGAGCAGCCCACTGGCCCCACGGCGGCCCGGGATGCCCCTCACGGCCTCTCCTCCACGCCTCTGCTTCGTGGGCATGCGCAGTGAGGTGCTCTTCCTCTTCTCTCGCTTTTCTTCTTCCGGGCGTTTCAGACCACCCCCTCCCAGGGCCATCCCAAGCATCTTTACTCCCAAGCACAGCAAGGACAGCCTTAAGGGGGAAAACAAGGACAGCGTGAGGTCCTTGGGCCAGTGGTGTTAGGAGTAGGTGGCCTTGAGTCCTGAGGAGTCCTTCCTCACTTGTGCCTCCTGTCTTGATTGGACCCAGCTGGTGGGCTAGACCCCCTCTCCCCAGGCACTGTCACCCTGAGCATCAGCACAGACAAGGGGGCCCCCTAGGGGCAGTTCTCCGGGAGAAGGAGCAGAACTGGAAGATCTCCTTTCTCCCCTCAATTCTCCCAGATGCCCATCAACGCCTCCAACGCGCTGACCCTGGCTCACCAGCTGCGTGTGTACACGGCTGAGGCGGCCAGCTTCTCGGACATGATGGACGTTGTCTATGTGGCTCAGATGATCCAGAAATTTTTGGGTTATGTCGACCAGATCAAAGAGGTGAGATTCAACCTGGCCTCTGGGGCCCCTGGGAAACCCCTCCCCACCCAGGGGGAGGTGCTCAAGCCTCACCCGGTGTCCCAGCCCCTGGGCCCCACACCCCACTCCTGCCCTCAGTGACTCCCTGCCCCCCGCCAGCTGGTGGAGGTGATGGTGGACATGGCCAGCAACCTGATGCTGGTGGATGAGCACCTGCTGTGGCTGGCCCAGCGTGAGGACAAGGCCTGCAGTGGCATCGTGGGTGCCCTGGAGCGCATTGGGGGGGCTGCCCTCAGCCCCCACGCCCAGCACATCTCCGTGGTAATATGGGTCAGCTGGGAGGAAGCTCCTTGGGGAGCCTAGCACTGGGAGGGGCCTTAGAATCAACTGGGGCCTGCCCTCCCCAGCCAGGAGGGAAGTACTCCTCTCTTTGGGCAGCAAGTCCTCCTAGTATGCACCTGCCATGCGCCCAGCTAGCCAGAACGCCGAGCATGACTCAGTGGAGAGGAATCCAGTTCTGAGCTGTCAGGGGCAGTGCAAAGGAGAGGGGGCCAGTGAGAGGGAGCAGTTATGCAAGACTTCACGGTGGGGAACGGAACTGTAGAGCCAGCCTGAGGAACAGGAGGAGGCTTGGGGGCAGGGCGACGACACTGTGATGGAATGAGGAGTGATGGAGACATCTGTCCCCTGAGAAGAGGGTGACATCACCAGTGGTGGGTTGCACACCGATTAACAGGAGAGCAAGATAATGTGTGAGGCCCTTCCAGAGGCATAAGGGGGCTGGACATTGACCCTGCTCCACGGCTTAGCTGGGAGCTAAGAGATTGTTAAGAGATGAGCAAGATCCAAGGTAGGGTGTGAGTGGGAGGAGAGGTCTTAGGAGGGAGAAGGTGCCGTGGCCAGGGGTTGGGGAGCCTCCGCAGCAGACATAAGACTGCCAGCCCTTGGGAAGGCAGGAAGAATGCGTAGGGGGACACAGCCTGGGCAAACCCGCAGAGAGGGACTGTGTGGTCTCGGCAGGAGGCCGAGAGAGAGCCCGCAGATCTCAAAGAGGGGCGTGACGGGTTCCCTGTCCCTAGAACTCAAGGAACGTGGCATTGGAGGCCTACCTCATCAAGCCACACAGCTACGTGGGGCTGAGCTGCACAGCCTTCCAGAGAAAGGAGGCAGGAGTGCTGGGCATACGGCCCGGGAGCCCCGGCCAGAACCCCTCGCCAGAGCCTGAGCCCCTGGCCGACCAGCAGCTCCGCTTCCGCTGCACCACAGGGAGACCCAGCGTCTCTCTGTCATCCTTCCACATCAAGGTGGGCACTGAGGGAGGCGTGTGGGGGCAGATGCTAAGAGGGGGCGTGCCCAGATGCAGGTGCCTCATGGGGGTGGGTGCTGTGAGTAGAAGCTGATCCAGGAAGGGGGTACAGGG
>NW_027530855.1:1457128-1462799 GCF_008692635.1 Crocuta crocuta | reverse complement strand
AGTATGCACCTGCCATGCGCCCAGCTAGCCAGAACGCCGAGCATGACTCAGTGGAGAGGAATCCAGTTCTGAGCTGTCAGGGGCAGTGCAAAGGAGAGGGGGCCAGTGAGAGGGAGCAGTTATGCAAGACTTCACGGTGGGGAACGGAACTGTAGAGCCAGCCTGAGGAACAGGAGGAGGCTTGGGGGCAGGGCGACGACACTGTGATGGAATGAGGAGTGATGGAGACATCTGTCCCCTGAGAAGAGGGTGACATCACCAGTGGTGGGTTGCACACCGATTAACAGGAGAGCAAGATAATGTGTGAGGCCCTTCCAGAGGCATAAGGGGGCTGGACATTGACCCTGCTCCACGGCTTAGCTGGGAGCTAAGAGATTGTTAAGAGATGAGCAAGATCCAAGGTAGGGTGTGAGTGGGAGGAGAGGTCTTAGGAGGGAGAAGGTGCCGTGGCCAGGGGTTGGGGAGCCTCCGCAGCAGACATAAGACTGCCAGCCCTTGGGAAGGCAGGAAGAATGCGTAGGGGGACACAGCCTGGGCAAACCCGCAGAGAGGGACTGTGTGGTCTCGGCAGGAGGCCGAGAGAGAGCCCGCAGATCTCAAAGAGGGGCGTGACGGGTTCCCTGTCCCTAGAACTCAAGGAACGTGGCATTGGAGGCCTACCTCATCAAGCCACACAGCTACGTGGGGCTGAGCTGCACAGCCTTCCAGAGAAAGGAGGCAGGAGTGCTGGGCATACGGCCCGGGAGCCCCGGCCAGAACCCCTCGCCAGAGCCTGAGCCCCTGGCCGACCAGCAGCTCCGCTTCCGCTGCACCACAGGGAGACCCAGCGTCTCTCTGTCATCCTTCCACATCAAGGTGGGCACTGAGGGAGGCGTGTGGGGGCAGATGCTAAGAGGGGGCGTGCCCAGATGCAGGTGCCTCATGGGGGTGGGTGCTGTGAGTAGAAGCTGATCCAGGAAGGGGGTACAGGGCAGGTGGGGGGGGGACCCATTAGGCCTTGGAGTCCTAGGGGATCCTAGATGTCTCTGAGGAACTCCGATGTCCCCCCAGAACAGCGTGGCCCTGGCCTCCATCCAGCTGCCGCCCAGTCTGTTCTCGTCCCTTCCGGCTGCCTTGGCTCCCCCTGTCCCCCCAGACTGCACCCTGCAACTGCTCGTCTTCCGAAACGGCCGCCTCTTCCGCAGCCACGGCAACACCTCCCGCCCCGGAGCCCCTGGGCCTGGCAAGAGGCGTGGCGTGGCCACCCCAGTCATCTTTGCTGGAACCAGTAAGGCACTGAACTCCCCGTACCCCTTCCTGCCCCTGCCTCACCCCGGCACCCCCTAAGGGGAGTGGCAGAGGAGAGTGGCCACCCACCATTTCCCAGGAGGATAGGGAACAGAGACAGCCTGAAAAGGACTGCTGAAGAAAAGGCTCAGGGAGACACTGGGATTATATCACAGATTTGTCACGCTGCACACAGGTTATAAACACAGACCCTTGAGCCACCTTGGCTTCCCTCCCTCCCTCTCACCGCCTAACCTGGTGCCAACTTTCCCTGTCAGGGTGCCCCCCATCCCCGAATCCTCTTTTCACCTTTTGTTCCCTGAGTACAAGTACCTTCCACCTTCCTGTCCCTGACCCCAGCCCCAGAGTCCTCTCTTTTTGGGTAGGTCACCACCATTCATTCAGCACTTAGAACGGGCCACCTCCCGGTGCGTTATTTTGATCCATCCTTGTGTCACCCTGGTGAGACAGACCACCTGGAAGGCATGGCCCGAACTGGCACCTAACCATGGCCTGAAGCCCAGCACAGGTGTTTGGTGCGCGCCCCGGCTATTGCTCTTTGCCACCGCTTGGGTCCACAGAGCCGGCCTCCCCACGGCCTGGTTGCCCGTGCGCACCTCCCTCTCTCCCGCAGGTGGCTGCGGTGTGGGCAACCTGACCGAGCCAGTGGCCGTCTCACTACGGCACTGGGCTGAGGGGGCCGAACCCATGGCCGCTCGGTGGAGCCAGGACGGGCCGGGGGGGCCCGGGGCGTGGAGCCCCGAGGGCTGCCAGCTCCGCTCCAGCCAGCCCAACGTCAGCTCCCTGCACTGCCAGCACCTGGGCAACGTGGCCGTGCTCATGGTAAGTGTGACGGGGGCGGGGAGGCGGGGAGAACTCCGGGACGGGGAACGCGTGCCAGGTGGGGGGTGAGGATGGGGGTATTCGGATCACCTGGGGCCACAGAGAACTGCAGAGAGGACAGCAGCCTTGTCGGGCCTCATCACTGTAGGACTCATGGAGAAATGTCCCTCGGGTCTTCCCCACACCTTTTCATCTCTCAGGAGACAGGGAGGTCCTCCCTCCACCCATCGAAAGAAATGGACCTGGAACTAATCAGCCCGGGCTTCACATCCTGCACTCTCTGAGACCCAGATTGTTAAAGTGGGGGGATAAAATCTGGGAACATTTCTCCTTTCTGGTCACTCCACTGCCTCACCACATTTTGTACCCCATTTTCCCAGATCCTGAGCAGGCACACAGATAGTAGACAGAAACTTTCCCCTCTTTCCTCATCTCTGATTTTCAGACTGAGGATCAGAAAAGTCCCCGGAAGGGCAAGAGACTAGGAGGGAGGAAAAGGCAGGCAGTAGCTCATTAACACTGCCTACGACTGCCTTTCTGAGAGTGGACTCACAGCACTTGCATCTTCACCCACCTGGATGGACTAGGGGCCGCAGCTCACCGTGTCTGGGGGACTGGCCAGGACTCCATGGGGTGGCCTCTACCCCTGGCTTCCTAATACTTCCTCTTTCCTACTCTTTCTAGGAGCTGAGTGCCTTCCCCAGGGAGGTGGGGGGCTCCGGGGCGGGGCTGCATCCTGTCGTGTACCCCTGCACCGCACTGCTCCTGCTCTGCCTCTTCTCCACCATCATCACCTACATCCTCAACCACAGGTGGGAGCCCCTGCAGGAAGGGAGGGCGTGGAGGGAGGGCCGAGGGTCTCACCAAGTACTGGCCAAGTGTCCCTTTCCCAAGTGGGTCCACGTGACTCTCCCAGGCCCTTGCCCAGCATTTTATTAGAAGGCTCTAGGGCTGGAGAACACATTTTGGGGGTTAAGCCCTTCCTGCCCTGGGGCCTCTATCACATCCGCACATGTGTATGCACAAAGATGATCTGCCTTCCCCCCTTGCTCTCCCAACTGCCCTGAGACCCCACGGACCTGATCTTGGGTTGAGTGGCCCATTAATTACTGTTTCTGGGGCAGCTCCATCCATGTGTCCCGGAAGGGCTGGCACATGCTGCTGAACCTGTGCTTCCACATGGCCATGACCTCTGCCGTCTTTGCAGGAGGCATCACACTCACCAACTACCAGATGGTCTGCCAGGCAGTAAGCAGGAAAAGGGGCTGGAGCGGGGCGGGGGGTGCTCCTAGACGAGCGATGGCACCCTAGGCACAGACTGGGGGGGGTGCAGGGGGAAAGGGGGACTCGTGCTAATAGGCCCCAGCTCCGCTGTTGTGTCCAACCTCGCTGGGGTGGGGTTATGAGAGGAGGGGTGGTGGTAAGAAGTAGAGAAAGTAGGAGCTGGGTCTTCAAAGTGGAGCATGGGGAGCTGCAGGAAGGAGAGGTCAGGGACAAGCCAAAGAGCAAGGGTGGGGCGTCGAGTCTCCAGAGTGGGAGAGAACCCTGGGGTGGCAGTGGAGCAGGTGACCGCAGGGGCAGAACCGTGAGGCGGGTCTGGGTAGAGCTGGGGATGGGAACTCGGGAGGAGCGGGAGAATACTGCGCACTGAGGCTCTGGGGCGGCTCCAGAAGGAGCAGCCCCGTCCCCCAGCCTCAGTGGCCTCACCCTGCAGGTGGGCATCACTCTGCACTACTCTTCACTGTCCACACTGCTCTGGATGGGTGTGAAGGCCCGCGTCCTCCACAAGGAGCTCACCTGGAGAGCGCCCCCTCCACAAGAAGGGGACTCTGTCCCGCCCGCTCCCCGTCCCATGCTCCGGTACATGCCTCCAACTGTCAGCTTTGCAAGGGTGAAGGGTTCGGAGGCGGGTAGAGAACGCCAAACTCTGTCCTCCCAGGGTGGATGCAGGGTGGGTCCAAGATCCTGGGAGATCACGCTCCAAAGAGAGAAGAGGCAAGGCCCTAGGTGGCCCCCGGTTGCCCAGGGCCACGGGGTGGGTGCATCCCTAGGGCTTTTGCGGCATGACAAAGCCAGGGAAGGAAGAGACTCCAAAGGGCATTGGACAGGAATCCTGCGCACCTGAGTAGCACCCTGATGTCCGCAGTGTTTAAGGTGAGAGAGCGATTTCTCTGTCCCTTAGAACGGTCTCGGCCAAGTCCCCTAGGAATCTACTGAGCCTGCCCTGTGGGAGCCTTGCATCCCAGGCAAAACATTCTGACAGAATTTAAAGGGGAAAGAAGACGGGACAGAGACCCTGAGTCAAGGTTTCTGAGCACCTGGTTCCAATTCCCTTGGTTCGCCGTCTCTCTGACCCCCAAACCGCATTCTTCCCCAGGTTCTATCTGATTGCCGGAGGGATCCCCCTCATCATCTGTGGCATCACAGCTGCTGTCAACATCCACAACTACCGGGACCACAGCCCCTAGTGAGCGCCGCTGCCCGCCTGCCCCAAACCTACCCACCCGCACGCTGGATGCCTTCCACCTCCCTGACCTGCCAGGCCCACCCAGCCAGTGACCCAACCCAAACCCATGCATGCCGACTAAGCCAGCCTCTGCCTTGCCGCTCACCGTGTTCTGTCACCCAGCCACCTCAGACATGCTCCCCCTCCTCACCCACTGCCTGTGTCTCCCCTCAGCTGCTGGCTGGTGTGGCGTCCAAGCCTAGGAGCCTTCTACATCCCGGTGGCTTTGATCCTGCTGATCACCTGGATCTATTTCCTGTGTGCAGGGCTGCGCTTACGGGGTCCTCTGGCCCAGAGCCCAAAGGGGGGCACCAGCAGGGTCTCCCTGGAGCCAGGGGAGGAGCTGAGGGGTTCCACCAGGCTCAGGAGCAGCGGCCCCTTCCTGAATGACTCAGGTTCCCTTCTGGCTACTGGGAGCGCGGGGGTGGCAACACCCGGGCCCCTGGAGGATGGTGACGGCCTCTATTCTCCGGGAGTCCAACTGGGGGCGCTGGTGACCACGCATTTCCTGTATCTGGCCATGTGGGCCTGCGGGGCTCTGGCCGTGTCCCAGCGCTGGCTGCCCCGGGTGGTGTGCAGCTGCCTGTACGGGGTGGCGGCCTCCGCCCTGGGACTCTTCGTCTTCACCCACCACTGTGCCAGGCGCAGGGACGTTAGGGCCTCCTGGCGTGCCTGCTGCCCCCACGCCTCCGCCTCCGGCGCCTCACCCCGGGCCGTGCCCGCCGCCCCAGAGGACGGTTCCCCCGTTTTCGGAGAGGGGCCTCCCTCCCTCAAGTCGTCCCCGAGCGGCAGCAGCGGCCACGCGCCGCCCCTGGGTCCCTGCAAGCTCACCAACCTGCAGCTGGCCCAGAGTCAGGTGTGCGAGGTGGGGGTGGCGGCCCGCGGGGAAGCGGAGCCGGAGCCCACGGGCTCTCGGGGGAGCCTCGCGCCGCGCCACGCCAACAACCTGCACCACGGGCGCCGAGTGCACAAGAGTCGGGCCAAGGGGCACCGCGCGGGGGAGGCCGGCGCCAAGAATCGGCTCAAGGCGCTGCGCGGGGGCGCGGCGGCCGGGGC
>NW_027530855.1:1409837-1457121 GCF_008692635.1 Crocuta crocuta | reverse complement strand
GCCGCTCCCCGAGGCCGGCCGGCCGGGCCAGCGCCGCAGCGCCAGTCGCGACAACCTCAAGGGCGGCGGGGGCGGCGCGCTGGAGAGGGAGAGCAAGCGCCGCTCGTACCCTCTCAACGCGACCAGTCTGAACGGCGCGCCCAAGGGGGCCAAGTACGACGACGTCACCATGGCGGGCGCGGAGGCGGCCGGAGGCGCCTGCATGAAGACGGGCCTCTGGAAGAGCGAGACCACCGTCTAGGGCGGGGGCGGACGACGCTGTAGGACAGACTGGCCACGCGGCCCCGTCACCCAGGCTGTCGGGGGGGCCCTCAAAGACGTCAACCGGTACGTCAACGGGTTTGAGGTAGAGGTGCCCACGGCTGTGGCTGGGCACACCAGCTTTAGTCCTGGAGGCCGCGGAAAACGACAGGCGGAGGCCTGCCACTGCCAAGAAGGCCGTCCCTCTGGGGGTAGCGACAATCCCAGGACCACAGGCATGATACATTTCCGTCCCCGGCCCAGGCTGGTTGTGGCAGTCAAGTCGGTGCCGTCCAGGGTAGCGGGGGGAGGTCCCGGCAGGCTGTGGAGTGGGAGGCTGCCCGGCAGAGCCCCCAGGTGGGCTCCTCCTTAGGTACTCCCCGCAGCTTACCCACCCTGCCTCCGCAGTGGCCATCAGCCTCATTGGGAGGGAGGTCACAGATGACAGGAGCTTGAGAACAGGGTTCTCTCCTCACTGCCCTCCTCTAAGTCAGCCATCTGTGCCTGGATCCCAGGGCCTCTCCCCCACCCAGCTCTTGGCCAACTAGGGGGCCAGCCTAGCAGTTGAGCCAGGTGACCAGGACCCAGAGGTGCCGCTTTTATGAGAAACTATGCAAGAGAAGGTAGAACCCTGTGAAAGCAATTCTGGAGACGGAGTTCTAGGGAAAGGGGCGGGGGCAGGTGGAAAGGGCGCACAGTCAGGGACAGTGGGACACTTCCCACAGGAGCGGTCCACCAACCACACAGCATGGCTCTAGAGGTGGCATCTCACGACAAAGCTAAGGCCCTACCCCTGAGCAGCAGACTCTGCCAGATGCTCGGGAAGGATCTGGGGGAAATAGAGAGCAGTAGTGCTTAGATATGGAGCTGAAGGCAGTCATGCCCTAAGCCTGGCCCTATAAACAGTGCTCTGTTTATAGGGTGGAGAGGGGCCCCACCACAAGGCTGCAGTTGGTACTGGAGAAGCGCTTACTGCTCTAAGACCCACATCCCCCATCTCAGCCTCCTGACACCCCGGGGCTGAGGAAGAGCACTTCCCTGCCTCCCTGAGGCCTATGGAAGAACAAGTCCAGGAAGTGACTAGGTCAAGTTAGGGAGAAACTTCCCAAACATTAAACTGGCTTCCTGCCTCACAGAGTCCCAAGCTGAGTCCCCCAACGTATCAGGTAGGGTCTCCACAGCTCACCTGAGGCCTGTGCCTTCACTACTTTTAAACACCAGCACCCATATTCTCCCCTAACCTAAAAAGCAACCACCAGCATTTTACTGGACCCAGTGGAAGTGAAGGGAAACGTGGGCCTGGTGAAGAACAGGAAAACAAGACCTGGTCTAAGTCCCCTCCCAGTGTCCATGTCACTGCAGCCTGATCACTAAGGCAAAAGACACAAAAGACAGAAGGGAGGGGAGAAAACCCACACCCCCTGGGAAGAATCCTGTTATTTATGCTTGCTGCACAGACAATATTAGACAAAAAGGAAAAAAAAAAAGCTTCGTATTATTCTTCCACACACGCTGGCTGCCGTTCACACGCCCCGCCGACGCCTTAGCACTGGAGAGCTTTTGCAATGCGCTGGGGAAAAGGGAGGGAGGGGATGAAAAGTGCCAAAGAAAACATGTTTTTAAAAGCTTGAGTTTTATACAATAGAATGTTTTCTAGCAGATGCCTCTTGTTTTAATATATTAAAATTTTGCAAAGCCCTTGAGCTATAACCTCAGTCCACCCACGGTCCTTTTGTTATGAGGTAGAGGATTTCATGATCCCGTACATACACAAGAACCCATTGGTGCCTACAGGCGGTCACGGGGCCCAGAGGTGCCTGGTTCCTGTCCTCTGAGGGCCGATGCCACCTGAAATGCCACCGGCCGCTCCGCACCAGCAGCGAGGGCCCAGCAGGCCTGCTGCAGCAGCACTGTACCCATCTCAAACCAGGCANCCCCCCCCCCCCAACCAGCCTGGGAGGAAGGTCCTTCCTTGTAATACAAATAGGGGCAACTTCTCTGGCACCAAGGGACGGGGTTCCCTCCAACCCGACTGTCCCTGCACTGCTCCCAACCTCTACTCCAGGACCCAGGGTCCGAGTAACTGCAGAGTGCCTTGGTTCCCTCAAACAAGAAAACACCTCAGGACACACACACGCTGATTTCTCCAGAGAGGACAGGCTGATCATGAAGCTGCTGTGAGAATGTGGTGGTGCCCCCTGACCCCGCCTCCCCCACCGCTGCCCATCAGGGAGGGTTAGAAACACTCCTGGCATCCTGTCTTGCAGCCTGAGCTTTTTCGAAGTCCTTCACTTCCTGAGGGGTACGCAAATACTGCTCGATCTCACTATCAGATATGTTCTCATCTCCGGTGACTGTGGAGACTGGGGGTGGGGGGCAGGCCCGCTTTGGGGGCTTCAACATGCAAGGTGGGAGGAGAAGGGCGGGACTAGCCGGCCGCTTCCCCACAGGCAAACCGCAGGAACCGCTGGCCACCTCCTCTTTCCCCTGCCCTGGCCCTCCGCACTGTCCCCGCGGCTCCTCCTCCCCGGCTTCCAGCCCCACCGGTCCCTCTCGAAAGGCCTCGCGGACCAACGTGTGGCGGTGCTGGAGAAGGTCGCCGATGTGCTTCACCACCGAGCGCTTGTCAAGCTGCAGGACACGCAGCCAGGCCAGCTGCTCGGCCATCCGCAGCAGCACGGCCAGCAGCTCCTGCAAGCGGGAGGCCGCGGGGCAGGGCAGCTCCACGTTCGCCACTTTACAGAAGCGGGCCAGGGAGCACGTGAGCCGATGCGCTGGCCGCAGCGACTGCCAAGCCAGGAACGTAGCAGCGGTGATGACCGGCAAGGGGTGCCGCCCGGTCACCAGCCACGTCTCGTCCGCCAGCTCCACCAACTGCAGC
Source organism: Crocuta crocuta (assembly GCF_008692635.1). NCBI lineage: Eukaryota > Metazoa > Chordata > Mammalia > Carnivora > Hyaenidae > Crocuta > Crocuta crocuta. The sequence continues at coordinate 1,454,000 of NW_027530855.1, read as the reverse complement.
GTTCGCGACAGCATCTTCTCTTTGTCTTCCACGTATGTGGCTGGCACCGACGGGGAAGCCTGGAACAGTCTGAAGCTGAAATGACCAAAAGGAGAGAGTCTGGTCTCAGTGCCCATGGGGGAGGGGAGACTGCTCTCCCCGAGTAAAGAAAAGCCGCCCACTCCAGGTGGGCAAGCCCTTCTGTCACCGCTGGGCAGCGAGTTTACACAGGTGCTGAGAGAAGACGGGTGAAGGGCAGGAGATCGCAGAGGGAGTCCAACAGTTTTATCAGTCTGAGCGCTTTGCACACGTTCTCCTTTCATCCCCTCTACACCCCGTTACGTGAATTTACAGTTAAAACTCTGGCCCACAGTCCCCCAGCTAGGAAGTAAGCAAGCGAACCCAACACACCTTGACACTGGTAGCCTTTGTCTTCTGCTCTACTTTTCAGAAAAAAGAAAGAAAAAGAAAAGAACGCAGCTCCTTAAAAAAAAAATTAAAAAAAAAAAAAAAAGCAGTGGCTTCTACCTCTGGCCCCGTCACTAACACCTTGTCCCCTCTGCTCGCAGATGTGGTCCTGCTGAGGCAAGGCGGTCGTACACAGCCAAGCAGGCCACGCACAATGTGAAAGCCGCAACTTGGCAGCCCAGGGCCAAGGCTAATACCTGCGCGGGCTGCGTCATTAGGATGCAGTGAGGGCAAAGGGATGTGGAAATGCCAAGCAGCTGAGAAATGTAAAATGGAGTTAGCTTTATTAGGAAGTATCAGGAAGAGAGAATGCAAGAGCACGAGGGAGAAAGAATAGATTTCTCTCCCAAATCCCTTTAGATGCGCTTTGGGGAGAAAGCGAGAGCCAGAGGTAAAAGGATCCAGGTCTAAGGATCCCTGCCATCCCAGGGGTTCCCAGTAGGCGGGTACCTGCTGCAGTAGGTCTTCACCAGGTCCGCCAGGCACAGCGATGGCACGTCCAGGCCCAGGAGCTTCACTATCTGCATGTAGGTGCCAGAAAACACATCCAAGTCTGCATACAGCAGGGTGCAGATGGTCCCCATGGTCAGGGGCCAGTTATGCTGTCGGCAGGTGATCAAGACGCAGCACCCCACCAGCACCTCCTTCTTCTGCAGCCTGGCAGCGCGGATCCCAGAGTGCCGGTACGCCTGCTGGTAGTAGGCGACGGCCGTGTCCTCGAATGTCGACGGCAGCTGCAGAACCCGACAGAGGTCTCTCACGCGGCGGAGCCCTAAGAAAGGCCACAGCCAGAGTTCGACGGGTCAGAGGTGCTACTGGGCAGCTCCTGGCAATTTCTGCCCAGCTCGCTCCCATACCAGGTGCCCAAATAACATGCTTTTCCAAGATAACAAACGTGACACCTGGTGAGGTCATTCTAAAGACACAAAGAAGTCTGGGGAAAGAAGTCACATTCCAACCCACCACTCTTTAGGAGATGGTCTGATTCAGAACCAAGCCAAAGTGTGGTCTGGGATGCTTGAACCAACCTCTAACATGCATACCCCTAACAAATCTAAACTGTATACTGAATTGCTACCTCTCTTAGAACCATCTCCATTCTTTATCTCTGACTACCACTCTCTTCTACTCTACTCTACTCCACACAGTAATGCTGAAAACAAGAAAAGCAACAGGATGGGTCAGACCATCAGAACTGAGTTTTCGTTAAGGCCACTGTATCATGAAAGGTTGATTCTCACCTCGTTGCTGGCTGCGGCTAACTTGATCGTTTTCCCCTGTGCTTCGGGAGTATGTTACTTCTGTAAGATACGAGAAAACAAANGCTGACAGCTCGGAGCCTGGAGCCTGCTTCGGATTCTGTGTCTCCCTCTCTCTCTGCCCCTCCCCCACTAAACTCTGCCACTCTCTCAGAAATAAATAAACCTTAAAAAATTTAAGAATAGGGGCGCCTGGGTGGCTCAGTCGGTTAAGCGTCCAACTTCGGCTCAGGTCATGATCTCACAGTTAGTGGGTTCGAGCCCCGCGTCAGGCTCTGTGCTGACAGCCAGCTCAGATCCTGGAGCCTGTCTTCGAATTTTGTGTCTCCCTGTCTCTCTGACCCTCCACTGCTCGCGCTGTCTCTCTCTGACTCTCACAAATAAATTAAAAACATTTTTAAAAATTTAAAAATAAAATAAATAAAAGTCCATCCGGGTTTCTATGTTCACAAGCAGTAGCAAATACAGAGACTGCACTAAAGTGGCTTCACGTTTTCCACATTTGCAGCCATCCTTCCTGTATATCCAATCCAGGCAATTTTCCTGCTTGCTTATTTTGAGGGCTGCACTGGTCAGGGACTCAGAAAACAAAACAAACCAAACAAACAAAAAAAGATGTTTGTCAATTCGTGCGAAAGGCTACTTTTGGCTAATATTTTGTCCGTATTTGTAAAGAATTGACCCACAATCCTTCCATCACACTCGGACTAGGTAAACTGGGTGAAACTTCGTTTCTCTCTTTGTGTCATTTGGTCGACGTTTATTAGACCTAAATATGCCGGATACCCTACCAGGTGCTAGAAAAACACAGCGGAATGGCAGTCCTTGACCTCCTGCAGCCCACTCTTTCACTTCAGGTCACTTTCTCCCGTAGTTAAGTGTACACATGACATCGAGGGGACGCGACAGGAAGAGGAATCGATGTCAATCCCTCCACCACCCCAGGCTATACCCACGGCCCTGGAAAGGCCGGCACAGATACCTCGGAGGTTGCCCTCGTCGCTGAAGGTGGTAGTAAGGACTCCCTCGGTGACCACGCAGCCACAGTCTGAGCACACCAGCTGGCTCTGAGAATAGTGAGAGTCTTCCACGAGCTCGGTGGAGCCGCAATCGGGGCAGTGGCCTCCGCCCGGCATGTCACAAACCAGAGTCTCGGACGCTTTCAGCTATCCATTCCTTCATCTGCAACGGCAACAGCGCAGAAACCGGAACTAGGAGGGGAGCCTTCCAAGCGCTGCACCTTTCTCTTCCGGCCAGAGCAAAAGCGGTTTACATAGGTAGTTCTGTACGCCGGCGGCGCGCCACTTCCGGTCCGGGTCTCTGGAGGCTCGGGTAGAAACGTGAGCTAGGAGAGGAGGTTCCTGGTGTACCGCGTCTTCGCCTTTCCAGGCGTCTGTGGTCAGTTTGAGGTGGGCCAGACTAGGGGGTTGAATTTAGGTGAAATTTCTTCCTGTGTGGACACACATAACAGGCAAGAAGTTGTTGTCATTCCCAAAGAACTCTAATTTCTGAAATGCTGGGGGAATTGTAGATTCTCTGTTATTCTTTGGTAACAAATGTTGATTTTGGCCATAGTATAAAGTTTGCAGAGAAAGCAGGAAATTATGTTCTACTCTCCAGAGTAGCTTTCCCAGGCAAGTTGTTTCCTCTCTCTGCGGTCTAGTTTTCTCAACCACAGAGTGAGGGAAATGAATTAAAATCCAGAGTGTCAAGGGGCACTAGGGTGTCTCAGTCAGTTAAGCGTCCAACTTCTGCCCAGGTCATGATCTCACCGAGCCCCACATCGGGGTCTGTGCTGACAGCTCAGGGCCTGGAGCCTGCTTCAGATTCTGTGTCTCTGTCTCTCTCTGCCCCTCCCCTGCTCAAGTGCTCGCTCTCGCTCGCTCACTCTCTTTCTCTCTCTCACACACACACAAACATTTTTTAAAAATTGTTTCAATCTAGAGTAGCAAACTCAAATGCTTTCAGAGACTAGGCAAGGAATATCTAAGGGAGTTGAGAGTGAAAGAATATGGAGTGATGATGCTTTGGGCAAAACTGGAGAGTTCAAGCGGATGTAGATGTTTTTAAAAGCTGAGCCTTAAGATACACTGAGATTCTGCTCCAGAGTTCCTAGCTTGGTACAGTATAGCTCAAAAGCTCTTGAGCAAAATTGTGCCTCTAGTGATGCTATCACAGAAACCAAGCTTACAAATTTAAAATTATGTATGTTATGTTTGAATATAAATTAAAATTCGCCAAAAGAGAGTCACCTGATCATGCTCATTAAGAATAAAGATTTTAATGCTTGAAAGGTTTAATCAGTTGTGTCCGAAAAATAAAGTTGAGTTAAATCACAAGGACCACCGAAGTCTGTTCATATGACTCTTAGAAAGCAGATGGGAATCATCACAGCAAGTGCCTAAAGTGTGGGTGGAGAATCTGTTTCTAAGGCTGACAATGGAGAGCTAGGCTCCTGTCATCAACAGATTTTAGGAGCTCTTCTGGGCTTAATTTCAGCCTTACATTGGGAGTTGGGGCCAAAGGTAAGATCATCACTTTGCCCTGAGAACAGAAAATGTTTGGACAGCTCCTGCGCAGAATGAATTGAGGAATATGGATGTTTTGTCAGCCCCTTAACAAGTTGGGATACTCCCTTGAGGAATAAGAGATGAGTTACAGGTTATAGGATATGATACAGCTACCTTCCTTAGAAGACTATAATAAAGTATGCGTCCTAGAAATGAAAAGATTTCAAAATGAAAAATGGAGCTTACTAGTCTGAAGAGACAGATGACACAGACCATGTATCAGAGGGATGTCAAAGGATTTGAGCCTCAAAAAAGAAAGGGATCTGATGAAACAGGGCTCTAGGTTCTTTTGAAAGAGCTGTAATCAGCAGTCAGGTACAGAGGATTCTCTGTATGCCTAATGAGACTGTGAGTTCTCTGGACCACAGTGGCAAACAAGGGCATCTCTGACACAGAGATCGCATATTATCTATAACTCAAGCATCAGCTTTCTCTACTTCAAGTGTTGCTTACCTTTAGTATAAATTGGGAAAGAGATGCTGTGCCTTACAAGGATTGTCGTTCAACAGAGGCCCCTCTGGCTTACAAGTTACTCCCCTCTGCTCACAGCTGTTCTGTAACCCCCCCCCCACTTCTGCACAACAGAGTTTCCCACACCTTGGATCTCTGTGGGCCAGTAACATTCTCTCCCACTGACTAGTCATCAGTTGACCTGTGAGCACAAAGCAGCCAGACTTCGATTTTCTCGTTTTCCACACCAGTATCATGAGACCGTTCATGCACCTTGCTGAAGGGTGGAGGAACTTAAGGAGATTGTAACATAAATGAAAAGCATAATTGTAAAATGGGAAATTTTGTAAGACTCTCCTCGCAATTCAAGAGGTAAACATTTAAAAAGCAATCAAACCAGGGGCGCCTGGGTGGCTCAATTGGTTGAGCCTCTGACTCTTTTTTTTTTTTTTTTTAATTTTTTTTAATTTTTTTTAATGTTTTATTTATTTGTAGGAGAGAGAGAGACAGCGTGAGCAGGGGAGGGTCAGAGAGAGAGGGAGACACAGACTCTGAAACAGGCTCCAGGCTCTGAGCTGGCAGTCAGCACAGAGCCCGACGCGGGGCTCGAACCCACGAACCGCGAGATCATGACCTAAGCGGAAGTCGGACGCTTAACCGACTAAGCCACCCAGGCGCCCCTAGCCTCTGACTCTTGATTTTGGCTCAGGTCATGATCTCATGATGGTGAAATGGAGCCTGTGTTGGGCCCCCACACCTGTGGACTCTACCCCTCCTTCTGCCCCTCCCCTGCTGACTCTATCTCTCTCAGAAGAAATTAATAATAAGAACTGAATTTAAAAAACAACCAAACCAAAATGCCTTCAAAAACTGTCAGCTCCTTCTTTTCCAGTTTCTTTCCTTGATGTCCAGACTTAAATACACCACCCCATCTGCAAGAGATTGCTTTCTCAGACCATGAGAACCTCTTCTTTATAGAGAAGTGCCACCTATGACCATAGCACTTCATCACACTGGAGCATTTACCCCCTCCCCCCAACCTGAGATGCAATAATCCCCAACAGTTCATTCCCTTACATTTGAATCACTCACTCTAGCCCCACACCACAAGGGGGCTTCAGCACAATAGCTTTGCGTGGGCACTGGCATTCAAAGTCTTCTCTATTTTAGACTTGCCCACGAGTGCAAGATATGTGATAGGATTTATTTCTGGCTGAGACAGACTCGCATGCTTGTGCACACAGCACCCCGCAGAGACATCCATTAGTTTTAGACAATACAGTCGACATCCCTATTGGGGTAAAGAAATATGTTCCTAAAAGCAACATAATTGCATCAGACGTGGTTATTTACATTACCATTCAGAACAGCATCAGACTCCTCTCACCCCCAATTTTGTGCAGATCTTAAACCTAACATTTTTTTTTTAAGTGGGATGTTACTAGATTCTTTTACCCATGAAAGAAGCCTTCAAGTTCTCCTTTTCCCAACATTACTCTTAGTAAAGTGGAAGAGTGGTTTTAAGATCCTCCAACCAACACCTCTAAGGGGTAGAGGAGTGATTTTCTTTTCCAGTCACAAGTGTGTGATACCCAAAGGGCCTGGCCCTCAAACAGGCTGGGAGGTGGTCACGACCCAGACCAGAAGATGGCGCACTCTAGTAAGACTTGAAAGTCCAGGGGTTCCTGGCTGGCTCAGTCGGTAGAGGATACAACTCTTGGGGTCCTGAGTTTGGGCTCCACGTTGGGGGTTAGATTGTACTTAAAATTTACAAAAAAAATTTTTTTAAGGCTTGTAAGTCTGGGGTTCTCCACTTTCTCGGGAAGAAGTCAATTTATTTGTCTTTCTCTGGAAATTAGGACCTAAGCAACATCTTAGTGCTGCCCTTCCTGCTGCTATCGACTCTTCTAAGAGCTACCATCATTCAGTGATACTGATGATCTGTTTACGAGATGCTCCTCAAACCCCTCTCCCCCACGCCCCTCCACCGGCCTGTGAAACTGGAACCATGTTTCTTATCTCTGCATAACCAGTGCCCACATGGTGCCTGGCACATAGGCTTCTAGAATGTCGAGTGCCCAGAATATGCTGGATTCCAGTAGAAAGCTACTGGGGAGGGGAAGCTGCTGGGGAGGGGAGGCTACTGGGGAGGGGAGGCTGATGGGGGGGAGGATGATGGGGAGGGGAGGCTNTTGGGGAAGGGAGACTGTTGGGGGAAGGGGGGCTGTTGGGGAGGGGAGGCTGATGGGGAAGGGAGGCTGTTGGGGAGGAGTGACTGTTGGGGAGCAGAGGCTCTTGGAAAGGCTGCCCAGCCATGGTCCAGATATGAAATACTTACTTTAAGCCACAGTTCTTTCCAGGGAGGAGAGGGAAGAGGAAGACACTGATGCTCGGGGATCTGAAGGAAGCTCTCACGAGTCCTCCTTAGTCAGATGTGTGTTATTCTACCAGTTGGTTGCTTGTCTGGCTCTCCCTTCGATTGCAAATCTTTGTGGGAGTGACGTGGCTTTGTCGTCCCTGTGTCCAGGGGGCATCGTCTGCACTGAGGGCTGGCATTCAGTGAGGAGCTAGTCAGCTCCTGTGAACACCTGTCCCAGGTGGGCCTGACAGAAGCAACAGAGAGCCTAAGCTTCTCTGAGGCAAGAGATTCTGATCTAGAAGTAGCCAGGGAGAGCTGGGTGGCCTCTGGTCCTTAATCTGGCCTCACCCCTGGGCTCCTCCCAGCTCAGTTGACTGAAACATTATCACTCTAAGCCAGTTTCACTCTGAGCCCTGAGGACACGCTCTCCAGTCACACTAAGCCTGGCAGCTGGCTCAGGCTGACGAGTCTTTCTGACTGGATTTCCTTGCCATCGCCTCAACTCTTCAGCGGATACTCATTCTCTACCACTCACGGTGGCACTGCTATGGCGTATAGCATGAACCACCTAAGTCCTGGTGCCAGCTAACTTCCTTTGCTCATATCCGCTTTCCCCTTTTGCATCGTTTATTCCATCCCCACTACGCACTTTGCCTTTCTTGGACCGAGGACTAATGTGTTTAGTTTCTTGAACTCCTAGGAACAAAGGCATCTGATAACCCTAAGAAGGCGGTCAGAGGCCACCACTCGCTGCATGGACTGAGAGCGTGAGTGCCAGTCAGCTTCCTTACCTGGAACTTTCCTTCTCAGGGAGGCTGCGGCATAGCTGGCCCCATCTTGAGGGGGAACTGAGTCACACCATCTTCCCTGCCTGCTCCAATCCTCCAGGATCCCAAGAGAATGAGAACATTATCTCCTTGGCTCTCACAGTGATCCCAGACTAGGGGTTAGCAAACTTTCTGTAAAGGGCCAGATAGCAAATATTTAGGTTTGGCAGATGATAGGATCTCTGTTACAGCTCCTCAAGCATGCTTTTATAACGTGCAAACAGCATAGACAACTATGTGAACAAATGAGCATGGCTGTATTCCAGTGAAACTTTGTGGACACTGACTTCTGAATTTCATGTAATTTTCACGTGTCATGAAATACTGTTATTTTGATTTTTTTTGTTGTTGTTAAATAATGGCAAGAATTTCAGTATTCGGTGTGGTGTCATTGACCATGCCCATCACGCTATACATTAGATCTCCAGACTTATTCATTTTATGTTTAAAAACAAAAAAAAGGCAGGAGCGCCTGGGTGGCTTAGTCAGTTAAGCGTCCGACTTTCGCTTAGGTCATGATCTCGCGGTTCGTGGGTTCGAGCCCCGCGTCGGGCTCTGTGCTGACTGCCAGCTCAGAGCCTGGAGCCTGTTTCGGAGTCTGTGACTCCCTCTCTCTCTGACCCTCCCCTGCTCACGCTGTCTCTCTCTCTCTCCTAGAAATAAATAAAACATTAAAAAAATTTTTTTTAAAAAGGCAAAGATCATCTTGCTTCGAGGGCTGCATAAAAACAAGAGGCAGCCCATATTTACTGACCCTGTTTAGACCTCCAGGTCAAATGGACGAGGAGTTCAAAGCTGGTTGTTTGTTTGTTTTTTTTTTTAACTTTTTCTTTCAAGTATATTTATTTAGTTTTGAGAGAGAGTCTGAGGGAGGGGCAGAGAGAGAGAGAATCCCAAGCAGGGTCCGTGCTGTTAGTGCAGAGCCCGATGCGGGGCTGGATCCCACAGACCGGAGATCATGACCTGAGCTGAAATCAAGAGTTGGACGCTGAACCAACTGAGCCACCCAGGTGCCCCAAAATCTGTTCTTAACTACTCACTGTGCCACCCTGGGGGGACTACAATTCTCCCCATGCCTGGGACTCTCTTTCCTCATCTGCTTGATGGAGATATTATCTACCTTGATGAGAATTAGAAATAGTACCTGTCAGTACATCGTGACTAGTAAGAATGCAAAGGCTTAATGCAACAATGCTTCTGCAGTCAAAGCTCAGCCTGGAGGGCACTTGACGTGTAGGGGCAACAGCTTTCTCTCTCCTCTGAGGGCTTATCGACGGGACTATTTCCAGGGCTCGGATACAGGCTTGTGTGTAAAACTGTCGAGAGATCCGCAGGGCTAAGGAAGCCTGTTGTGAATGTGAAGTGAAAGCTCCTGGCTTCCCCCGAGGGCTAGATGGCAGACCCCCAAAGAGAACACCTGAAGAGAAGCTTCGGGAACTGAATCCATTTGCTCATGGACATTGGGTTCAAGCAGCCTATGCTGCTGATGTCTGGGTCGTGGTTAAAGAGTCAGAACCACACCCCGTAAATGACTGGTTTCCATGGGAGGTGGGGGCGGGGTGCTTCCCCAGCAAGTGCTTATTCTGGTCCAGAGGCGGCCGCGATGATAAGCGGAGACGGAAGTAAACTGGTTTGTGTCTGCAGCCCCCACGGTTCTTTTGTGTGCATGGGCGTGCGTTTCGGGGGGGGGGTAGTTAGCTGGGGCACGTTCTCCCCCAGAATCACGATCTGTCCTTGTTGCAGAACAGTATCCGAAGGGATGCAGAGATGTTCAAAACAGTCCGTACTTACTGTACTGCGTGTTCCCATCTTCATTTTATTTTTTAAATTTTTTATCACCATTCACTTCTTTTTTTTAAAGTGTATGTAGGGTGCTGGGGTGGCTCAGTCGATTAACTGTTGGACTTCAGCTGGGGGTCATGATCTCACGGTTCGTGGTTCAAACCCCGCATCGGGCTCTGTGCTGACAGCTCAGAGCCTGGAGCCTGCTTGGGATTCTGTGTCTCCCTCCCTTGCTCTGACCCTCCCCCACTCATGCTCTGTCTCTGTCTCTGTCTCTCTCTCAAAAATAAACATTTAAAAAAAGTGAATAAAGACATCTAAAGACATGAGGATGCAACAGGAGTCTAGTGAGTACTGGAAGAGCTGGACCATGGTGATCATTTCCTAACGTATATAAATGTCAAATCACGAGGTTGTGCACCTGAAGCAAATATAATATTGTAGGTCAACTACACCTCAATTAAAGAAAATCCAAATTATATTTCTTAAAGAAATAAAGTGTATCTATTTGTATGGGGCGGGGCGGGAAATGCCAGGACAAAGAATCAAAACAACAGTGGTTAGTACCTCTTGGTGGTGAGGAGCTTAGGATTTCTTTTGTTCTGGGCATTAAGCCTGTAGGACTTAGAAAAATCTATAGGCCAAGTGAGTGGATGAGGGAGTGTGGGGAGAGGAGGACACTACTCCCTCAGAGGCAGAATAGGAGAGGCTTTACACCAACTGAGAAGCCAAGGTGGGAACCTGAAGCCGCCTGGCAGATGACCACCAAGCCCCGATGGTCCAAGCTGCCTTGACTTCCTGCAGCTTTAGAATCCCGGATTTGGGGGGCGCCTGNTCCTCCGAAAAAAAAAAAAAAAAAAAAAAAAAAGAATCCCGGATTTGGGAAAGTTCACTCTTTATGCTGTTCGTATATTGTACAATCATTCTCTGCATTTTCCTGGGTTTGTTTATTTTAAACTTTTTGTTATTAGCAGGTAAGCTAAGGAGCCTTCAGAGAACGGAGAGAGTTATGTCCCTCTGGGGCTGGGGTTTGAAAGACACAGCAGCCTGCCCCTGAGGGCTGGGTCTGGTGGCCGCAGGGGGGACCAGAGAGAACTGCAAAAGCAAGAAGTGGAGGATCTCAGAGGGAACAGTTCAGGTCATTTGTATAATGAAACTTTCCTTCCCTAAGACTCTCCTTCCAGAAGATCTTTTTGTTTTTGTGGTTTTTTTCTTAAATCAAACCCAGAGGGCTGTGTTCTAGGAGCAGTTGCTTTCATATCACTTTACATGGTGGCCCCACCACTGACAACCAGTTGGGGTAACCAGGGAGGCCTTCAGGGGAGCTCCCCCATCCCACCCAGGGTGCTGCCTGCCTGTCCCTCCAGAGTGTGACTTTTATCACAGGGCACAAAAAAGCCTCTCCTCCCTCTCAAGAGGTCAGGGCTCTTGGAGCATGGACTATGGTTGGGAGGCAGGCCGACCTCTCACTCATCAGGAAAGGCTCAGACTTCTGGGAGAGTTGAACTCAGGAGATTCCCTGGGCTTCCCTACAACCCTCTATTCAGAAATGAATAAACCAATTTGACAGCACCAGGGATCTGGGGCAGTGTGAATTCAAATCCCGTCCCTGCAGTGAGGCTTTCACCCTCTAGCAAATCAGTGAGGGTTTGGGGTGGGGGGATCAAGGAAGGGACCTTGCTCATACACTCAGACGAAAGTGCCCGGCGCTGAGGGACAGGTGGTAGCTTTTAATAGTGGGGACAGAAAATTCAAATGATGTCCTTCTGGTAAATGTCACGGTCCCTGCAGGCCAAGATGAGGGGCGTGTCGTAGGGAAGGGGTCAGAGATGTCCCATCCTCTGCAGGAAGAAGGGCACTGGGACCTCTGGGCACCAGGCCACGTGAAAGCGGCGGGAATCCAGGTGTGAGACCCTCCTGGGGTGAGAAACACCGGTCACCCCCCAAGAGAGGTTTTCTGGAAGACGGAAGACAGTTTCATTGCACCCACACAAAAGTACAGACACAAATCTTTGGAAGGTAGTACATTTTATTTAGTGTTGTAGAAATTTTAGGTTACTTCTTAAAAACAAAACCAGAGAAATTAAAAACTCCTGAAGTAACAAGGCAGGAAACAGGTTTATAATCCAAAAATGCAGCGCCATCCTTCAATCAGGGGGAGGAAGAGGTCAAAATTAGTAGCTCACATAGTAGATCCTGAGAAAGCAGTAGGTTAAGTTCTCCACCTAAGGCAGTTAATCTTTCAGCCTTGAGGGATCATTAATTAGTAGTTCTCAGAAAGAAAATAAAAAGGTCAAGCGGGGAAAAGGACCCAGGGAGGGAAGGTCCTGCCTAATTTAATGTTAGGTTGCCTCTGGCCTTCAACACAGCAAGGGGCTGAGTGTTGTGGATCTCCCCTCCTCTCTGCCCTTTTGAGCGCCCGCTGTTAGCAAAGCCGGAAACCGCACACGTACACCCCATCCGTGCACACACCTCCCCCTCAGGAGCGGCAAAGGGTGGACTTTCTTGCCCCTCCATTCTCCTACCCTGAGGTGGTTAACACACAGGAGAGTAAAACAGAGGCCACGAAACCTGTCAAGGTCCGAGCAGTGAGATGAGAGCAAGTAGTCGGGCAAAGGACTGACATTTTTTCAGGAGTCTGACCTCTAACTGAAGTTCACTGCAAGGTGTTTGGTATTTGGTCGGATGCTTCCCTGAAGTCCTGACTGTTCTTTCTGGAGGCAGCCGGGCAAGGCCAGGAGGAGGAGGGCTGCTCCAGAACACAGCTTTCTCCCAGCTCCTTCCACGGGGTGAGTGTTTACAGCAGCCAGAGGCGGGTCCCAAGTCTCTTTGTGTGCATGGGTGTGTGCCCCCCGACCCGAGCCAGTCAGAGCGGCATCAACGCTCCGATTCATCGACCCCTGCTAATGGCTCAGAGCAGACTAAAATTCTTCCCAGATAAATTCTCCCCCAAAGTAGGGTCCTTGAGGACAGTCATTAACTAATGACCTCCAGGAGATCTACTTTGAGAGGTGCAGGAATGCTATGAATTGAGGTTTTTTCCCAGCAGTGGTCGAAGCCAGACACCCCTGAAGTAAGTTGTCCTTCATTCTCCAGCATTCCCAAGTGGTATTTCAGAGCACAGGGATTCACCCCTCCACCCAAACGTCCCTCTCAAACACTGACCTAGTTAGTTATGTACCCAAGGTCCTAGCAGCAGACGATCTCCAGACCTCTCGTGAACAACACAGGTCTCCACACCAGCCCTTCCAAGGAGGAATCATTCAGGCCACACCTGCCCCAGTACACTTGGGTTATCACAGTCAAAATACATTTATAAGTAAAAAATATATTGCAGAACAAATATATACATTTTCAGAGTTCAAGTGGAATATATGGTTCTTTTTATCGGTACGTAAATAACTTTCATAGCACTACAAAAATACAAGGCATCTGAGAGGCTTACAGTGGTCCCCACGATTGTGAGAGTATTAAATAAAATAGCTAACGATCATTAAAAGCTAATTCGAGAAATCACGTTACAGTATCATCCTTCAGATTAAAGTGCTCCGATATAACTGACGTTGCAGCAAACACGATCCTAAAAACAGGTTCTGCTGCCAAAATCACGATGCCTCTTAACCACCATAGAATAAGGACAGACAGACAAGTGATCCTGACCCGATCCTTCAGCCCCGCCCACCACGCTAGCCGGCGGCATTCTTCCCCCAGGAGAGAGGTCAAGATTTGCTAAGATCTTGTCACAACCACTAGAGAAAACCGACCAACACAGAAATATTCTAATTCCAGTATTTGGTTCCGAACCAATGAAACTACCTGAAGGACCGGAACTGGGTGCTATTAGTGAAGACATGTCCCAGTTTAAAAAATATATGGGTATTCTCCTAGATTTAAAAATACAGCAAACCCAAACTAAGTGTTACCTTCTTGCTCTTCATAATTGTATAATAAGGCGGGGGAAATATGCCAGGAAGTGTCGCCAAGGAGATCAGTGGAAAAAGCAGAGGCCAAATGAACCCCACTAAAATCATTCCGTATGTGGCGGAACCACTTTAGCAAGTGCATGGGTCATTCGAGCCCTTATCAAGGCACTGACTAGGCCACTGCAGCCGGCAGGAACCCGGCTATCATGAGACTTTGACCAACCCCATTAGGCGAGTGCAAAGTGACTCTCTAATTCCTTATTCTGCTTCTCATGTCTCTACGGATAGGCCCTACGGATTGATAAGGAGGACATTTTAAGGCGAGAGAGTAATGGTAGCTGATGTTTAGAAAAAGCAGCTTGTCCAAAATCTACAAGGCACTAAACTCCCCTGCTCCAGTCAAATCAACAAGACCCAGTCGAAGCAGCCTGGAAGATACCAAAATCTAGTGCCAAAAAGCCACCCTGAGCTACTCAAAAGCCAAGCAAGTGTGTGTAACACAACACCAACCACAGGGTCCTTCTNGCGCAGGGGGGGGGGGGGTACGTATTTTCAGATTTCAGTATCGAAGAAAGAAAACCGTCCCAATGTTAAATACATGAATATACCCTGTGCCACGTGAATCTCTGGGCCAGGAGATCTTACGACCATGTCTCCAATCAGAGTGTAAAATATTTACAGTATAGTCAAAGGCACGGTGGCATTTAAAATTAAAGCCCTGGGAATGTACAGTAAAAGATCCATTGTAATCATTAACCTGGTTTCAACTGGTAGAACGGACTCTTGCCAGATAACACGCGAGGGAGACAGATGGTGATTTCGAGCCTGAGGGCTGGTTATCAGGCATCCGAGTCCTTGACCTCGGGAGCGGGTGGAAACACACTCCCAAAGAAGTCTCGGTGCCGTCGGCTGATTCACATCTTTCCCGCCTTCTTGCCCACCTGCGCCGGGATTCGGAGGATGTTGGGGGTTTCTTCCATGACCCTGACCAGCAGGTTGTCAATGTAGTCTTCCAGCTCGCGGACCTGAAACTCCTTCTTGCTTATCGTCTCCTTCTGTTTGAGGACCAGCTGGATCAGCTCATCGTGGGTTAGCTGTGCATAAGCAAAGGCCGGGTCCGACGGCTTGTATTTCTTTAGAGGGAGGAAAAAAGTGGGAAAGTCAGCAAAGAAGTCAAATATCTAGAAGAAATACAAAAGAGGAAGATGTTCTGAGCTGTCTGAGTCTCCCGGTAGCTGGTGGAAAACCAGCTGTTGACGAAGTGTTCTGTAGGGGATGAGGGAGTAAATATTTCAGGCTTTGCAGGCCACATAGGCCTTTGTTGCCTGTTAATTCTTCATCGTTTTGCTGGTTTTTTCTTGTTTTATAACCTTTTAAAAATGCCAAAAACCATTCTTGGCTCAGAGGCTACAAACCCCTGGACTGGACTCTAGGTTTGAGGTTTTAAGAAATGGAATAATTGGGGAGCGCCTGGGCGGCTCAGTTGGTTGAACGTCCGACTTCGGCTCAGGTCATGATCTCACAGCTCTTGCATTCGAGCCCCGCATCGGGGTCTGTGTTGACAGCTCAGAGCCTGGATCCTGCTTCAGATTCTGGGTCTCCCTCTCTCTGCCCCTCCTCCGCCCATGCTTTGTCTCTCTCTCTCTCTGTCTCAAAAATTAAAATAAATAAATAAATAAATGTAATAATTCTAGATCTGTGAATACCGGGGATGACTGGAGTCCAACTGCTAAGTGACCAGGCCCAAATGGTGAGGGAACAGTATTTAAGGATTGAATAAAAAGTACCTAACCATACCAAGCCTCCAGCTGTGTGGGGCACAATTTAACTTCTCCTGAAATTTGCAGCTCAGGGGATTTAGAAGTTTAAAGAAACAAATTCCTAGAGCCACCTCTTGACAATTTTGCCTGCAGAACTCGGCAGTAATCAGTTTCAGCACCCTGAGGGTCAAACAATCTCACTTAGGAAGGTTAAGAGACAGCCTTCCACGAGAAGCTAAGTCAAGAGGAGAATCCTCATGGGGCGCCTGGGTGGGAGGCTCAGTTGGTTAAACGTCCGACCCTTGCTTTTGGCTCCGGTCTCACGGTTCGTGGGTTCGAGCCCCGTATCAAGTTCTGCACTGGCAGCACAGAGCCTGCTTGGTATCCTGTCTCTCTCTCTCTCTCTGCTCCTTCCCTGCTTGCTCGCTCTCTCCCCCTCAAAATAAATAAGTAAATAAATTCACAATATAGTCTAATAAATAAATAAGGAGAATCATCATTCACTCTGACACCAACATATAGACGGCCCTGTTCAGTCCCGTGACGTAAGCTGCCTACACACTAGCCAGAAATCGGGGAGGAATCCCACCCTTCCTATCTCGTGTTTGTACCACTGGCTCAGAAGCCCACACTCACATTTCCACACGCAGAGCGTGTTTTCACCCACCACGGGCCGCACAGAAACAGGTGAGATGTTGGACTACCTTTCAAAAAACTACTTCTCCCTTAATCCTTTCCTTGTTTTTGTTTTTTACCTTGTTGGAGGCATACATCCCTCTGGACCTCAACTGTTCTATTTGTAATTCCAAAACAGGCTTCAGCCAGAATGTTGCGTGTCTGTCTGGAAAAGAATTCCGGAGAGTGGCTGTGCAATGTGACTGTACTTAGCTCTACCGATCTGAACGCTTAAATGTGCTTAAGATCCCTCGTACACTGTGGTGGGAATGCAAACTGGTACAGCCACTGTGGAAAATAGTACGGAGGTTCCTTCAAAAATTAAAAATAGAAGTGATCCAGTAATTCCAGCACTAGCATTTACCCAAAGAGTACAAAAACACTAATTTGAAAAGATATATGCATCCCCCATGTTTACTGCAGCATGGTTTACAACAGACTAACTATGGAAGTAGCCCAAGTGTCCTCAATAGACAAATGAGTAAAAAAAGATGTGGTATACATATACAGTGGAATATTATTCAACCATAAAAAGAACAAAACTTTACCATTTGCAACAACACGGATGGATCTAGAGTGTATACCGTTAAGCAAAATAAGTCAGAGAAAGACAAATTGATTTCACTCATTTTTGGAATTTAAGAAACAGAACAAACAAACAAACAAAGAGACCAAAAACCCCAGACTCATCAACATAGAGAACTGGTGGTTACCAGAGGGGAGGCAGACGGGAGTATGGGTGACATGGGTGAAGGGGATTGAGAGGACACTTATCACAATGAGCACTCGGTGATGTATAGAGTTGTTGAATCACCAAACTGTACACCTGAAGCTAACATAATACTATATGTCAGTTACTGTTGAATTTTTAAAAATAATTTTTAAAAAATTTAAATGCTTAAGATGGTTTTATGTTATGTTTATTTTACCACTATTTTTTTAATACTTCTTTATTTTTCAGAGGAAGAGTTCAGTGGGTGGACAGGGAGCCAAGGGGACAGAGGATCCGAAGTGGGCTCTGCACTGACAGAAGCAAGCCTGGTGCGAGGCTCAAACTCATGAACTGTAAGATCGTGACTTGAGCCAAAGTCAAGCACTCCATCGACTGAGCTGCCCAGGTGTTTAAAAATCACAATTCTTAAAAAACTAGTTGCATGTCTATTGACATATCCTATCAAGAAAAAAAGTGCTCTTTGGAAACAATAGCCAAGAATATGTCCTCAAGGGATTTTAGATCATCTCACGTTTGTGAGACAGAAATATGAAGAAGCTGCCCCTTGGAGGGAGGGGCAGGTAGGAGCTCCTCCAGCGTAGAGACCACGCCCCCAGCGTGGCTGGGGGGCTCAGGGTCCAGAGAGCTGGACAGCCAAGAGCCCAATGCCACACAGGAGATGCTGACGGACTTCAGAGATGGGAGTGACCAGTCAACTAGACTTTGGACATGAATTAAAATTAATTTTCCCCCCAAATAACAGAATTCTGTTTTTCACTTGAAAGGGAATATTCCCTCATAATGGAAAATCTCAAATACAGAAGAGGGAAAAAATTATTGCTTGTAACTCCAGCACATCACATTTGGGCCTCCTATTTTTTCCTGGGGTTCTTTGTAGTAAGTTTTCCAACTTTGAGCATCATGCAGAATATGGTTTAAATGCATTTCAAAATGATTATTTTGTGGGCATTTCCCCATCATTAAATTTGAGCAAAAATCGTTTTAATGGATGCTTAAAATTTCATTATATTTTACCCATCTCTCTATTGCTGGATATTTAGTTTGTTTTCTGTTTTCACAATTATACATAACATTTTTATTAAAGTGCCTGAGCAGGGGCGCCTGGGTAGCTCAGTCGGTTAAGCGTCCGACTTCGGCTCAGGTAATGATCTCACGGTTCGTGGGTTCGAGCCCCACGTCAGGCTCTGTGCTGACAGCTAGCTCAGAGCCTGGAGCCTGCTTCTGATTCTGTGTCTCCCTCTCGTTCTGACCCTCCCCTGCTCATGCTGTCTCTCTCTCTCAGAAATAAATTAAAAAACAATTTAAAAAAAGTGAGCAGAAATCTTTGATCATATATTTATAATGTTTCCTAAAATATGATGCACAGGACTGAAAAAGCATGCATATTTCATACCTTACAGACTGTGAAACAGCTATTCAGTTTGGATTTCATAATCCAAAGGGTAAAGTATGTAAGACTTTGAAATCATTACACGGTCCTAGACATGTGACGATTTAAAAAAATTACAAAACAATCCAGCATTACAGAAAGTGAGCATCAGCCATGGCGAGAAGAGGTACAAAGAAAATATCCGTTAATTCATTGCCACATATTTCCTCCCAGGATTTTTACCTTGGATCCTCCCTCCCATAGTTGTAATAATGATGTATCTTCAAATTTGTGTCCAAGTTTTTCCATATTAATAGGACAGATGATTTTTGGATCCAGGTGGCTGTATTATTTTTAAATGGAAGTGTTAAAGCCACCTGGGTAAATAATACACTCCTAAGTTTTAGATCATCTAAAACAGTAACACCCCACCGAAAAGCCATTATAGTAATGCTTCAGCTATCTTTTCATAACTTTAGTGATTCAATTTCTTTCCCTAACCTCTGTCTTACTTTGCAACATTCCAAAGAGCGGTTACTTTTATAAATATTATTTACAGCTTAGTACAAAGCATCTATTATATCGAGGGCCAATAACAGTCTCCAGGAAACTTTCCGTATTTACTCAGAATATTTACGAGGCATGGTCCAGGACCAAGCACTTTGTTGCAGGCAGCCAGAGGGGCAGTGGCGGGGCTTACAAATCAGAAGCAAAATAAGCAGCAGTTGCCTTTGTTTTAAGGCAAGCTGTTCTCTTAATCAGGGCCAGGAGATAAGCCCCTGATTAAATGAGCTTTGAAGAATAAATAAAATGGGAGCCAAGGGTTTTGCTCACTTCCCGACAGCTAGGTGTTTGTTTCTCTTTGGAGCCCAGCTGCATTCCACAGTAAAAGGAAGAAGGGATGATGGCGAGGCTGCTCCCCGACCCTGGTTTTCATTACTATCCCTCTTAGGCTGTTCTTTTGCCCCATTTCCTGGTAAAAGGCGTTAACTACAGGAAGATAAGCGCTGCCTCCTCTCCACACCCACGAAGCCCGCCAAGCTGCACTGGTCGAGTCATGGTACAGTTTTAGGCTAGGGATAAACACGGCAGGCACAGCGTACTGGCTACAGATAGTAATTCTGAAAACGATGCTGACTTACCACCTGCCCTGGAAGCATGTAGTACAAGGGAAGAGAAGGGGAGGCGCTGGAAGGTGCTAAACTGTTCACAGGGGCCATGTGTTATCACTGCTCGGCCTCTTTGCCTGAACCCCCGATCTCCAGCTTTCGGGGACCCTTTAGCCCAGCTCCTGGTGGCACGGGTGCAATGGAGCCAGAGCTTATAACAACCCACCAGCACTTTAGAAACGCTTGCAGGAATAGGGGCGCCTGGGTGGCTTAGTCGGTTAAGTGTCCGACTTTCGCTTAGGTCATGGTCTCACGGTTCATGGGTCCGAGCCCCATGTCGGGCTCTGTGCTGACAGCCAGCTCAGAGCCTGGAGCCTGTTTCCAATTCTGTNAAATAAATTGAAAAAAAAAAAAAAAAATCTACTCTTAAAAAAAAAAAAAGAAATGCTTGCAGGAGTAAAGGAGGCAGGAGCAAAAACGTTTTTATTTTAAAAACACAAACACTGGGGTGCCTGGGTGGCTCATTTGGTTAAGTGTCCGACTCCTGGTTTCAACTCAGGTCATGATCTCGTGGTTCTCTGAGTTCGAGCCTTGCATCAGGCTCCGTGCTAACAGTGTGGTGCCTACTTGGGATTCTGTCTCTGCCCCTCCCGCTCACTCTTTCTCTCAAAATAAATAAATAAACTAAAAAAAAAAAAGAATAAAAGCACAAAAACTGGGGTGCCTGGGTGGTTCAAGTCCATTGGGCATCTGACTCTTAATTTTGGCTCAGGTCAGGATCTCACAGTTTATGGGATCCAGCCCTGCACTGGGCTCTGTGCTGACATATAGAGGCTGCTTGGGATTCTCTCTCTCTCTCTCTCTCTCTCTCCCCCCCTCTCTCTGCCCTGCTTGTGCTCCATCCCCCCTCAAAATAAATAAACTTTAAAACATAAATTAAAAAATAAAAATAGCAAAGTGACTTGATGTCTTACAGTGCACAGGACTGTAAGGTCTCTGACTGAATGCAACTTCTCTAGAAGCCCTGAACTAAAATAGAAATAAAGTTCATTTCTACTGACAGTGACTACCCCAGGAGTCAGTTAGGAAATTCCTCTCTACATACTTGAAACGCAACACATCCTTGCCCACCAGTTCCTTGGTAAATCATTCTCCTCCAGCCCACATGACAATGAGTCAAAGACCAGAGGCCTGCAACAAGGCAGTGTTCTAAACCCTCCTGANTGGGGGGGGGGGGGTTGGTTTTGTTTGATTTGTGGGCAGGAGTTGTTGTTTTTTTAAAGTTAGCCCAAGGTTTTTAAAGAGAAGAGATCCTCTAATCAAGCAACATTCTTCCTGGAAATTTAGCTTAAGAAGGGGAAGAGTTCTGTGCAAGAAATTGTTGACTATGACGTTATTCACACTGAAAACCAGAAAACAGTCCAAACATCCGATAATAGGGGAACAGGTTAAGTAAATATTGGTATAACCATTTCAAAGAATTAAGTAGCAACATACAAAAGTGCTTATGATATACTGGATACACCACCAAGTGAAAAAGAGAACCAGTGTCTCCACACAGGCGAATCACCATTTGGCCACTGACGTATTCATCAATGGATACAAAAGCCTGAGAATGAAAGGTTGGTGCAGAACAGGATACTTACAAAGTCTGAAATTGATTCCCCACAAGTTTCTTACTGATTGGAAAGGGGATAAACAGCAACGTTACCCTAGAGACGCTGGCGGACTCTGCCTACAGAAAGCCGTCAGAGTTAACACTCCCTCTACCAGGACAAGCTGATGTAATGTGCCTCTTTACACGATGCACCGAGCAGGGACACACGACTTGGGTGGTTAATTCCTGACAAGAATGCATAACCCCAACCAAACCATGAAATTTTGAGCCAACAAATGCAAACTGAGGAGAATTCGACAAAACAACTGTTCTGAAGTCTTAGAAAATGTCAAGGTCTTGAAAGGCGAAGGCTGGGTGTCCAGGATAAAGGAGGCTTGAGAGACATGGCAACGTAAGAGCGAGAGATCCTGGACCGGATCCCAGACTAGAAAGAAAAATGGAAAAAGGCGCACACTAATGAGACAACAGGTGGATCTGAAATTTGGGCGAGAGAGGAGAAAAGAGGACTACGTCAATTTTAAATGTCTTGATCTTGAGCAAATGTCCTTATTCTTAGGAATTACATGCTTAAGTATTTTAGAAGTAAAAAGGGCATGAGGTAGCCACCTTACCCTCCAGTAGTTCAGAAAAAAAAACCCCAAAAAACCCAGAATGGACAGGGATGGGGAGGGAGAGGGTGACGATGATAAAGCAAATGTGGTAAGATGTCAATGCCTGGTGAATGGGGATGAAATGTGTATAGGAGTTCTTTGTACTATTCTTGCAACTTTTTTTTTTAAGTTTGCAACGACTGCAGAATAAAGTTTCAGAAAAGTGTATCTGCACTGATTACAAGCTCAGGAATTTTACATTCTTGCCAAAAGATAAGAAAAGATACATGGGGAAATGAAAATATCTAATTTGAATGGACCAGATGGTGGGTGACATTTTCTTCTCACTAAAAAGTAATAGTGTCAATCACGTTGCTTGGGGACACAAACAATCCAACAATAAGTAAGTAACCATAAGGGGAACAGTAATGATCCAGTGGAAAATGTAGAGGCTTCCAAAGAATACCCAAAGACACAGGCATAAGGTTAAGTTGCTCCTGGCACTACCTGCTACCCAAGGAGTGGGTGACTCTAGAAACACGTTTCGTATCGATCCCTAACTATTTTTTGGAGAAGACATACCTTCATCATGGCTTCGTTGATCAAGTTCTCACTGAAGATGGTGGCAGTGCCCAAGCTGGAATTAGCAATCTTGGGGGCTGCTGCGTTCATTGGCTTCACGGGATGAAGTCTAAAGAGAAGGGGATAGGATCCTTAGACCTTTCTGTAATGACAAAACTGAGAAACTGTCCATCTCATGGACGGCAGCCAGCAAGACAGACAAGGGGGCAGAGCGGTGATACGTTCTGTCCCGCCCCCAGTCCAACACACCCCAATGTTCCTGTGGAAATGAGAACAGTCAGCCCAAGGCAGCCACGGGCAGGTCAAAGCCCACCCACCTGACATGCTCAAGGGACCCTTGGTCTCATTATCAATGTCAGGAGACCATTAAAGACGGCCTCTTATTTTTGAGCTAGTAACAGCCTCGGATTGCACCATGTGGGTCCCTAAAGAGCCTTCCGCTCCTCAACAGTAAAGCAAGAGTTCAGAACAAACACACTGGGTGCACCCCGGGCAGCTTAAGGCAAGCTTTCCACCCTGCGAGGTTCCGCCACTCCGTCTCCGTTGGCTTCTGATGCTAGGAAGACACTGGTCACGAGACAGCTCTGCAATCTGCGAGCCCCAAATCTGACTATGCGGAACCATTCCAAAACTACCTTTGAAAACTGTCACTATGCTCTCCCTACAAACTAGGAGTGTCTCGGGGAGGGATTCCCACCATAGGGGGAGACCCTTTGGAAACAGGCCCTACCAGCAAAACACGCACAAGTCCCATCAGGCTATCTGTGTGGTTAGAAAGCCATGACCTCTGCAGGCAAAAAGCAAAGGGCGGGGTGGGTGGGGGTGGGGGTGCCACTGCTCACGGTCAAAGAATCTTCCCCGACTCTCACCTGTGCTTGGCTGACCCCGTTCCCGCGCTCGGCTGAGCGGAGACTGGATGTGTCTCTGAGGGTGACACCCAGGCCTGAAGAAGCGGCTTCCTCTTGCCAGAATTTTCCACTTTACCAGCGGAGCCCTCTGCTGTTGCTTTTTTTTGAGATTCTGCTGTACTGGTGTAGTGAGTGTCAGCGTGTGGGTAGCTAGGGAGAGAGTGCGTAGCAGGAAAGGTCTCAGAAAAGGGGGGGCTGGATCCAGGAGGATCCGGGGCCGTTTCAGGAGGCTGGCTCGGCCTCCCATTTCCCAGCAGCTCTTCCTTCTCACCACCGCCAGGACCAGGCTGCTGTCTATCTGAGCATGAGCTCTTGCCAAGATCCAGTTTACGAATCCCCAAAGCTGTGGATGGCTCCCAAGAAGCGGCTGTAGCAGGCGCCTTGGGCGCCTTGGCCCTGGGGTCATGCGGGCTCTCTGCGGGCGCCCCCCACCCATCCGCCTCGCCCCTCGGCCTCCTTTCCAACTCAGGAGGAGCAGGTGATGTGCTCAAGGGAGAAGGCCCGGCTGCCAGGGCTGCCGCCTGTGCAGTCTCTCCATCTCCGTCATCTTCAATCTGATCCACTCTTTCATCATCCGATGCCACTTCGGGAATGGAGGGAAGGCTTAAGCCCAGGTCAGCCAGGACTGGAGAGCTAACACCTGGGGGAGGGTGAAGGCTGCCCAGGGGCTCGGACAACAAACCTTCATGGTCACTGGCTTTGCTCTGATTCTCAGCCATGAGCATATGGTCCGCCTCGATCCCACAGAGGGGAGTGCCTTCCCCCGAGCCTGCTTCACCCGTGGGGCCTTCTGAGAAAGTCTCCCCGCAGGGGCGGGGAGGCGAGTCTGCTGTGGAGACTGGCTCGCCCCGACTGGCCGCTCCCCTTTGGGCACCCTCTGTGTGGACAGGCCCGGCAGGCTCCCCATCTGACCCCTCGTCTGACCTGGCCCCGGCAGTGGCTCCTTCCCGTGGCGGCTCCTGGGGGCTCCCTTCGTCCCCTCCCAGTGACCCAGGGGACTTCTCTAAGTCCTCTTCTGTCAAGAGCTGCTCAGAAAATGACACCCGCTTCTTGACTTTCTTTCGGCCCTCGTGTGTCTGAGCTGCGGAGCCAAGAGTGGGGACCGATTCTCCCACCTGAAGAGGGGACGTTCTGCTGTCCTCGACTCTGTTCTCCCCACAAGACCCAGACGGACTTGCTACATCTGCGTCTTCCCTCATCGGAGGCTTCCCAGTGGGGCTTTCAGTCCCGCCACCTGCGGCTGAAAGGGCGAATGTCACTTCTTGGGTCTCTTGAGATGAAGAGATGGAGGCCTGTGCTGAGGGGGACAACCTCAGAACGTCTCGGGGCTCCACCTCACCGGTCTTCCTCTTTGGAGAATCTTCCGTCCCTTTTCTCCCTGGAGTGGGCAGCTGTTGGGAAAGCGACCCCGAGGCACAGGAAACAGTCTTCGGAACCTGGGTTACACTCTCCATTTGCAATTCCGCTTTAAGGAGCAAGTACGGTTCTTCAGGACCAGCCTGGCCCTTGGCTGTGGAAGGCCAGTTTTCCACTGGCGTGGAGGTGGAAATGGGAGCCACTATGGGAGATGAGAAAGAGAAGAAGCCAGAAGGAGATTCAGAGGACAGTGTCTCTGAGCCATGCCCCGATTTAGAAGGGACGGGTGTGTGGCCAGAACTGAAAAGAAGAGCAGAAGGAAAGAGAGAAGAGTCAGGGGCAGAAGGAAGCCTGGCTGTGGGTTGAACCTCTGGAGACACTTCCAGTCTGCAAAAAGGACAAAATAAAATCTGCAGGTCAGTTGCAGATGCATCAGAAGAGGCAAAAAAAAAAAAAAAAAGAAAGAAAGAAAGAAAGAAAAAAAAGAAAACCATGTAAAAATAAAGGTGATCCAAACGGGAGAGCTTTTTTATATTTGGGGCAGTATCTCAAGAAGTTAAAGGAGGTGGCACGTGGGTAGCTCAGCTGGTTAAACATCTGACTTGGGGTTTCGGCTCAGCTCATGAACTCATGGTCTGTGAGTTTGAGCCCCACATCGGGCTCCTTGCTGACAGTGTGGAGCCTGCCTAGGATTCTCTCTCTCCCTCTCTGTCCCTCCCTTGTGCTCTCTCTCTCAAAAATAAATAAATTTTAAAAAGAAGTTGAAGAAACATGAATTACCTAACATATACACTTTAAAAATAATTTTTTTAATGTTTATTCACTTTTGTGGGGGGAGAGAGAGAATAAGAATGAGCAGGGGAGGGGCAGAGAAAGGACGGGGACAGAGAATCTGAAATGGGCTCTGTGCTGACAGCAGAGAGCCTGGCGCGGGGCTCAAACCCACAAGCTGTGAGATCATGACCTGAGCCAAAGTCGGACACTCAACCGACTGAGCCACCCAGGCCCTGCATAAAAGGGACGCTTTGATCACCAAGCACACTTGCCACACAAAGGGCTGTTGCAACAGAAATGGAAAAACCTCCAGGTAAAGCAACAGCTTACAGTGTCTTTCGGTGCTAAACAAAAAGCGTCCAAAAAGTTCAAAGCAGTATTAAGAGGCACCTCAAGGCAACAGGCACAGATTCTGAAGAGGAACGGCCTGCGTGTATGTGTCTGTGTGTCTGAAATCAAAGTAAGCAGAATCTCAAAAAAAGTCTCCCCCCACCCCAAGACCACAGAGATGCTGCTCGTGTGAATGTGAGTCACACTGAAAGCATAAAGCTCCTGACGCCCCCCACCCAGGCTCTCACAAGAGGCACCCTAAACACTCCGAGGACTGCCTCAGGCACACTCAAAGGTGGACCAAGGGTATCAGGCCAGCAAACCAGAGCCAAAGTGCAAGGAGGAAGGACACCATCTGCCTCAAACGGATATATGTGATAAGAACTTTAAATATACACACGTTCTGAGTATAACCACAACCGAAACCTGGTATTCCCAGCTCGCGGTACTCAGAACCTAATCTGCTACCGCCTGGGGCCTTCCACTGGGGTCTGAATACCGTACTGAGACGGGCAGACCATGCGTGATGGCGTGGTGGCAGTGGCTTGGGGTGGGGACGCATTCACTGCCATCTGGGCAGGGCGGGGTGGGCGGGCAGGCNTGGTTACAAACAACTCAGACTAGTAAAGGTATGTCACCTACAGGGACGGCCACAGAACAAGGAGCGAGAGGCGCTCTAACGGCAGACCTGGCTGCTCACCGGGAGCAGAGAGGGGCCGCCCTGCGTGAGGAGGGCCAAGACTCACCGAGGCTTGACAGCTTTGGTCTGTGGAGCCCTTGCAGAGGAAGCAGGTGGTGCGGGTTCAGACTTGGGCTCTCGGTCAGCTTCCGGTTCTGCGATCTGCACCTCCTCAAAGGGATTCAGGGATTTGCCCCGTCCAGAGGCAACAGCCACGGAATCCTTCTCCGCTCGTCTCGCTGGGTCTTCGTCAGGCCCCGACTGGTCCTCCCTGGGTGTGACTTCCATAAGCGTGCCTTCCTTCTCCTTCCCTGGGACGGCAGGGGAGCTTCCGCCATCACTGCCCTTAGCCACGTCCTTCTTTCCTGTCACCAGAGACAGCAACGAGGACTTCTTGTTCTCCTGCTTCTTGCTCTCCTTGGTTTCTTTTGCCGCCTCCAAGTTCACTGGAGCCGTGTTCTCCTGAATATCCCCACTGACCTGTGGCCGGTAGGATGGCAGAGACATAGATTTCAGAGAGTCTTTTGTGGAAGACTCAGAGGACCGTTTGTCAGAAGACACTGGCCCACCTTCCCCGGGCTCCTTCCAGGACCGAGTGGCCAGGTTTTCGGTGGAGGAGAACAAATGCTTCTTCCTGAAGCCCTGGGGGGACGGGGAAGAGGTAGCGGTGCTGTCCTTGGTCTCGCTCTTGGCTTCTGGCTGCTCCATGTAAACATGGTTCCCGTTGATACAGACATTAGAGCGAGAAAGGAAGTCATTCTTAGACCGGAGGCCACCGAGAAAGGGGAGTCCTTCCTTCTTGGGAAGGTTGAAATTGATCTGGTTCAGTTGCTTAGGGTGTGCACTCTCTGTTCTCTTGGGAGACAGGACTGTGGGAAGGAAAGCAAAGATGCAGAGGAAGCAAGATGTTAAACAAGCAGTTCACAACTAAAGGGGGTCCATCTCTCCATGTCTGAATATTTTTGGTTAACTAGCATGGGGTGTGTCACTGGCATCGGTGACCTCTAGCAGGTAGAGGTCAGGGTTCTGCTAAAGACCTTACAGTGCACAGGGCAACCCCCACAACAAAGAAAACTACCGATGGTGCTGAGGTTGAGAAACCCTGCAGTAAACCACTGAGAAGGGCAGAATCTGGCCAACAGTAACGATTTGGTCCTTGACATTGAAGTTCAACACACACAGTTAATCCACAGTTAAAAGAACTGGATTCCTCAACTTTCATTTAGGATATATCCCGTGAGGGTGAAGCACTTCAATAAATACCTGATGAATAAATGAACTATCAGAACTACTCTAAGGTTGCATGATTTTATCCTTAATTGAAAAAAAAAAAAAAACCTGGATGCATACATTGTTAATTCCATAAGCTTATATTAATGTACATCAGTTACAGAGCCTGACATTTTAGAAAAGGAATTTATGCATTCTTAGAAACCAGAGTGCTTAGAAAAAGAGAAGCCTTTTTATTTTTAAGTTTATTTATTTTGAGAGAGAAAGAGGGTGCACACACATGCACAAGCAGGGAAGGAGCAGAGAGAGAGGGAGAGAGAGAGAATCCCAAGCAGGCTCTGCACTCTCAGCGCAGAGCCCAATGTGGGACTCGATCCCACGAACCATGAGATCATGACACGAGCCGAAATCAGGAGTCAGACACCTGACTGACTAAGCCACCCAAGTGGCCTGAGAAGTCTTTCTAACCAAGATGAGCCATCATCATGACCGTCACCGCCATCATCACCACCCTCATGATCACCATCACCATGTCAGTAACTGAGGAACTGACTTAAAATCTTTCTCTTAAGATTTGTTTCTTCTCGGGGTGCCTGGGTGGCTCAGTCAGTTAAATGCCTGGCTTCGGCTCAGGTCATGATCTCATGGTTCGTGGGTTCAAGCCCCGATTCGGGCTCTGTGCTGACAGCTAGCTCAGAGCCTGGAGCCTGTTTCAGATTCTGTGTCTCCCTCTCTCTCTGACCCTCCCCTGCTTATGCTGTCTCTCTCTCTCTCTCAGAAATAAATATTTTTAAAAATTAAAAAATAAAAAATAAAAAAAAGATTTGCTGCTTCTCTTTTTTTCAAGTTTATTTATTTTGAGAGAGAGAGAGAGAGAGCAAGCACAAGTGAGCTGAGCAGAGTAGGGGCAGAGAGAGAGGGAGGCAGAGAATCCCAAGCAGGCTCCATGCTGTCCACACAGAGTCCACTAACCATGAGATCATGACCTGAGGTGAAATCAAGAGCCAGATGCTGAAATGACTGAGCCACCCAGGCGCCCCATCGTTTCTTCTCTCTCAAAGCAAAGTAGGCTGAGAGACAGAGACAGAGACACACACAGAGAGAGAGAGAGAGAGAGAGAGAGAGAGAGAGAGAGAGAGAGCGCGCATACACAACTGCCCAAGTGAGGAGGAGAAAACTCACCATCCGAGGCAGAGGAGGACTCATCCTCATTTTCCTCATCCTCCCACCGGGACTGAAAGCCTCCAGGATGAAGCAGCACTTTGTCTGACTTTGAAGTAGGCAAGACAGACATGGACTGGGAAAGTGGTGTTTTCTGCAAATTTGACTTGGAAAACAAGGTCTTGATCTTCGACTTCTTTTTCTTGTCTTTTGAAGTAGACTCATCATCACTGTCGCCAGAGGGTGTGACGCTGGGAATGATGGCTGACGCGGTATCGGACGCGCTATCTTTATGCTTCCCCTTGATCTTGTCCTTCAGTTTCCCAAATGGATTCCGAGACTTGTCTTTCATGGAAAGGTCAAACATGCTGGCGGTCATGTTGTTCCTCATAAACTGGATGTCGACCTCAATTTCGCCTCGCTCTTTATCCTTCTTTCCTGGTTTGGATTTCAAGGTATACCACCTACAAGGAGAAAGGCAGAGAGGTTACCGTTGAATCGAGCCTAAAACAATGTTCACAATGTCAATTAACTTGGCCTCTCTTCTCTGCTACTGCCAACCTCTTACATAAATGCATTCTTGGGCTCTCTTCTTTGGAGAGTAGAGGGTGGGGTGGGGAATGAGGACAGAACCTATAGTTTTATTTTTGAGAAGACACCCCCTAGGCAAAGATAGGATCTGATTCTGTACTTTAATGTATAGTGACTTAAAATCTTGGTTCAATAGCTATTTCCAAAAATAAAATAAATAAAACAAACATTCCATCAAATCATCTCCTATGACTGGTATTTTCCTTATTCAATAGGGGGGAAATCCAAAGATCATACACAAACAGAAGGCAGAATGTAAGTTTACACATAACTCTCAGAAAAAAGGCAAGAATTTGTAGGACAGTCCATGCCAGAGAGTTAACAGAAATACAAGACGGCATAAAAAAAACACTTTTGTTTCAAAAAGAGTGACAAAGGCCAGTCACAACACGACAAATATTGTGGGAGTCGATTTCTACAAGGTGCCTAGGGCAGTCCCATTCATAGAGCAGAATGCTGGCTGCCCAGGGCTGGGGGCAGAAGTGAATGAAGAATTAGTACTTAATGGGTACAGTTTCCATTTGGGGAAATAAAAAAGCCCTGGACAAGGCTGGGCTGATGGTTGCACAACAGTGTGAATGTACCATATAGACTGTACCCTACAAAAATGGCTGGTAAATTTTGTTATGTATATTTTACCACACTAAAAAAAAAAATTAGAACTCGAGAGGAGGCATTCTTTCCTAGCTTAATAATCCGAGAAAGGGGAGACTTCAAACATGATTCAAGTATTTTTGCAAACTACTTCAAGATATGGCAAGTACTGTATCCGTCCAATTCTACTGAAAGACGAACTGATCAGAAAAAAAAATCTCCCCTTGGCATTTTCCATCTGGTGACCTGCAAGAACATGGGCCGATCAGTGGCAGGACCACTACAGAGCAAACAAGCCTGATTCCAGGGTCCACCGACAGCCATCCCCCACGGTACCCACAGACCGAGAAGCCACATTTGGATGTTGTTTGTAGTGACCTACTTAAGAGCTGAGGGTTGTGGACATTAAGGAAATGACAGGTTTGCTCAAAAGAGCACAATTTCCTCCTTCACTTGCAGCCTGTCTCGCTTGCAGGGCAGATCCCTGCCCCAGGACCTTAGCTCATTCTACACTGAAAGAAAAGCGGCAGAAGGAAGCAGAAACCTAGCACTTAACTAGCACCTACGACATATCTGGCACTGTACACATTTAGGAACATCTTCGAATAAGCGTCCCAAGAATGACATGCAGTGGACATTACACCCATTTTACAAAGACACTGAGGCTCACAAGTTAGGTAGCTTGCCAGGATTCTGAATCAGTTCTGCATTTCTCCAAAGCTCCTATTCTTTCTCTTACCCTAAGATTGCTGCTTTGCACTCTCTCCTAACTCACCTCCCATGGGCCATGTTCACAACACACAGAGAGGAGATTCAAATTTAAATTCTTTCTAAATAAATAACTTTTAAAAAAAAAAGGGTTGGGGGGGCGCCTGGGTGGCTCAGTCGGTTGGTTATGCGTCGGCCTTTTGATTTTGGCTCAGGTCACAAGCTCAAGGTTGTGAGACTGAGCCCCACCTCGGGCTCTGTGCTGAGCGGTGAGTCTGCTTGGTATTCTCTCTCTCTCCCTCTCTCGCTGCCCCTCTCCAGCTCTCTCTCTTTCTCAAGATAAATATATAAACTTCAGAATACAAATAAATACATTCTTTCTGAGGCAGGTTTAAGCTTCTCATTTAAAAAGTCCTAACATTGGGGCGCCTGGGTGGCTTAGTCGGTTAAGCGTCCGACTTTCGCTTAGGTCATGATCTCGCGGTTCGTGGGTTCGGGCCCCGCGTCGGGCTCTGTGCTGACTGCCAGCTCGGAGCCTGGAGCCTGTTTCAGTCTGTGACTCCCTCTCTCTCTGACCCTCCCCTGCTCACACTGTCTCTCTCTCTCCTAGAAATAAATAAAACATTTTAAAAAAATAAAAAATAAAAAGTCCTAACATAAGAAAGAAAATGCTGAGAAAAAAAGTGCTGAGAAACGTTCTAGGAGGAAAAGGGGGGACATCCCACCAGAGTCACCACCAGCCAGAAATCATGAGGTTACATATAGCGTCCAGTATACAGAGTCATCAAGAACAGCTTAAGCTGGATTTAAAAAATACAGCCAAAAATTGTAGAAAATGATGTAAGCTGCCATTCTGGACTTTTAGAGGAAATCTTTTATGGTTTTTAAAACCACAATCCACAGCTGAGGGCGGGAGCGTGGAGGGAGAGATGCTAGGTGTTTAGCCAACCTCACCCCTGCCAGCCTAGTGTCTTGCCAATGTATTTTCCAAGACTAGCCTGGAATAGCTCACTCATTGGTCATTTAGACGTCCAGAGGATTATTCCTATTTTTCTCTTCTGACGGTCATGTGGCTACACAGTAACCCTGGTGATGAAGGGTGGTTAGCTTTGGTAAATACCCACTGCAGGCACCTGAAAGGGGAAGCTGCTCAAGCTGGATGCCGAGGCTCGGATGACCACACCGGCCTGACCTCACCGGCCGCAAGCAGTGTCACCTCTCCACCCGGGGAAGTGGGGTCAGCCAGGCCTTCTCCCCAGCCTCCTCCACACAACCCTGTCAGCCTCGCAGGGGATGCAGGAGACGACCTTCAAAGCGTGCCATCGACAGTTCCTAGGACCAGCCCGCCCTTCCAGAAGTACCAGTGCCAGTCTGTTTACTTTGAGTGAAGCGACAGCCAACTCTAGGCTCCTCCCTGGGGGCCTATGCACAGGTTCATTCCCCGGCACTAAAGTGGGAACTGTTTGGGGGAGCTTCTAAAACCACTAGGAGGTGTGAACAGATGCCCCAGCAACTGTTCCTATCCTTTATTTTCACAGGCAAACCTCAAACCGAATACCAGGTCTCCAAGAACAGCCACCGAGCTATTGAAGGATGTGAAAAGCAGACTGAATCCCAGGTAAGCGTCCCATGCAAATATTCAGAATTTTTAAAAATCTGTGCTAGATTTATTAAAGCTGGAGAAGAATATGGGAATTGTTTTGTCTAACAATGTGAAATTTGACCCGTTTAGGCAAGGGATCTTTGGTACGGGGATAATTTAATAATAAATGAAAGGCATGATTCATAAAGGTCTCTCACCCTAAGAAATCCCAAGCCTGATACGTCTGTGGGTTTTGATTTTCAGTGCTTTTTTTTATGCATTTGTTTTGTAGCTCATTTAAATGCAGAAGCAGTTCGTGAGTGACAAAGTCCCAGCATGGCCACCCAGCATAAGGTGACAGCGTGGGTGTGGTCTAGCATTACCTTTCAAGTAGGCTCAGGAAGCCTGAATTATCTCAGAAATCAGGGCTGGGTTGATTTCCCTAGTCCAAAGGGCAGGGTACAGAAAGAAGGCCATAATCCCAGGGTAGTGAGTTTGTTTTTAAGACCATATTCTGAAAAATTCCTGCAACCTATCAAGAAAATCCAACGATCCCTTCTAAAATCAAATAATTACTTTAACTTATACTTAAAAACTCAATTCTTTGAAAATTAAAAGGATCTTTGAATACATAGAAAGTGACAGGAAACTTATAAAAAAAAAAAAACAACTATATTCTAAAGCAATAACAGCCATAGGGTGAAAATTCACGTCACACAAAATGGTACAAAATGAAAACTTCAATCTTCCTACCCATCAATGCCCCTTAGTCAAGGGATGATGGTCCTGGGCGCACAAAAGTAAAAATGTCCATTATCCAAATAGGCTGCCTTGGTATTTTAGAGTTTAGGGTGTCAGGTTTTAGGTTTTTTTAACCTAAGACAAGGCAACAGCTAAAAATACGGAAAAATTCCTTTGTGTCTTCTATTGC
The DNA here is from genome assembly GCF_008692635.1 of Crocuta crocuta. Taxonomy (NCBI): domain Eukaryota; kingdom Metazoa; phylum Chordata; class Mammalia; order Carnivora; family Hyaenidae; genus Crocuta; species Crocuta crocuta. The sequence continues at coordinate 1,421,103 of NW_027530855.1, read as the reverse complement.
CTGGGCCCACATCGTCAAATCTCCTGGGCCTTTCAATGGTCATTTTGAGAAGAGCCACAATTATCCAACCGTGCCCAATTCTCAGGGCCTGTCTGCTTTCAGAACGCACTGTGTCTCATGGCTCAAATACACGGAAAGCTGATCACAAAGGCCTTCCATCGGAATGTGGCAGGGTGAGGGGAATATGGGTCCTGCTCTTGGGAAATGAAAAGTCCCACAGCAATGCAGGCTTTCGGGATTATACTTGTAAAGGACTGGCTGGTATGTCTCAAAAATAATCTTTCTGCAGTTGAAACAAACATGTTTTTCCTTTATAGCATTCCACAGGGCAGACACGTACAGAGAAACGATGGCTTCAAAGATTCGCTTCAAATATGTCTTTTTACATAACAGCCACTGGAAATACGAAATGAAAAGGCCAGATTCTGCCCTAAAAGGTGTACCCTCCAGTGGGACAGAGAGAGCTGGCTCACCAGACATCACAAAGTGTTCCATTAGAACCCTGCTGCCTTTTCTTTCTGACTTTGAAGCATGAGAAAATCATTAGACACAGAAAGAAATGCCTGCTAACATATACAATTTCATCCCAAATAAGGGCTCTCACACACAAATAAGGTCCTCAGCAAAATTAAGCCTGAACCACCTACCTAGGGGCTCCAGCAAAACGAATTAATACCACATACTTGTATTAGACCTAGGAGGCTCCGGGGAAGGCCGGGAAAGAAAGACGGCTAGAGCTCTACAAGCCACTTCAGCATATTTTCATGCGTGTTAATTTCAGGGCTCCCTGTCTGTGGGTCTCGTCTGGACTCCAGGGTCAGTGGGTAGACTGGCCCCGGCCCCAACCTGCTCCCTGCCAAATCTCACCCGTGACTTATAGCATGAGTCATCTCCATGGTAACCAAGCATCATGACACAGGGGATTATGGCCTCAGGTGAGGGAGGAAGCAGGAAGAACAGAAAGCCACCTGATCTAGTGTTTGTCTGACACAGGGGACACTCAATCTTTTGTAAATGAAGAATTTTTAAAAAGCAATTTATTTGTTGTCTTCCCCTGGGGAATAAAAATAAAGCTGAAACTCATGTGGGGTTAGCAGTTGAGAACATCTGAAAGGGGTTCTGAAAAGGAGTGATTCCATATGGGTGAAACGTCCAGGCTCTTCTGCTGGCCTAGAAGCAGTGCAGAGCAAACAGGGACAGAATGTTTATGGCCTATAAAACATGTGCGGTGTATACCCTACACAGGCTAAGCAGTTTCACAAGTTTTGTTATTGCCCTGGGTAGCTGGTCATTATTACCTAACTCTGACTACAGGATGACCAATCAGCCAAACCTTGCCTCCCTCGGTGACCCTTCCTCTCTGCTCATTGTTAACAAGTTGGAAGAACTTCTGAGAGTGGCAAATGGCTCATTTTTTACCCCACCCTCTAAAACAGCCATTCTAGCAGCACTGAAAGGCCATCTGTAGCCACCAAACTCCATCCTGAAAACTGGTAAGTGACGTGCTAAAGGAGGGAGAACAGAAAAAACAGGCTGAAAACACCCCGGGTCCCTTCTGTATTATTTGCTCTACAGAAATTCTCTTAGAAAGTGGTTGCAACGGGGCGCCTGGGTGGCTTAGTCGGTTGCGCGTCTGACTTCAGTTCAGGTCATGGTTGGGGAGTTCGAGCCCCACATCAGGCTCTGTGCTGACAGCTCAGAGCCTGCTTCAGATTCTGTGTCTCCCTCTCTCTTTGCCCCTCTCCCCACTCATGCTCTGTCTCTCTCTCTCAAAAATAAATAAAACACTAAAAAAAATTTTTAAAAAGTGAGCACAAGTTACAGAAAAATTTTTAATTTTTTTAATGGACTCAACTTTCATGCTACTGTGACCGTTATTCCTTTTTACATATCTTCCTGAATTCTTTTTCCTGTACATTTTAACAATCACTAGGGGCGCCTGGGTGGCTCAGTTGGTTAAGCGTCCCACTTCGGCTCAGGTCATGATCTCACAGTTTGTGGGTTCAAGCCCCGCGTCGGGCTCTGTGCTGACTGCCAGCTCAGAGCCTGGAGCCTGCTTCAGATTCTGTGTGTGTGTCTCTCTCTCTGAGCCTCCCCTGCTCACACTGTATCTCTCTCTCTCTCAGAAATAAATAAAACATTAAAAATAAAAAAAACAATCACTAGCTGAGAGACTTCAGGCAAGTTACTTAACCTCTCTGTGGCTCAGGCTCCTCCTCTGAAACACGGCTAAAAGCACCTAATTCATAAGGATGCTATGAAGATTAAGGGACTTCATATATGTAGCGCCTGGTACTTAATAAGCATTCGATAAGTGTTAGCCATAATCCTTACTTGGTTTTAACCAGAGTTTACATGCAATTTTATTTTTAGAGCATGCTGTGCATTCTTGCCCTACTGTCTTCATACCCACCATTTCTAGTGGCTGTTTGGTATCCTGTGAAGTGCATCTGTACCATGGTTTACCCATGCAGATAGTTCTCAGAAGGGAATTGAAGATACCAACATTTCTGACTGGCTATGCTCCTAGGTAACCAAACCGACCCAACAAATACAAACGATAAAGATTTGCATTTGAAGGGAGGAGGAGCTTGTATGACGCAATCTGCGAAATAAAAAGTATATGAGTTTTTTAAAACACCATGATCAGTGCGTATTTTCTGTAACTTGAGAGATGTAATGAGCCTCAGCTCGAACCCTTCGAGGTTTCTACACAGCAGAGACAAGAAACAGAAGGCTTCCAAACTATTGCAGAGATATGCCAAGATGGCATAATCGACTGAAATCTAAGAATCAAGACATATTTTCCAAGTTGAAATCACTCAATGCTAGACTCCTTAACAGGTGAAGACTAAAAGAAATAGCAAGTATTGGTATTTTAAGATTCTCTAAAAATTAGAAAAACATCAACACATTTCCAAACATGGAAGTCTACCCTTCCTGTATTCATTTACTTGCCGTTTTTTTTTTTTACTTGATCATATCTCAAAAAGCCACAAATGTTAATATTCTACCATCAGATCAGGTATCTCGCCTCTTGCCCAGTTGGTCCGTCAAAGAACAATCTCACAACAACCACAGGGTCCTTTATCATTCATGCAAAGAGACTTTAAGAATGGGACAGATGTGAAATGGTTTGGGTTTGGGTTAGGGTTTATTCGCCATCTCAGGGCCATCTCAGGAGCGGGACAAAAGGAAACAAACACAAACACACTCTCACATAAAGGACCCGACAGCCCACTCCCCAGCCCACAAACAGGTTCGCACTCTTTCTGTGAGAGTTCCTGGCAAGAAAGCGGAGTGTCTGTGATTTATCTTGTAATCAGCTAAGCCCTCAGAGNGAAAAAAAGGGGGGGGGGGGGAGTGGGAAACACCCCACATTTTAAAATCCTGTTTTAACAACAAATGATTAGTAAAAATGAAAAGTTCCATTAGCGTAAAAGGAAAACCCCACAGTTCTGGTACAACACCAGAAGGGGCAATACCCTTGAAGAAATGTCCCGGGACCCAGCGTGCCCTTCGCACAGTCTCCCCATTCTTCGTGATCACAAGAGGCCTTTTCAGACCAGGCGTTCTGGAAGCCCGAATTGTTCCACCTGGGCTAGCCACGTCCTTCCTCATAAAAGAGTGTTTAAAAGGTGAAGTGTACAGCAGCTACACCTCTGGAAACATTTTTCCGGGATTTCTTATAAATGCCTCCCCTCTGCTCCACTCAAAGCCCCGCATTCAGCAAAGGACACTTCATTACCGCTGCCCTTTTTTCTCTCCGCAGGCACATTCCTAAATGTGTCCCTCGGGGACACCCTGGAGACTGAAATCCTTGATTTTTCTCTAACAGATGATCTACAGCCTTCTCCCTGCAGGAAAGGAATTTCTCATCTCATTAGTGGCTAAAAGCTCCCTTGCCAAAGGCATCAGCAGCAGAAGGGAACCTGCTTCCTCTGTGTTAAGAAAAGGCACTGACAAGCCACAGCCACAACTGAGAAACTGAAGAGCAGAGCTTTGACTTCACACCTCAAGCACCCCTGGTCTTTAATCCACTGGGCTAAATCTAAGATTAAACCGTATTCCACGTCCGCCCTGTGCCTACGAGGACCTCAACCATTCAGTCGTTCACACAGATGTTACGGGCTCCTGCACTGGGTCACACAGCAAAGAACAGGACCAAAGTGGTCCGTGGCCAAGGGAAAGTCAGGCAGAGCCAGGCTCGGGTGCAAGACCTGACCCAGGACACCTTAAGAGGAGAAGCGCTCACTGCCAAGTCTTTTCCCAAACAAATGATCTTGGCAGTGGACCAATTTTCTTCAAAAGCCACTACAAGGGTCCAGGTGTTGATTTTGTTGGGATTCAAAGGCCCGGAGATTTAGAGATCTGCACAAGATGGAGAACCACAGGTCACACAAGGGACTGCTCTGACATGAAAAGAAAGCCCAAAATGACCTCCTATCACTTCCTCCATTAGGTGAGGGCTTCTCAATCCTTCTGGAACTGAGCCTGGGCTGGCGTCTCCAAAAGTATAGAGTGAGGAGCACAGTTTCCTAGGCCGTCTGGCAACTAAAATTGTAGTATTTTTAATAGATACCTAAGATTACTGTTAAGGGGGAAAAGGGTAAGGTCAGCAAACCTATGCTGGAGTGGGTGACATTTTAATAAGCACATGTATTCATTTTAACGTAATTATAACTTTTTTTGGCTCATTGCTACAATTAAAATGACATAACAGATACTATTTATGAAAACCTCCCTCCCATGGTAGTTACAGAAATACAATAGAGGTCTTTGTAATCAAGAGGAAGTTTAAGCATAACGAAAAAGGCACCAGACTCTCTCATACGCTCACCTTCCCTAATGTGAAAAACGCGTAGTTAACTTACTTGCCTCTAGAGTTTTATTTTTCTCTTATAGGTTTATTTTTCCTAATGCTATATATTATTTTCCCTTTTCTTAGTCCGATACTCCTTGAAGCAGTGACCTCATCAGCTGTGTTAGAACACACCAGTGGGATTTAATTAGCTACGTACACTATTACAAAACAAAGATGTGGCCTGTTCTAAAACTGTAAATACTTGGAGACATACATATACACACCCTGGTTTCCACCCTGGTTTCAATGGTGTTTCCTACTAATTCATTCCAACAGGAGACTCAACTCACAGGTGTCACTGCCCAAAGCTGTCTTTGTAATGGTGACCTCACTCTACTGAAGAAAGAAAGCGCCGTAACTTCCTGATTCATTTTCAACAGCAAACTCTCTTTATTTTATTAGTTCATTCTTGTCACTTCCTCTTCTCTCACCTCTACCCACATCCAATCTGTCACAATCAGGTCAACTAAGCCTCCAAAATATCTCTGAAATCCACCACCTCTGTCTACCTCCATGGCCATCACCCAAGTGCAAGCTCCCACCACTGGTGGCCCAGGTTACTGTAACAGCCTCCCATTTTGTCTGTCTGACTCCAGGCTAGGCCTGCTTCAAATCCATTCTCCACCCAACAGCCACAGTGGTTTTTGACAACATCCAACACCCCTTTGCTTTTCATATTTGGTGATTTTCCACTGCTCTTAAAAAAAAAAAACCCTGCCTTCCTCTGCAGCCTCAATCAACACAATCTCTCCAGTTTCCCAGGTGTTCCTGCCTCAGGGCCCTTGCACAGACTGTTCCCCCTGCCTCAGGCCCTTTTCCTCTACTTTTCACCAGAAAAATCTCTTTGTACTTCAGACTTCTGCCGCTGGAAAGCTATTTACCATCTCCTTCTTCAAGTCATGTCCTTCCTGTTCTTTCCTTTTATGATACTCTGTACTCTGCCTCCACGGTACTTATCATAATACATGATTATTTATTTATGTGTTCATTTGCTTAATGTCTATCTCCCCCACAGGCTCTGAGCTTCCTGAAAGCAAGGATCATGTGTGTTTTGGTCACTACTGTTTACACCCCAGTGCTTGGCACATAGTAGGTATTAAAATATATTTACTAAAAATATAAGCATGAGATCTTGCCATTTGCCACAACGTGGGTGGACCTAGAGGGTATTATGCTAAGTGAAATAAGAGAAAGACTGAGACAGAGAAATAACATGGGATTTCACTTCTACGTGGAATCTAAAAGCTGAAATGAACAGCAGAAACAGGCCCATAAATACAGAGAACAACGTGGTGGTTGTTAGGAGGGAGGGGGTGGCAATGGGCAAAATGGAGATACAGGCTTCCAGGTGTGAAAGACACAGGCATGAAAGGTGCAGCATAGGGAAGAGTCAGCGGTACTGTAACAGCGCTGCATGGTGATGGGAGCTATACTGTGGCAAGTATACCATAGTGTATGGCATTGTCGAATCACCTGGATTTCATGCTGGACACCTGAAACTAACATAGTACTGTGTGTCAAGTATACTTCAGTAAAAAAAAAAAAAAAAAGTGCCAAAAATATGGACTTCAATGACAAAAATAAATAAATAAATAAATAAAAGGGCAGTTAGAACTTTCCCCAAGCTAACTAAATGTCTTATAAATGAAATCATAATCAAATAATACCGTGAGCTCCCAGGTGGCGCAGTCAGTTAAGCGGCTGGCTCTTGGTTTCGGCTCAGGTCATGATCTCACAATTCTTGAGTTCAAGCCCCAAGTCTGGCTCTGCACTCACAGCCCAGAACCTGCCTGGGATTTCTCTCTCCCTCTCTCTCTGCCCCCGACCTTAAAAAAATAATAATAAACAAATTATACCAGGAGGAACATGAGGGAGCATCTTTCTCATCACCGGAACAATGACTCACCACCTTCTTAGTCATTTCACTCCATGGCTACAAGCAGGTTGGGGTTACTTATCCCAGAGCCGACAGACAACTCCATCTCAAGCACTGAGCTATCAGTTTCCTACACTGAAGTAGGAGGGGACTGTGAGAGGCAAGAGGGTTTCCAGTAAGGCCCAATGTTACCTTTAAGGGGAATCCCGAGAAAGGAAAAACTTAATCAGTAACATTGCTCCAATTTTCCAATCTGTTACAGAAAAAAAACCTAAATGCACTTAGGAAACTTAACAGTATAAGCACAAACACTGACTGCTTATTATGATTTTTTTTAAATGTTTTATTTATTTCTAGGAGAGAGAGAGACAGCGTGAACAGGGGAGGGTCAGAGAGAGAGGGAGTCACAGACCGAAACAGGCTCCAGGCTCCGAGCTGGCAGTCAGCACAGAGCCCGACACGGGGCTCGAACCCACGAACCGCGAGATCATGACCTAAGCGAAAGTCGGACGCTTAACCGACTAAGCCACCCAGGCGCCCCTATTACGATTTTTTTAATGTTTATTTATTTACAGGAGACAGAGCATGAGCAGCAGAGGGGCAGAGAGAAAAAGAGACAGGGAGAGAGAGACAGAGGATCTGAAGCAGGCGCTGCGCTGACAGTTCGGGGCTTGACCCCAAGAACTGTGAGATCATGACCTGAGCCAAAGTCAGACGTTTAACGGACTGAGCCACCCAGGCTCCCCTGATTGCTTATTATTTATCTCTCTGGTCAATTAAATCATTTCTCTGCATCCAACTCTCCCAGGAAAACAATTATTGAGCCCTTATTTCTTCTTAATAACCAGGATTTCCTCTGGCAACTTATTATAGCATCTTACTATGCTTACAGTTCTTCAAAATCTCAAATCCTTTCATATGCAACCAAACATCCTCTTGCATCTTCAAGAGACTGTAAGAAAATGACTCTCCATCACTCACACTCTCCCTTCACAGCTGGACGACTATTACAGTATTAAGTGTCATGATACTCAGTTACACAATGGCCTTCCAGTCACTAGCCTGAATGGATATTTATTTTAATCTGCTCTTAACAGATTATTTCCCCCAAATTTTGTTGCTCTTAGTATCCTAAAAAGGTTTTTCCCCCCTAGATCAATCTAAGATCACAAACTACATGAGACTAGAGAGCTGAACAGAGAATCCTACATGGTGGTCACCTGTTTCTGCCTCTCAGCTTCATGTCTGTTTTATGAGCATGAGACTTAACCCATTTCTATTTCTTCAAGGCCCAACTGTGACCCCAGGTCTTTAATAAGTGCAAAATAAATGCATTTCAATTTCTTCTTCTTAAAAAAAAATATTTTTTAATATTTTTGAGAGAGACAGAGCGTGAGTCGGGGAGGACCAGAGAGGGAGACACAGAATCCAAAGCAGGCTTCTGGCTCTGGGCTGTCAGCACAGAACCTGACATGGGGCTTGAACCCACAAACCATGAGATCATGACTTGAGCTGAAGTCAGCTGCCCAACCAACTGAGCCACCCAGAGGCCCCCATTTCAATTTCATCTCAATGAAAGGGGCCATACACTCTTCCCCATTAAAAGTATTCTACCTGTATGTCAGCCTCCATTTGGTGTTTTAAAGAGGTGTGTAATCACACTAAATTTGAGGTCCCCCAAATTTGAGTCACGAAAAGCAGATTTTCTTAACTCCAAATATCTATTTTTAATTTTTAACGTTTATTTATTTTTGAGAGAGAAAGAGACAGAATACAAGAAGGAAGGAGGCACAGAGAGAGGGAGACACAGAATCCAAAGCACAATCCAGGCTCTGAGCTGTCAGCACAGAGCCTGACGCCGGGCTCGAACTTGTGAACCGCGAGATCATGACCTGCGTCGAAGTCTGACGCTCAACAGACTGAGCCGCCCAGGCGTCCCTTAACTCCAAACATTTGATAGATAAGGGCTTATCACGAGAACAAAGGGAAATACTAGCACGGTTAACTCTTAACATCTTGAGTTGCTGGATCCATGACAAAAGTCACACTCTATAGCAGCAACTCTTCTTTCTAGAAATTAACACACATGGACACGCGCACACACACACGCGCACACACCTTAAGACCAAAATTTCAGCTTTCGTTTTGTTTCTGGTTTTTAATATATAAGGTGGAGTCAAACCATTAATAACTAGTTCACATGCTTTTCCTAGCCCAACCAGTTTCTTTCTGGTAAACTTCCACCTGTCTCAGTATGCATCTACTCTCCAAATCTCAGCTATCTTGAGCACCCAAGTGATGTACCAAGGCGTCAGAGAAGCTTGGTTTAACTAGGTTCCCTAGCACCCTGGAAAGTCCCAGGAAGTGGCCGATGGAAAGCTTGCAATTTCACCTACCACTAATGGGGCAAAGAAGACTTCCTTTGCAGTTATGAAAAAGAAAAAAAAAAAACACATCAACTAAGCATCATCTTCCTACAAGGTTGATACTGTGACTAAGTGATAATCAGCTCATACAATAGAGACATGAGAACAATCTAGGCTTAGGGTTACACTGGAGAGGATGAGAGAAAGGAAGATGTAGACCTCTGAATGCTTTCTGAAATAGGGAATTTAAGGCGGGTTTCATTGCTCACAAAGGAGTAACAGAACCTTCCGAGCCTATACACAGGCCCCATTAATCCAGGAACCTAGAAACATCTTATAAACATCAATTAAGCCTGGTAACAAGCTCCCTGTATAAACAGGGAAACTTAGGTGTTTAGAGATCGAGTAGCCTGAAACCTAACAATGAGTCAGGACCAAAGTGAGCACCGGACCCAGGAATCTGGAACCCTCATCTCTGGCAGCGATGTGCAATCTACCCTTCAAGGGACTAAAATGTTCACAAAAGAAACAGATGGCAGAAACAGAGGATAGTATCCACACATCTTGGGACGGGACAAGACACGGGAGAGCCAATGGCTCCCAGTTGAAGCTGGAAAGAAAGCCAACCCATGGCCCCAAACGTCATTTAATCAAATGGAAAATTCGCATTGCTTCAGCACCTCCTTAGCAAAGACACTGCTCACCTTCTGGCTTGTAAGCTGATGCCAAGAGATAGCCTATCCATCCTCACCTCAAGGCTCTCTATTTTTATCTGATTTGAATTCAGAAATGCCCATTCATCTTTGGCCAGATAGGTGAATCACGTATATTACATTTGCAAGCATGCAAGCTGAAAGTGGACCCACCCCAGAGAAAAGGGAATCTGGTCCCTTTGAACCCTCTGGCTTTTACTGCCCTTGAACGTTCACAAGGGAAAGTTAAAATGCCGTTTATATCTAAAACACCCAATGTGAATCAGTATGTTTCACAAACTGTAGGAAGAATCGTGGTAATATGACTGGTGTGCATAGTTAATGTCCAGCACAAAGTAACCAATTAAGCTCAGGAGGCCAGCTTTTGGTATAGGGTGAGCATAATCAAACGTTCCCTAATCAAATTGCTCCATGGCAAACACCTGCGCAAGAGAACAAACAAATGGGTGACACCTTGAAGTGAACTGGGTGTTGCCCAGCTTTCCCTGTGGGAGTGAGATACCCGAGCACAGAACTCTACACTGAGAAGCCATAGGTGAGCAACCACCCATTCAGAGTAGGACCAGAGAGCACCTAACAAACTCCAAAGAGAAACAGTGCCTACCGCCCACTTTAGTTTGGCCAAGGGCAGACCCTGGCTCCAACCAGCACTGGGAGATCCTTACTAATTTCGGGTGGGCGGACTGTAAAGGGGAGGAGGGGGAGGCAAATTCTCTTCACCAACCCCTTATGCAATAGTCATACTGCAATGCCCCTGCACTGCCCCTCGATGAGCCTCTGGGGCCAGAGACTGTCAGTGGGTTTCACTCTTCCACTCAATCCTCCCTGCGCCCTGGCCCTGCCATTCCCAGCTCAGCGACTAGGCCAGTGAAATACCCAGGAGGCTTCCCACAGAAGCTAATGTGTGTACCACACATGCACACTACCCACAGTAATAAGAAGACTTCGTCAGCCCACATGTATTTTCAATTCATCAAAAATTCATTAAGCGCTTACTAAGTTCCGGCCGCTGAGCGACGTCCCGTGGGTTCAAAAACATCCCAGGTGTTCCCCGCCCCCACCCCGCACGCCCGCTGCAAGGAGCCCACAGGAGCTGGGGCGGGACAGCCGAAGGAGAAGTTGAAGTTAGGTGAGAATACGGTGACCGGCCGGCGAGATCCCTCTCGAAAGGCCTCTCTCCGTCCGTCCCCTGGGGACGCAGCGATACGGAGACGGCCGTGCTCTTTCTAAGTGGATCTCAGCGCCAAGCCACACGTTTCCCCCCCGTCCCGCTCCGCGTCCTCTCCCCCGGCCCGCACTCACTGGGTCTTCCTGCGGCCCTGGTCCCGGTGCAGCTCCCGCAGGTCCACCTCGGCCCGGCCCAGGAACTTGTCGAGGCCGAGCAGCGCACGGTGCAGCACGGTGAGCTGCAGGGTGGCGGCGGCCGCGGGCGCGGCCCCGGAGGACA
>NW_027530855.1:1409196-1409450 GCF_008692635.1 Crocuta crocuta | reverse complement strand
ACACTGGCGCGCCCAGGCTGCGCTCCGACACCGAGGTGGCGTACTTCTCCTTGCCCACCTGGATCACCGCGTACGCATCGCTCGTGCCCCCGGGGCCCTTGGCCCGCAGGCCCCGCGCCTGCAGCACCGTCACCTGCACGTGCGTTGGGGACCACACGGCCCCCAGGCCCCGGCCAGCCGAGGCCGCCAGCGACATGGTGACTGGGCCGCGGGCGGCTCAGAAGCGAGGAAAAGATCGCCGCGCCGTGCGGCCC
>NW_027530855.1:1356012-1407630 GCF_008692635.1 Crocuta crocuta | reverse complement strand
CGGGGCGCTGGCGGCCGCCGCCGCCGGGCGGGGGCGGGGCCTTGGAGAATTCCCGCGGGAGAGGTGTTAGTGAAGGGCCGAGGTCCCCAACTGCCAAAGGTCGCACGGCCCAACCGGAACCGGCCGGGGCACTGCCTTGGCAGTCAGAACTCTTTTCCAATCCGGCACCGCCAATTGGCAGGTGTGTGAGCTGGCACCGGTTACTTAACATCTTTTGGTCTCAGTTTCTTCATCCCTACAATGAGATAACAATCACCTCATACAAGTGCTGTAAAAAATAATAATAATAATGTAGCCCGGCCCACGGTGAGTGCTCAATCAAGAGTAGCTATGAGGGTGATAATGAACGCGATCCCAAATTCCCCGCTCTCTGTTTTGGCCAGCCGGCGGCTTACTCTGGAGGGCAGTGGGTTCAAGAACGGTGCCAGGTGGGCGGGGAAGGGGGAGGATCGTTTGAGGGCCAGAAAAGGGGAAGGTAAGGGGGGTGAGATCTGGAGGTGGTGTGGGAGTGACCGTTTTGCCCTGCCCTCACCAAAAAAGGTGAGGCTAAGAGGCTAAATTAGGGAAGGGGAATAAAGGAGGAACTGAAATTCGGNTCTCCCCGGCTGAATCCTTTTCAGTTTCTCCCTGCTTTTTATCTCTGGGCTGCCAATCATTCACTTCCTTGTTCCGGATATCCATTGGATTGGCAGATTCGCTTCATTCCCCATATGCTACCTCAAAGGCTTAACCATGGATGGGTTGGTCATCAGATTGGAAAGGCCACTTTGAAGCTTTCAGGTTTTACAGCCAAGGAAAGGCCCAGAGCAGAGAAGTAACTTGTTCAGGGTCCCACGACAGAGCCAGGACTAGAACCTAAGTGTCCTGACTCCCATCCAGTGTTTTTGCTACATCCCTTGCTTCTTCAAGGTCCTCAGAACCCCAGTCTTGAATTGCTGCTGGCTTCTCACCTGATCACTAGGCCATCCTCCCTTCGATTCACACTACGCATTGCTTCACTGACCTGCTCAAACCAGTGACTTTGCCTCATCACCAACTGCATATACTTCCGACGTCAGATTTCAAGGGATTCCTATTTTGTCCCCACCCTGACTCATTCTACTCTATCTCCCAAACAAACCTCCAGGCCTGTACTCCCTCTGTTGTCCTATGACTGCCCTGCCAACCTCTCTGCCTACCCAGGTCCTCAGACTTCACTCAGACTTCCCCCACGGTTTAGCTCCCAGTAGTCCCTGTCAGGGCAGGGACCAGGTGGTGACTCACTTGTGTCTTCCATAGTCCCTGGCAGAAACCTGGGTACACAGTAGGTACTCACAAAGTGCTACAGAATTGAAGAGTTTGCGGGCTATTCCGGCCTACTACCAGTACACGTCGTTTCCTTTTATCGTGGAGGAAATTAGAAGATGCATTATGCCTCAGGTTTGCAACGGAGGGTAGCTACCCTGTGGGAAAGATCTATTCAGTACATTGTAAATATTTAATGGTGATAGAAAGGGAAAAGAAAGGAGGCACCAGACAGGTAAGTGACGGGAAAGCCTAACAGAACTCTGTTGTTTTGGTGCCATCCCGCTCCCCTCCCCTTTTTATTTAAAAAAAAAATTTTTTAACATATATTTATATTTGAGAGACAGAGACAGATCATGAGCAGGGGATGGGCAGAAAGAGAGGGACACACAGAATGGGAAGCAGGCTCCAGGCTCTGAGCTGTCAGCACAGAGCCCAACACGGGGCTCGAACCCATGAACTGTGAGATCATGACCGCCAAAGTCAGACGCTCAACTGACTGAGCCACCCAGGCGCCCCTCCCCTCCCCCTTTTTAAAGTTTATTTATTTTGAGAGAGAGAGAAAGAGGCTGTGGGAGAGGCAGAGAGAGGGAGAAAGAAAGAATCTCAAGCAGGCTCCACGCTGTCAGTGTGGAGCTCAGTGCCTGGTTCAAACTCACAAACGGTGAGATCATGACCTGAACCGAAATCAAGAATCAGACACTTAACTGACTGAGCCACCCAGACGCCCCAACCACTTCCCTTTCTTGACAATATATTAGTGCCATTCAACCTCATGGGTCCATTCACTATCATAAAGATTTATTGAGAACTTACTTGGTGCCCGGCAGCTAGGAGCTAGGGAGGGCACAAAGCCTTCTGAGCAAGATCCCGTCCCAAGGCACACCATGACAAATGCTGTAAAGGAAGTTCTGTGTTAATAAAATGCTTTGGGGGTTTTGAGGTTGGAGTGATTTTTCTTAGCAGGTGGAATTTTATGAAGGAAGTAGGACTGAGCTGAGCCCTAAGGCATATACCATATTTGACAGGCAGAGAGAGGGACACGGGGGGTGGGGAGAATATTTCAGAAAGAACAGAACAGCCTATGCAAAGGTATGGGGGTCAGAGAGTTCATGGCATGTTTAGGGGTATGAGCACCCTACTGGGGCTGGAATGTGGGATATTTTAGGAGGACACTGGGGGTGGGTCATAGAGACACCGAGGTAGGTGAGCCCAGATCATGTAGATCATGAACACCAGGCTACGGAGTTTATACCACCGTGTTAGGCCAGGGCGAGCCAGCCTTCAGAGGGTTTGAGCACTGGCATGATGAAGTTGTGCTTCAGGTTGTAAGGCAGGTATGAGCCGAAGTAGCCCAGCAGTCAATATCATGGCAGGTCATGGCCAGATGCCTTCATTTTTACCTGGGGACTGTCTGCCTCTGGCCCCTTCCACCTGCCACTTACCCATCTTTGGTGTCTATTTCAAGTTGGGAGTGTATTAAATAAGACATATACTTCCCTCCCGGTTTTCCTACCTGTGCACTGTTCTACTACATCCCAGCTGGACAAAGTCAGGGATTTGGGTTCAAAACTGACCCTGGGAGAGGCGCCTGGGTGGCTCAGTTGGTTGAGAGTCTGACTTCGGCTCAGGTCATGATCAACTGCTTTGTGAGTTCAAGCCCCGCATGAGCTCTGTGCTGACAGCTCAGAGCCTGGAGCCTGCTTCACATTCTGTGTCTGTATGTGTCTCTCTCTGCCCCTCCCCTGATCTCACTATGTCCTTCTCTCTCTCAAAAATAAACGTGAAAAAAATTTTTTTAATTAAAAAAAAAAGCTGACCCTGGGAATAAAGTTTTTCAGCTCTCATGACCCATCCTCCCCCACACTCACGTTGTTAGTGTGGGCCCACAATAAAGATAGCAAGGAGCTAAACCTAGCTGGGCAGCCTCACAGGCTGAGTATGACACAAAGCATCCCTTCCATTCATGGAAAGGATTGGAAGACAAAGTGGTGGGGGAGGGGCAACGAGGGAGGAAAAATTATGAGCACCTTGTGACCTCATGTGTTTGGGTTTCTGTCAGACACACGGGCTCCGTGGTTAGAGCAGAGGTGGTAGACTGGGGAGGGCAGGGCTGCCCCACCACCTCAAGATATCCAGATCAAGATCCTTCTAGACACTGGACGGTGGCAGGAGTTCACTCAGAGGAGTGGGGGCTCACCGGAGGCGGGAATTGGAAGTTTGTCAGAGAAGAGAGGAGCCGGGAGCTACAGCACACGATGTGCTTGGAGCTGCCTTACTGCCTGCTAGACGCCTTGGTGGCTGTTTTCTCCTTTCTCCAGCCAGAGCGCAGCGTCCCTGAAGACTCGCTTGCTGACCGCCCAGGAGTGAGCCTGTCTTCTCCCAATTTTACAGCCCCACAGTCCAGCGAGGGGGTGTGCAGGTGCAAGGGCGAGGGCCAGGAGCCCCGTTCCCCACCTGCACTCGGGGGAACCCACCTGGGCGTCCCTCCCAGCCTCTCAGGCAGCCTGGGCGGTCCTGGGGCGGCTGACCCCTCGCAGGCTCCCTGCATTCCGGGAGTGTTTATAAACACCTCCCACACCAGGGTGTGGCCAGATGACTTCTCGTTCCTCTGGCCGGCCTGCCTCTAGCCCTGACTGAAAGAGGAAAAGAATTTCTGTGGGCCCTGAGCACGTGGCCAAGGTGCCTGGCAGGTTGGACTGGACAGGTTAGCCATCCTGCCCCTCCCCCCACAGAGGAGCACACCAGGACACAGCTGTGCGCTTAGGTGACCAGCGGGGATTTGCTTTTAGGGGGGGCCAGGAACAGCCCCCCAGGATAAGACCTCCTGTAGAGCCACGTTGCGGGGGAGGCTAAGAGCGAGCAGAGGGAGAGATGTTCACTACTCTACCACTGCCAACCAGCCACTCCTGCCCACAGCTCCTCAGGACACCCCCATCTGCCAGAGAACTAACTCAAAACCCACCTCTGGGGGTTCTGATCGGGCTAATGTGCTAGCCAGCCCAAGGGAGGAGCAGAGAGAGGCTGGTGATGGCTGCTTGTCTTTCTCCTTTGCCTCGGACTCTGGGGTGTGGTGACAAACGTCCACACATGACTCATTCACTGGAGTGCTTGGTAAACAGCCTTCTGGCTTCTCCAAGTCCAGCTGCCTCAGACTCTTGCCCACTCAGCTGACCAAGGAGACGACCAAGGTATCTCTGTAGGCTCTGTGAGCAGGGGGCTCCCCTCTTAGGGGTCAGCGAGCCAAGGGAACAAGGAAGTCCCCAACATCAGGCTCTCTTTCCATCGCCCCAGTGGGTGTGGCAATGTGGAGGTTAAAACTGTGGCCACGTGGGACAGAGGATGGTCTCAAGAGGCAAATGGCTAACATTTCCCCAGACAGTCTTGCTGTCAATGTTACTTAGTTTAACAAAGCTTGCATCGCATCTTTCTAATTTGCCCAGTTTCTTCAGAGAAGGCCCCAGAATCTTACAAGTGAAAGGCTGTCTAGAGAATGCGGACCCCTTCCCTTCCTGCTTTCTGAACTAAGCCTTCCCCTGCGCTTCTCCTGGCCTCTGGCCCCTCCCGTTCAGAAATTCCTTCTGGTTTCCTAGCTTATTTCCTGCGCTCTGATTCAGCACTTGCTTTATTCACCTGTAAGCGTCTGGAAGGCAGGAAATGGGGGCTTTACCAGTTCCCCATCTCCGATGGTGCAAGCAGAAGGCAAGGTAGCTTATGTAGGAGAGGCATGGATGATTTTGAAGCCTTCGGCATTTGTCCAGTCAAGGCCACTTTTAGCACAACCGAATAGAACCATCTTAGAAAATACAGGTTTATTCTTTCTAATTATAAAAGAAATATGTGGGGGCGCCTGGGTGGCTCAGTCGGTTAAGTGCCCAACTTCGGCTCAGGTCATGATCTCACTGTTTGTGAGTTCTAGTCCCATGGCAGGCTCTGGGCTGACAGCTCAGGGTCTGGAGCCTGCTTCGAATTCTGTGTCTCCCTCTCTCTGCCCCTCCCTCACTCATGTTCTGTCTCTCTCTCAAAATTAAATATTTAAAAATTTTTAAAAATATATGTGTTCATTGTAGATGCAAGCCATACTTTACCTTTCCAGAATCAGTTTCGTGGCATACAGGGAGAAGGGAATGCAGAAGTTCCAAGTATTTATCCCTCCTTGAATTGTCCCATTGGAAGCTACCCTCAGGGTCTTGTTCTCCTCCTGGCCTGTTCCATGTAAGCCATGAGCCTCCACTTTCTCAACTGCTGGGACCCCTGGACACAGACTCACGGAGGCAGAGCCGGCCAAGATGTGGTGTAAGCAGCCCACCATCCCTTTACTTCGCTTCCCTTTTGATGCCACAGAACAGGGCACAGCATATGTTGGCTTTTGATCCTAAGGAATTATAATGTAGGCCTGGAAGCCTCAGGGTAAGCCCAGCAATTGACAGTTCACTAAGTCCAAGGTTGGGGTAGGGTTGGGGGTGGGCATGGCTAGAATAAAGGTCCTTCCTTACCTAGGGGCTTGAACCAGGTTCAAACCAAGTTTTATCCTTAAGTATCTTCTTACCTGACCTTATAGTCCCTCTGATGAATCTCCACCCACCTTTGGGAAAAGAGAAAGAAAATATTGTCAATAAGCATAATTTGGGAGGGGGGCACCTGGGTGGCTCAGTTGGTTAAGCATCCGACTTCCACTCAGGTCATGATCTCATGGTTCATGGGTTTGAACCCTGTGTCGGGCTCTGTGCTGACAGCTCAAAGCCTAGAGCCTGCTTCGGATTCTGTGTCTTCTCTCTTTGACCCTCTTCCACTCACTCTCCCTCTCTCAAAAATAAATCAATTTTAAAGAACGTTTTTTAAAAATAATCATATATTTTTTAAATTTAAGCGGGCTTCATGCCCAGCACGCAGCCCAACACGGGGCTTGAACTCACAACTCTGAGATCAAGACCTGAGCGGAGATCAAGACAGAGAGATTTAACCAACTGAGCCACGCAGGTGGCTCCATTCATAATTTTTAACAAACATAGGTATTGGAATCTAATATATTCAGAAAATAGAAAAGAACATTATCACATAGAGACAGATTTTTTTTTAACCACAGCCACAATAAAGGAAAGAAGGTGAAAAGGAAAATGTACTGTAATCATTATCAGCAGAAAAGTGCATAAAAGCGTTCAGCGTGGTGAGTCTTCAGCACCCAGATCAGGAAGCAGGACAGTATCCGTACTGCGGAAACCATACCGGAGTCCCCTTCAGTCCCTGTGCCCCTCCTTTCCATAGGGTACCAACCGCCACCCCAGCTTCTGTCCCCTACACTAGTCTAGCTATTTTTGAACATTGTATAAGTGAATCATACATTAGGTATTTATTTGGAGTCAGGCTCCTTTCACTCAGTATTATGAGAGTCACCAGTGGTGTTTGTGGGTAGTAATTTGTTCATCCTTATTGTTTTATAGCAATATATCACAATTTATTTTTCATTCTGTGGTTGATAGACATGGCTTGTAGTGGGTTGAATGGCACTCCCCCCTTACCCCCCCAAAAAACCAAATGTATGCATGTCCTAATCTCTGGAACCTGTGAATGCTACTTGCTTATAAAATCTGTTTCTGCAGATATCATTAAGGATCTTGAGATGAGAAGATCATCATGGATTGTCCAAGTGGGCCCTCCATCCAATGACAGACGTCCTTAAAGGAATGAGCCACAGAGGTCACCCAGAAGGGGCCAAGGTCATGAGAAGATGCAAAGGTTGGAATAATGCATCTGCAAGCCAACAAATGCCCACAGCCACCGCTGGCAGCTGGAAGAGGCAGGGAACCGGAATTTCTCAAGAGCATCTGGAAGGAGTGTAGCTCTGACACCTTGACTGTGGACGTCTGAGCTCCAGACATGACAGTGAGAGATTTAATTACTGTTTCAAGCCACCGAGTTTGTGGTAGTTCATCATGGCAGCCACGGGAAACCAACAGAGAACTATTAGGAACACATTGCCATCCATTCTCTTGTGTCTTTTTGTACATATACATAAATATACACGCACACCCCTAAGAATGGAATTGCCAGATCATAGGGTTGGGTATATGTTCAGCACTACGAGATATTGCCAAATAATTTTTTAAAGCAGTTACACCAATTTATACTCCCACCAGCGCTGTTTGAGATCCAGTTTCTCCACATTTTTGTCAACCTTGGCATTGTCAGTCTTTTGTATTTGGCCCTGCTGGTAGATATGCAGTGGTTTTAATTTGTATTTCCCTGATGACTAATGAGGTTGAGCACTTGTTTATTAGCCATTTGGATTTGGTCTTTTGTGATGTGTTATTCAGGTCTTTTGTCCATTTTTCTTTTCTGTTATCTATTTTATTGATTTGGAATGTATATTTATATTACTACATAGTATATATAACATATTTCTATTATACCATATGTAATATATACCACACATATATGTAATATATGAAAATGTTTGCAAATACCTTCTCCCACTCTGTGGCTTACTTCTTCACTCTCAGTGGTCTTTATTTCTTTACCTTTCACATTTAGGTTAGCTATCCATCTGGAATTAATTTGTATGTATTGTTAAAAGATAATTTTTTAAAGATAACTCTTGATGTCAGTTCAGGTCATGATCTCACCATTCACCGGATCAAGCCCTGCATCAGGCTCCTTGCTGTCATTGGATCTCTCTCTCCTTGGGATTCTCTCTCTTCCTCTCTCTGCCCCTCCTCCACATGTGTGCACACATGTGTGCTCTCTCTCTCTCAAAATAAATAAATAAACTTAAAAGTTTTTAAAGATAAAAATCACGACTCTCATACACATATGAAAATAAACACATATTAACATTTTATTTAACTTATTTAGAAGAAAAACTGGCCAGGTGTTTCAACCTGTTCAAAGGTGAGTCCAAAGAACAGACACATTTGTAGATCAGGAATATTGAAATGAATATGCAAATTGAGGCAAAATAAATTTTTCTACAGGGGGCGATGATGTCCCTCCATGAGACAGAATTTATTTTCATGAATTTTGCTTTGCTATCAGTTATCTACAAGTTACAGAGTTATAAAATAGTTGCCATAAAATCACAATCAGATAACCCAGAGGGCATGCTACAAAAATGCAGTTTTCCATGGAAATATAAACTTTTCCTACCATATAGTGTCAGATAAGAATCAAGATTCTTTTTTTGTTTTCTCACAAAAATATCCCATATTTTTGGGTCCCATAGACCCAGTGCCATTTATTGAAAAACCTAGCTCTTCACTGTCATGGTTACATCAGATTTGTTTCTGATCTCTATTCTGGTCCATTGCTCTATTGGTCCATCCTTGAGCCAATGCCACATTATCTTAATTATTATAGTTTTCTAATTCTTCTTGATATCTACTTATGTAAAGCCTTCAGCTTTGTCCTTCCTCCATCCAGATTTCTTGGTTATTCTTGGCCTTTAGCATTTTCATATTCATTTTAGAATCAACCTGTTCATTTCTAAAACAAAACAAGACCAAACAAAACAACAACAACAAAAAGCTTGCTCAAATTTTGATTGAGATTGCATTGAATTTATAGATCAATGTGGGGAAATTTAACATCTTTACAATATTGAATCTTCCAAACAATGAGCAAGATATGTCCTTTTCAAATTTTATTTCTCTCAGTGTTTATAGTTTTCTATGCAGGTCTTGTACATCTTTTGTTAGGTTTATTCCGAGGTATTTGATGTTCTTGATGCTATTGTAAACAGTATCACTTTACATTTTCATTTTTAATAGCCACTCATAATTTATAAAACCTCTCTGATCCTGGGGCACCTGGCTGGCTCAGAGGGTAGAGCACGTGACTCTTAAACTCAGGGTTGTAAGTTCAAGCCACACATTGCGATTACTTAAAATGTTAAAAACACAAAGCAATGTTTCGTCCTCCTCCTCTCTCTTTTTTCTTTTCTTTTTTTTTTTTATAATTTATTCTTTTAATGTCTCATTTATTTCTGAGAGAGAGAGAGAGAGACAGCATGAGCAGGGGAGGGTCAGAGAGAGAGGGAGACACAGAATCTGAAACAGGCTCCAGGCTCCGAGCTGTCAGCACAGAGCCCGATGCAGGGCTCGAACCCACGATCCGTGAGATCATGACCTGAGCCGAAATCGGACGCTTAACCGACTGAGCCACCCAGGCGCCCCCTCTCTTTTTTTCAAAAATTTTTTTATTTGAGAGAAAGAGCACGAGTAGGGGAGAGAGGTGGCAGAGTGGGGAGAGAAGGGTGGTGGGGTGAGAAGAGAGAAATGGGGGGCAAGAACGGGGGAGGAGAGAGGGAGACACTGGGGGAGAGAGGGAGATGGTGGAGGAGAGGGATGGGCAGGAGAGAGAGTGAAAGAGAATCTAAAGCAGGCTCCACACCCAGTGCAGAGCCCTATGCAGGGCTCAGTCCCACAGCCCTGGGATCATGACCTGAGCTAAAATCAAGAGTCAGTCGCTCAACCAACTGAGCCACCGAGGCACCCATCATTTTCCTTCTCTTCTTCTCTGATCTATACACCACCCAGTGAGATCCTTGACACCTCACAGAAAGAAGTGAGAGGGCTCCCTTGAGAATGCAAGATGACCATTGGAAAATGGACTCTTATTAAGTTTTTTTTTAATGTTTCTTTTCGAGAGGAAGAAAGAGAGCATGCGCAAGCAGGGGAGGGGCAGCAGGGGAGGGGCAGAGAGAGAGAGGGAGACAGATAAGCAGGCTCCCAGCTGTCAGCACAGAGCCCGATGCGGGGTTTGAACCCACGGACCATGAGATCATGACCTGAGCCAAAGTTGGAAGCTCAACCGACTGAGCTACCCAAGCGCCCCTAAATTCTTAACCTAAAGCTTTCATCTACCTCGGTTTCTTTCTTTTTTTAATATCAAGCTTTCATTCATTCATTCATTCATTCATTTATTCATTCATTCAAGATCTAATTCCCAAAACATAAAATTAGCCATTTTCAAGTGTGCAGTGCAGTGGATTTTAGTATCTTCACTATGTTGTGCAACCATCACCACTGTTTAATGCCAGAACATTTCCATCACCCAAGAAAGAAACCCCATGCCTATGAGCAATCAGTCCAATTCCGCTTTCCCAGCCCCTGACAAACACTAATCTGCTTTCTGTCTCTGTAGATTTGCATTTCATGTAAATGGAATCATACAATATGTGGGCTTTTTTGTCTGGCTTCTTTCACTTAGCCTCGTGTTTTCGAGATTCATCCAGGCCATAGCCTGTGTCAGTACTTGATTCGTTTTGATGGCATTGCCTCTGTTTTCCCATAAGAAAGGATTGGTTCAGGGGCGCCTGGGTGGCTTAGTCGGTTAAGCGTCCGACATTCGCTCAGGTCATGATCTCGCGGTTCGTGAGTTCGAGGCCCGCGTCGGGCTCTGTGCTGACTGCCAGCTCGGAGCCTGGAGCCTGTTTCAGTCTGTGACTCCCTCTCTCCCTGACCCTCCCCTGCTCATGCTGTCTCTCTCTCTCTCTCTCCTAGAAATAAATTTAAAAATATTAAAAAAAAAAACAACAAAAAAGAAAGGATTGGTTCATAGGAAATCTTGAAAAAAAAAAAGATAAGTAGAAAAAAGTAAAAATCTAAAAATCACTTATATTCTACCTCGGACAAATAACAATGTTACTGTTTCAGTGCACTTCTTCCCAGTGTTTCTCTGTGCCCACTTGTCTTTATACGTAGTGAAGAGTATATGGTGCACACACTTTTGTCTCCCATTTTGCCCATGTTTTCTCATTTTATTGGAAAATTTCATATACTTAATTCCTAATGGTTGTTTAATTTCATTATGTGCATGTACACTCATTTTTTAGCGGTCTCCCTATTATTAAACATAATACTATACATAATACTTCCATGAAAATCTTTGTGCATAAAACACTGCTTATATTTAGATTTATTTCCTTAACACATTTCCTAATGACACATTCTGGGAAATGGGCCAAAAATTGTGAACATTTTGGGGCGCCTGGGTGGCTCAGTCGGTTGAGTGTCCAACTTCGGCTCAGGTCATGATCTCACAGCTCGTGGGTTCGAGCCCCGCGTCGGGCTCGGTGCTGACATCTCAGAGCCTGGAGCCTGCTTTGGATTCTGTATCTCCCTCTCTCTCTGACCCTCTCCTGTTCATGCTGTGTCCTCTCCCTCTCTCTCTCAGAAATAAATAAAACATAAAGAAAATTTTTTTAATAAAAAAATTAAAAGAAATTGTGAACATTTTTAATATTCGTTATACATAATGACAAATGTCACTTCCCCACAGCAATGTATTGGTGAAAAGCTATTTCACCTATCCTTCTCTACTATTGAATATTATAACTTTTTATTTCTGTTAATTTGATAGATTAAAATGGTAATTTTTGCATTTATGCGATTGCAAAATAGGTAATTTGCATTTCTTTGATTTCTAGCTAGTTTGAATATTTTCTCATGTGTTAAATCAATTATCTTATTTTACACAAAAAGTGTCTGCTCATATCCTTTGCCGGATTTCTTTACTGGGGTCTTAGCACTTGGTTATTGATTTATAAACGTTCTCATGTAATACAGACATTGACCCTTTGTGCAGTTTCCGATAACCTATTTTTTTCTCCATTTTGTTGTTACCTTTTAACTTGGTCATTAATTTTTCATTTTCCTGTAGTCAAACATTTTCTCTTGGAGCAATGAACGTAATGTTTTCCGTTGCACTTAAGCTTAGAATGTCTTCCTCTAGATATGAAATTCACTTATGTTCATATAGCCTTTTCTGGCCTGAGTTTTTACCATTTTACATGTTCATCTTTCAGGAATTTATGTTGGTACATAACGTGGTTTAAAGATAAATTTTACTTTTTCCCCCGAAGTGCTGTTTAAATATTGAAAGAGAATTTGTTGAATAACCTGACTCAATTCCCTAATTGGATTTATAACCCTTCCTTATCATATAATTCTTATATTTACAGGGTCTGTTTGAAATGCTTAGACTGCCTGAGTGATTCTAATCATCTTAATTATATAAGATTCCACCAACTTACGCATTTGGAGAACTTTCAAGAAAAGAGAAGATATACATTGGAGAAGGTAACCTGGATGAGCCCCTCTTTGCTTGATTTAATGAATCCTGGTATGATAGGCAAAAGCACTGTCTTCTAAAGGTCCATAGCCTGTCTCCAGGATGAATGACATTTAAATCACCCCATAGGCATTCATGAACTAAGAAGGCCCTCACTAAGATGAAAGCATCCTGGGATATGTTTATCAAACATTAGTAAGCTTCTGAAGATGTATATCCAATAGAAAAAAAGAATACAGATAAATATACTTAAGGGTACTTTCCAAAAATACATGAAGAAAAAGACATGCTGGCTTATGTTTTAATGCTCCTTGACTAGATCCTTGACTTCTACAGGAAGACAGACAAAAACTTCTTACAGTTGTGAATAGTTTCACACAGAAAATAATTATACAAACAAATGTAAAAATAAAACTATGACACGTGCTTTGGAGCTGTTTCTTGTCAGCATTTTTCAAGTTATTTTGACTATGACTTTTCTGTTAAATACATTTGACATCAGGACACGCAGGAACTAGTGCTTTAAGCTCTGACAGTGACATCAGGAGGATGAGTAAAAATTAAGTGGGTGAAGAGAAGAAAAATGGTTCAAGCAGAGAAAGCAATATGTACAAAGTCCCTGGGGCAGGACAGAGCAAGCAATGATAAGCATTGTAAAAAAGACTACTTGGCCAGATCTATAAAGCAAGGGTGATCATGGAGCGCCTGCGTGGCTCAGTCGGTTAAATGACCAACTTTGGCTCAGGTCATGATCTTGCGGTTCGTGGGTTCGAGCCCCGTGTCGGGCTCTGTGCTGACAGCTCAGAGCCTGGAGCCTGTTTCAGATTTTGTATCTCCCTCTCTCTCTGACCCTCCCCTGCTCACGCTCTCTCTCTCTCTCTCTCTCTCTCTCTCTCAGAAATAAATAAAACATTAAAAAAAAAAAAAAAGCAAGGGTGATCATGATATGAGACAAGGTTGGAAGAGTCATAGGATTCGTACCATGTATGACCTCAGAGGCCACAGCAAGAACACTTGTCTTAGATTGAGATTTGTTTTGAAAAGATCACTGGCTAGAGTGGAAGATATATAGAAATATGGGTTAGGAGGCTCTTGCAGCAGTGCCAGCGAGAAGTTATGGCAGCCTGGGCTGAATAGTAATGGTGGAGATGGAGGAAAATGAGAGCAGCCCACAGTCTGCAGGCACTAATCCCACAGGATTTAACACCCACTCTGTGCCTCACTCTGATTTGAGGTCATGAAGACCCAGCAGTCAACAAGACAGGCCAACTCCCTGCCCTTAGGAAGATTATATTCTGGCTCCTGGGCTCTGGCTTGCCTACCTGTGCACACAATAATGCTATTGACTGAGATGGGGAATCCTGGAAACAAGATCAGGTGCTATTTTGCACATGTTGAGCTTTGGGTACTTTTGCAATCCCCAAGAGGCTGGTAAACAGACTGCTGGATATATGAGTCTGGAACTCAGAGGAGAGGTCTGGCCAGGAAATATATTTTCCTCATCAGACCTAGAACCAAACCAAGAGATACGAGACACACCATGAAGTATCTTTGTGTGCCTAAAGCCGAGCTGAGGTTGTACGAGAATTCATCCTTAGCACAAATAATATCTGTTTCAGTGCACTTCTTCCCAGTGTTTCTCTATGCCCACTTGTCTTTATACGTAGTGAAGAGTATATGGTGCACATATACCGGATACTTAACAATACACTGAAAAATAACTTGTATGTGAATGGGCAGCTACTACATATCTGTACTCATGGATACACGTACCCACGACACACGTAATTGGACACATGTAATTGGCTGGTACTTGCCGATAAGTGTCGTCGTTAGTGTTACTATTTTTTTTTCCATGTAGAGTGACCCTAAACTCCTTACTAAACTGTGACAGTAGTGATCAAAGTCTGCTTTATATTAGAATTATTTAAGCATATGTCCACGCCGCAAGAACTTCTAGAGGGTAGGACCCTACCTAAATTACATTGTTTGCCCTAGAGTTCCGTATTCAGTGCATAAAATTACAAGTTTTGTCCTCCTTCAGTCTTATTCATTCATTCCATTTAGTAGGAGTCCACATCTGCATCTGTGCATAGCTTAAGACACTCAGGGCAAACAGTTAAAATTGTGCACCTAGCACAAATAATCATTCCTCTATTACTTTAATTCCTAATTCTATTACTCTGCCTGTGTACGTATGCATAAGTGTTTGCATCTACATATGTCATCTACTTCTGCAAAGAAGGTCTCAGTCATGATCACACACTTCTGTTTAGATGTGCAAGGTGCCAATCTCCAGTGAGAAACAGAGTGGTCTGGGTATCAATAGGCGTAAATCTTAGTTTTAGACTCTTTAGCTCTGGGACCCTCAGGTCATTTAATCACCTCCAGCCTGAGTACTCTGTATGAAGGGCAACAAATGGTCTCTTACATCTCCAAGATGCTGTGAAATCCAATTTTATAGTAAAGACGGCTTTTCAACACTTAGATGCCTCTGACCACACACCTTTGATTGAAACACCTCAGAGAAGGCAGGGAAATACTTCTAAGTATTTGGTATAGCTACATTCATCTTTTTTTAATTTTTTATATTTATTTATTATTAAGACAGAGAAAAACAGAGCATCAGTGGGGAAGGAGCAGAGAGAGGGAGACACAGAATCCAAAGCTGGCTCCAGGCTCTGAGCTGTCAGCACAGAGCCAGACATGGGGCTTGAACCCACGAACTGTGAGATCATGACCTGAGCTGAACTCGGACACTTATCCGACTGAGTCAGCCAGGCGCCCCTACATTCATCTTTTAAGATTGCAGTGGGGGGAGGGACCTTTGGGGGGGGGGGGTGAGTCACAACTGAAAGCCTAGGTTGGTGCTGGAAGTTATGAAGCATCATCTGGTTTGAAAGTTGCTCTGGGAAGGGGTGCTAGAAAGACCACCCTTTTGAGGAAGGGGAACATAGGGTCCTGCAGTCTGAGAATTGCTTTGGTTTGCAGCTATACAAAAATATGACCACTGTCCTGGTCGGCCTTCGTCTGAATGTTGAGGTCACCATGTGGTGCGTAATGGAAAATAAAATAAAAAATCATGAACTATTGCTCGGATGACTTACTTTCATGTTATTTTCTGCTTACATTTTGCTCGTCTAATAGACTTTTTAGGTCATTTCAAATGTTCCGGTCTTATGAGTTTAAGCTTCAGAGGCTCTGCAGGGAGTATTAGGGCAAGGTCATGAGTCCACAATGGCAAATGGTTAACGTCACAGCATCCCCAAGCTTCACCTCGCCCTGTGGCTTAGTGGGAACAGCAGCAACCCGAGAAAGATGCTGAGGGGAGGCATCGGCAATGCCAGGGGTCAAAAGTCAAATCTGTGTGGTCCTGTCACCTCTTTCCATGAGGAGATCCTCTATCCACTGTGAGTCACGGAAGGTTCTGGATGTTACGGTCAGTAAAGGAGTGTAGCCATTTTCTCATATGAGCCCAAAGTTTAGCCAGTATCAAAACATCTGACCTTTCAGAGTCGTGTTTTTCTTTCTATTTATTTGTACCCTGCCCTGTCTCAAAAAGGCTTTAAGACTGTTGACAAAATCACGTAAGTGAAGTTCAACCGCATAAATTAGAACACCATGGGAAAGGCGTGGCAGAGGGAAAACAAGGGTAGGGACATAAAAGAGTGTCAAGAGTGAGCCTGGCAAGCCACGGAGTTCCAAAGGCACCCTGGGCTTTGGCGTGTTGGGCTTTTTAAAACTTGCTGAAGCTGTCAGACCGGTGTTGTGTTTGCATTCCCCAGAATCCTATCATTGTTGGGGACAAAGCCCAGTGAAACAATCAAATCCAGATTCACTGGATAGAAGGAGACCTCCTACCTAATCCAATGCCCCAGCTCAGCAGAAAGCACCCAGCTCACCAACTAGTCCCCGTGGATGCTTTCTGGAACCTGAGCTCACTGGATAAAAGCCTGAAATTTAAGGCTACAATAAAAGAGACATTTCCCGAGTGTCCAGTCCATGTTACTGTGGAGTCCCAGAGCCCTCAGAGCGGTTTGAGCTTTCTTTAATTTTTTTTTAATGTTTTATTTATTTCTAGGAGAGAGAGAGAGAGACAGTGTGAGCAGGGGAGGGTCAGAGAGAGAGGGAGCCACAGACTCTGAAACAGGCTCCAGGCTCTGAGCTGGCAGACAGCACAGAGCCCGACGCGGGGCTCGAACCCACGAACCTCGAGATCATGACCTAAGCGAATGTCGGAAGCTTAACCAACTAAGCCCCCCACGCGCCCCAAGCTTTCTAAGGAGAGGGGGAACCCAGGAGCGGGAGGAGCAGGCAAAGCCATCGAAGCTACCCTGAGCTGGGAACAGGGTGAGTCAGCCTGGTTGATGGAGGGCTGTGTAAGAATGCGTCCGAATTTCTTTACCCCTCCCAGATAGCCACCACCCAGGAGTTCACCTGAGCCACATTCCGAAGACACTTGGGATGCCAGCACACGTGGGAAACACACAAGAGAACAGATCTCAGCCCTCCCTCCTCCCCGGGCCAGCTGAGGAGCTCTAAAGAAGCTCCGAGAGGAAGATGATTCCCACCTCCCCCACCCTCCTCTGCTGTGGCAGCTGGAAGGGAGAGAGTTACCGAGGGCAAGATGCCTTCTCAAGTTAAAAGTTCAGGTTTCCT
The DNA here is from genome assembly GCF_008692635.1 of Crocuta crocuta. Taxonomy (NCBI): domain Eukaryota; kingdom Metazoa; phylum Chordata; class Mammalia; order Carnivora; family Hyaenidae; genus Crocuta; species Crocuta crocuta. The sequence goes on along the minus strand of NW_027530855.1, from coordinate 1,390,620 downwards.
CTCCTCAGCTCCCAAGTTTACTAAACAGCTCCACCTGCTGTCTCCAAGGTCAGGAAACCGGGGCGAGCCGCCTGCGTGAGCCTCGCAGACTCCTGTTTGGGGTGGAACGGGTGTCCCCCTCACTGAACCTGAGAGAGTCTCAGAAGAGCCTGGGCCCGCAACGCCCCACCCCCCACACCGCAGGGCAGCTTTACATCCTCTCCTCCACCACCCCTGTCTTTGCCACCCAGCCCTCCCCTGCCACAACCCACCAACTTCCCAGAGCTTTATGCTAATTCCATCACCAGCACCACCTCAACCTTCCCTCCAACACCCACTTGCCATCCACAAAGGGGATCCTAGACCCGAATTCTGTCACTGACTTTTGCACATCCTGGTAGGAAGAGGTGGTTAGCTGCTTCCGATCTGGTAGGGCGGTAGACCACTAAAAGTCCTCATAAGGGACATACTACCTAGTACCTTTAAAAAGAATGTTTATTTATTTATTTTCAGAGAGAGCACAAGCAGGCGAGGGGAAGAGAGAGAGGGAGAGAGAGAATCCCAAGCAGACTCCTCACTGTGGGCACAGAGTCTGATAGAGGGCTCGATCCCACAAACCATGAGATTATGGTCTGAGCCAATTTCAAGAGCCGGATACTTAACCAACTGAGCCACCCAGGCACCCCCCCAGTAACTTTTTTAAAAACTGTGGCAAAATACACATAACATAAAATGTATATTTCCAGGTGTACAGTTTACTAGGGGTAAGTAATTCACAGTGTCCAGAACTCTTTCCATCTTAATTAACCCTGATAACATTTTGACATCATTCTCCCCCCACTTCCAACCCTCCAGTCCCCTCTCATATCTCAAGCTTTTCTGCATTGTCATACATCTTTTGTTTATTTATTTTAAGGTTTATATTTGAGACAGAGAGAGAGAGAGAGCACAAGTAGAGGAGGGGCAGAGAGAGGGGGACAGAGGATCCGAATTGGGCTCCCGCTGACAGCAGCAAGCCTGACGTGGGGCTTGAACTCACAAACCACAAGATCATGTCTGAGCCAGAGTCAGACAACGGACTGAGCCACCCAGGCACCCCATGTCATACTTTATAAAAATTGACATCATGAACCTTTGTGGAGCTCACAAAATCTACCCCATTGGCTTAGCCATCTCTCAATTTCCCACAGATTAGCTTTAAACGCTGGTCTATTTCATTTTGGTTTCTCCCTTTTAGTTCCTCCTGACAAAGAGAAGGCAGGAAAAGAGAAAAGAGTTGAGGTTTGCCCTTTTTTCTGCTGCTGCAGCTCTGTGAAGAATCTGTCCAGGAAGGAGCTAAAGAGTTGGCATCTAGGATGCCTGGGTCCCGAGGACCCCTCGGGGACACTGGACAGGCTTCACTGGGTCCAAGAACTCCTGGAATTGTATGCAAATTGTGAGTGCATGTGGGAGTGTGTGTATGTATGTATATATATTATATATATATACACGTAATATATGTATATTTACATATATGTGTGTGTGTGTGTGTGTGTGTGTATTTAGAGAGAGACCTTCTCTACCTTTTCACAGATTCTCAAAGGGGTCCCTAGCCCAGAAAAGTCTAAAAGCCACCGACCACCGACAGCCACCCTTGGAGATTTCATTTATCCAGCTCCTTCCTTGAACAATCTATGGCTGTGAACTACATGTTGCCCAACAGTATCCTTGCCTTGTTTTGACCACAGTTGTGGACGGAGTGAATGAGTGAGTGAAGACATTAAAGAGTGGCAAGGACATCACAGAAGGAAAACTAGAGCCAAGAGCTAGGAAGAAAGACCGAAGTGGAATCATGAGGGGAGGGTTAGAATCTGCAAATGTTCCTGGGAGGCCAGAGAGATAAGGAGGCTACACAGAGGCCTTTCATACCTCACCGTGGCCTTGGGTGGCTCCTTGAGTTCTCACCTAGTGACTTTAGTCACCCTCTGGTGACCTTCTGAAAGATTCCTACTAATAATAACAACTCTTATTGAGCACTTATGCTCTTTTCAGACATGACCTTATTCATCCTCACCACAACCCATCAAAGTGGGTATTTTAATCCTCATTTTGCCGAGGAGAAAACAGAGCCTTAGGGATAATAGGTAATTTTCCCAAGGTCAGAGTACAGATTTGAACCCCGGTCTGCCTCACTTCAGAGCACATCCTCTTAACTAGTAGGCTATCCTTTGTTGTTTTAAGTGTAATAAAATGAAGGAAAGTTCTTTTTTTTTAAATTTTTTAATATTTACTTATTTTTGAGAAAGAGAGACAGAGTGCGAGTGGGGAGGGGCACAGAGAGAGGGAGACACAGAATCTGAAGTGGGCTTCAGGCTCTGAGCTGTTAGCACAGAGCCCAATGTGGGGCTCAAACTCACAAACCGTGAGATCGTGACCCGAGCTGAAGTCGGATGCTTAACCGACTGAGCCACCCAGGTGCCCTGAAAAGTTCATTTTAAAAAGATTATTTACTTTTAAATGTTTATTTATTTTGAGAGAGAGAGAGCATGAGCACACAAGCAAGGAAGGGGCAGAGAGATAGGGAGAGAGAATCCCAAGCAGACTCCACACTGTCAGCAAAGAGACCACTGTGGGGCTCCATCTCATGAACTGTGAGATGGAGACCTGAGCCAAAATCAGGAGTCAGATGCTTAACTGACTGAGCCACCCAGACGCCCCTCATTTTTCTGAAGTACAGAATATACCCTACCTCCTCTCAGCCCCTCCAGGAAAATCCATTTTCATTGGGGAAATACTAAATCACCTGCTCAGGTGTGTGCAGAGGGCGATGATACCCCCAGGGGGGTGTGCTCCAGTAGCAAGAGGTGCTTTCTAAGCTGCCTTCTAAAGACTAGACTCTGCTGAGTGGAGAGTGAGCAGTCTAAACTAAGCTGCTCAAGATCATTAAGAAATTTGAGAGGCGTAAATAAGAGAGAGGACGGGGAAGGGAAATGAGGCAGCTGGTAACCAGCCGGGGGATTCTGAGGGGACAATGAGAAGCTCTAATAGGGAATTCGCTAAGTTTGCCATATGGGATCCTGAAACCACATAAACATACCGCGAAGAAAGAGAACTACAGGACAATATTTCTGATGAACATAGAGGCAGAAATCCTCCACAAAATACTAGCAACTGGGATTCAACAATACGTTAAAAAAAATCATACACCACGATCGAATGGAATTTATTCCTGGGTTGCAAAGGTGGTTCAATATCCACAGAACAGTCAATGCAATGCCTCACATCACTAAGAGAAAGGATAGAAACAATATGATCATTTCAATAGATGCAGAAGAAACATTTGGCAAAGCACAATATCCATTCATGATTTTTTTTTTAAAAGTAGGTTTAGAGAGAACATACCTCAACATAATAAAGGCCATATATGAAAAACCCACTGTGAACATCATACTCAATGGGAAAAACTGAGAGCTTCTCCCCTAAGGTCAGGAAGAAGACAAGGATGTCCACTCTCACCACTTTTATTCAGCTTAGTACTGGAAGTCCCAGCCACATCAATCAGACAACATAAAGAAATAAAAGGCATCCAAATTGGTAAGAAAGAAGTAAAAATCTCACTATTTGCAGACGATGTGATATTATATATAGAAAACCCTAAAGACTACCAAAAAACTGCCACAACTGATAAATGAAAGTCCCAGGATACAAAATCAATGTTCAAAAATCTGTTGCCCTCTTATACACTAACAATGAAGCCGCAGAAACACAAATTAAGAAAAAAATCCCATTTAGAACTGCACCAAAAATAATAAAATTTCTAGAAATAAACTTAACCAAAGAGGTGAAAGACCTGTACTCTGAAAACTATAAAACATTGATGAAAGAAATTGAGGAAGACACAAAGAAATGGAAAGACATTCCATGGTCATGGATTGGAAGAACAGGTATTGTTAACGTGTTACACTACCCAGATAATGTTAAAATGTCTATCCTACCCAGAGCAACCTACAGATTTAATCCAACCTCTATCAAAATACCAACAGCATTTTTCACGGACCTAGAACAACCTTAAAGTTTGTATGGAACCACAAAAGACAGCCACAGCAATCCTGAAAAAGAAAAGCAAAACTGGAGTCATCACAATTCCAGACTTCAAATTGTAATACAAAGTGGTGGTTATCAAAACAGTATGGTACTGTCAGAAAAAGAGACGTATAGATCAAGGTCACAGCATAGAAACCCAGAAATAAACCCACAATTGTATGGCCAATTAATCTCTGACAAAGGAGTAATGAATATACAATGTGAAAATGACAGTGTCTTCAACAAATGGTGCTGGGAAAACTGGACAGCAACATACACAAGAATGAAACTGGACCACTTTCTTACACTGTCCACAGAAATAAACTCAATGTGGATTAAAGATCTAAATGTGAGACATGAAACCATAAAAATCCTAGAGGACAGCACAAGAAGTCATTTCTCTGACATCAGCTGTAGCAACATTTTTCTAGATATGACTCCTGGGGCAAGGAAAATAAAAGCAAAAATAAACTAGTAGGATTATATCAAAATAAAAAGCTTCTGCCCAGTTAAGGAAACAATCAACAAAACTAAAAAGCAACCTACGGAATGGGAGAAAATATTTGCAAATGACATATCTGAGAGTTAGTATCCAAAATATATAAAAACTTACACAACTCAACACCCCAAAAAACAAATAATCTAATTAAAAATGGGCAGACACATAAACAGACATTTCGCCAAAGAAGGCATCCAGATGGCCAACAGACACATGAAAAAATGCTCAACATTATTCATCATCAGGCAAAGACAAATCAAACACAATGAGATATCAGGGCATCTGAGTGGCTAAGTTGGTTAAGCGTCTGACTTCAGCTCAATTCATGATCTAGCGGTTCGTGGGTTTGAGCCCCGCGTCGGGCTCTGTGCTGACAGCTCAGAGCCTGGAGCCTGCTTCAGATTCTGTGTCTCCTCCTCTCTCTGCCCCTCTCATGCTCATGCTCTGTCTCTCTGTCTCTGAATAATAAATAAACATTAAAAATTTTTTAAAAAACTACAATGAGATATCATCTCACACCTGGAAGAATGGCTAAATTAAAAAACACAAGAAACAACAAGGGTTGGCAAGGATGTGGAGAAAAAGGAAACTTCATGCACTGTTGGTGGGAAATCAAACCGGTGCAGCCACTCTGAAAAACAGCATGGAGATTCCTCAAAAATGTTTAAATAAAACTACCCTATGATCTAGTAATTGCACTACTGGGGATTTAGCCCCAAAATTCAAAAACATGACTTCAAAGGGATACATACACCTCTATGTTTATTGCAGCATTATTTACAATAGCCAAATTATGGAAGCAGCCCAAGTGTCCATCGACTGATGAATGGATAAAGAAGATGTGGTATATATATACAGTGGAATATTATTCAGCCATAAAAAATAATAAAACCTTGCCATTTGCAACATGGATGGAGAGGAATATAATGCTAAGCGAAATAAGTCAGAAAGAAAAATGCCATATGTTTTCACTCAAGTGTGGAATCTAAGAAACAAAACAAAGGGAACAAAGCAAAGGGAAGAAAAAAGAGAGAGACAAATCAAGAAACAGACTCTTAACTATAGAGAACAAACTGATGGTTGCAGAGGGGAGGTGGGTGGGGAGATGGGTGAAATAGGTGATGGGGATTAAGAGTGCACTTACCATGGTGAGCACTGAGTAATGTATAAAATTGTTGAATCACGATATTGAACACCTGAAACTAATATAACACTGTATGTTACTGTATAACTCAGTCAGTTAAGCTCTGACTTCAGCTCAGGTCATGATCTCATGGTTCATGGGTTCGAGCCCCACATCAGGCTCTGTGCTGACAGCTCAGAGCCTGGAGCCTGCTTCCGGTTCTGTATCTCATTCTCTCTCTGCCCCTCCCCCACTTGTGCTCTGCCTCTCTGTCTCTCAAAAATAAATAAATGTAAAAAAATTTTTTTAACTTAATTTAAAATGATAGACACGTTTGTAAACTTAAACACAGACAAAAAGGATTTTAGGTAGATCAGCGATCTTTTGTATTTTAAGAAAATGCTACTCAATTATATCTTGGCATTTCAAGGCCAAAAGGTTTCCATATGGGGTAAATTCACCTTTCTATCTCCATGACAGCTACGGCTTGGTTACCGTAAGATCAGTGTTAGAAAAATGTGGTGATGTGATGAATTTGCTTCAAAGGGCGAATGGTGTCGAGCCAAGGCAGGGGTGGGGAGAGGCCCACCCCTACTCAGTGTCCCTTATTTATCGAGTTCCTGAGTGCCAGCCCCTGTATGAGAGCCTAGGAATACTGCCCTACAGAGGCAGCTGACTTAGGTCCCCGAGGGCAAGTTCAGGGAGAGTAAAGACTATACCTAGGTATGACCCTTACGCACTGACACATTGGAGCTTCTGCAAACGCGCAGGTTTCTACAGAAGTGGGTAGGCTGCCCTCTCCCAGGAGGCATTTTCTGGTTCTAACGTTCCATGGAGCAAGGAGTCAATTAATTAATAGAAGTGCTATCACAAAAATTTGAGAGCTTGTTGTTATATGCGGGTCACAGGCTTGACAGGGCAGAGATGTTTCCTACTTTATGTTACATTAAATTGTCAAAGTCAGAAAATAAAATGAAATAAACACAAAGTGTACACAAAGAGATATAAAGGACAAGAAAGAAGAAATAAATGTTTGTGGGGAACAGAGACCCTGCTTTGCAGGAGAGTGAGAGGAAAACTTTTGTGAGGGGACGTTTAAGCTGAGAAGTGAGACCCACGCCCTGAGAAAGAGCTGACCTTACAAAAAGCAGAGAAAGTGTTCCTCACATGAGAATGTGTGCAAAGGCCCTGAGGCCGTGAGACCTGTTCATGTTCCAAGAACTGAAAGAAAACCGGTGTGGCTGCAGTGTGGTGAACAAGGGAGAGAATGGCACCTAACTCTTATATCTCAGAGTAGGGTGAAGGTTCCCCCTTACAGGTCCGTGCGGTAGGGGTGAGCTGGCGAGTTACACAGATTCGGTTGCGGGGGAAGGCCCTGGAGCCTGTACAGGATGGAAGCCGGGAGCAAAGGCGAAGGCCTGCTGGGGGCGCTCAAAAGCAGTTCCGAGTCCTTCCCCCACCCTCACCCCTACCCCAGTCCCCCAGGGCTCGTCTGTGGGGCTTCCTCCGCAGTTCGCCCTCCAGTCCTAGCGCGGAGACAGGGGCCCCAGCGCGGGCTAGCCCAGGGCCCCGGGCGGATGCCTAGGGAGAGAACGCCTCTGGCTGCTCCTTGGCTCCAGCGCCCGAGATGGGAAGCGGAAGCCTGAAGCCAGGCGGTGAGTCACGCCCCCAGTCCCCGTGGTCCCCGTGGTCCTGGAGGCCACGCACTTGCTCTGCCACAGAATCCCATGATCGGCTTTTCTTAGCGTCCTTCCCCTGGGGGTTCCTCCCCATTCCTTTCGCGCCCCCTCCTCGCTCCGTCCCCCCATTCAGGACCGAGCCTGGGGCCATCTCTGCCTGCGGAGAACAAGGCCCTGGCCTGGAGGAAGCGCTCCAGTCCCTGGGTTTCCTCCAGCGACGTCCTCAGCCGTCTCTTTTCCAAAGCAGACCCGTCCCTGCCTCCTTTTCTTTTACTACGAGGTCTTGCTGGGGACCCACCGCTGATGGAAAAGGGGAGAAGGCAGCCCAAGAATTGCCGGCACACGCACACCCACAAACTGCTGGCCAAACACTCCGGCGCACGTCCTCTCGCGATGCAACAGAACCCTCTGGAATCTCAGCGTGCTCCTACGGGGAGAACCTCGGAGCTGCCAGACACCTGCAGAGGCGGATTCACTTGAAGGTCAACCTCCCCGACGGCAGATCCCGGCGGCTCGGTTCCTGCACTTTGTAATCCTCCGCCCCCCTCCCCCCGCCCTCCCCGGGCACGCACACCAGAGACGTGAAGAAGCCAGGGCTGGCCATCCACGTCGGCGGGGCCAGTGCGGGGAAGGCGCTGGAACCGCACCAGAAGAGGCGGGGCCGCGCGCGGGGTCTGTGTGGCTTTCCTGCAGCCACGCCCTCCAGGCGCTACGCCCGAGCTGGTGGCGCCGCGGGGACCTTCACCGGGCTTTCCCGGTCCTAAGAAAGGCTGCGGACCAGTCGGTCCCTCCCACCCGTTTCTTTATCTCCCCGGTCCTACCTGCCTCTCTGTGCGCCAAGCTTTCCTGGCGCGCAGAGCACGGTATGTGCCCCGAGGGGACGCAGCCGTGGAGCTCCTGCGTCTCCGCCAGACGCAGAGGTGGCTCCCGGCACGCGCGGACCCTGGGGGCTCCTCTCCGTGGAAGCAGGCTTCCTCTGGGCCCTGTTCTGCGTGCCTATAACCTCCTCAGGATTAGATGCTAGAGCCGTTGGGGGGCGAGAATGAAAGAGTGACGGCAGCAGCCTGAATGGGGGATAGCGTCACTAGGAAGGGTCAAGGCACTATGCACATGGACCCCCGCACCTCTTACTACTTGTGTGACCTGGATTGGGCAGGTTACTCATGTCACCAAGACGGGAGATGTTGGCCATAAAGTGCTTAGAACAGTACAGCTCCAGATAAGCATTCAGCATCTTTAGCTATGATGGTAATGGTCACGACTACAGCCGTCACTCAGTGCAAGAACCAGATGCATTTGCAGACCATTTACTCAACCTAAGTCCCCATGTTTCTAGGGTCCGAGGCTGGGTTACAAGGAAAAGAGGCCCCTAGAACCAAAAGTGAAAATGTATCCCCTCCCATGTTAACTCCACCGGAAAGTGCACCATTATGGAAATACTGATTTTTTAAGTGTTCAGGTACTTATTTTTGAGAGAGAGAGAGAGACCGAATGTGAAGCAGGTTCCAGGCTCCAGGCTCTCAGCTGTCAGCACAGAGCCGGTTGCGGTTGCGGCACAACCAAGAACAGCAGAATCATGAACAGCGAGATTGTGACTTGAGCCAAAGTCCGTCACTCAACTAACTGAGCCACCCAGGAGCCAGTCCAAACACTGATTTTAGATTTCCCACCCGCACACCATCCCCTTCTACGTTTCTCTGCTTCCAAGATTTCTAATGGATTGGCCCCATGACCTCTCCATTTTGTATCATTCCTCATATCGTTTTTCTTAATGGACATATAATTGACATCATCAACTGCACATGTTTAAAGTATACAATTTGTGGGGCACCTGGATGGCTCAGTCAGGTAAGCCCCCAGCTCTTGATTTTGGCTCAGGTCATGATCTCGTGTTTGGTGAGATTGAGCCCTGCCTGGGGCTCTGCACTGACAGCTCTAGTCCTACTTAGGCTTCTCTCTTTATCTCTGTCCTTCTCCCTCCGTCCCTCTCTCTCTCTCTCTCTCTCTCAAAATAAATACATAAACATTTTTTAGAAATATACTTCAGGAGCGCCTGGGTGGCTTAGTCGGTTAAGCGTCCGACTTTCGCTTAGGTCATGATCTCGCGGTTCGTGGGTTCGAGCCCCGCGTCGGGCTCTGTGCTGACTGCCAGCTCAGAGCCTGGAGCCTGTTTCAGTCTGTGACTCCCTCTCTCTCTGACCCTCCCCTGCTCACGCTGTCTCTCTCTCTCTCCTAGAAATAAATAAGACATTAAAAAAAAAAAAGAAATATATTTCAAAAGCTTTGGCATATGTACACGCCCGTGAAATCATCACTATGACCAAGATAGTGAGCATCTCTACCACCTCCAAAACTTTTCTTGTGTGCATTGGTAACCCCTCCCTCTGAGGCAACCACTGATCTTTTTGTCACCACAGCTTAGACTGTGTTTTCTAGAATATTATACAAATGGAATCATACACTATGCACTTTTTTGTCTAGCTTCTTTTACTCAGCGTAACTATTATGTGATTTATTCACATCGTATATATCATAAGCTGATTCATTTTCATTGCTAAGTAGCGTTCCATTGAATAGGCATACCACCATTTGTAAGTCTGTTTAAATCCATTCACCTGTTCATGGGCATTTATTCCAGTTGTTTCTGGTTATTGGCTCTTACAAATTAAACCACCATGAACCTTCATGTACAAGATTCTGATTGGACATGTATTTTTTTGTCTCTTGGGTAAATACCTAGTAGAGCTAAAATAACTGGATCCCATGGTAAGTAGTGTTTTAACTCCTTAAAAAACTGCGAACATGTTTTCCCAAGTGGTTGTATTGTCTTACATTCCCAGGAGCACTCTATGAGAATTTCAGTTTCTCCACATCCTTACCAACACTTAGTATGGTCAGTCTTTTAATTTGTATTTCCTTATTGATTCCTTATTGACTACTGACGCTGGGCATCTTTCCGTGGGCTTTATTTGCCATTTGTATATCTTTTTCTTCTTGGCAATGTATCTGTTCAAATATTTTGCCCACTTAAAAATTGTGTTGTTGGGGCACCTGGGTGGCTCAGTTAGTTGGTTAAGCTTCTGACTTCGGCTCCAGTCATTAACTCACAGTTCATGAGTTTGAGCCCCATATTGGGCTCTGTGCTGACAGCTCAGAGCCTGGAGCCTGTGTGATTCTGTGTCTCCCTCTCTCTCTGCCCCTCCCTCCCTCATGCTCTGTTTTAATAATAGACTCTCTGTCTTAATAATAAATAAAACATTTTAAAAATTTGCGTTGTTTTCTTATGACTAAGTTTTTAGAGTTATTTATATATTCTAAATACAACTCTTTTATCAGATATACGATTTGCAAATATTTTGTCCCAGTCTGTGATTTGTCTTTTCATTCTCTCAACAATGACCTCAAATAGCAGAAATGCTTACTTTTCATAAAGTCAAATGTGTCTATTCTTTCTTTTATGGATCATTCTTTGATGTTGTATCTAAGAAATCTTTGTGTCACCCAAGGTCACAAAGATTTTCTCCTGTGCTTTCTTCTACAAGTTTATATTTTTAGGTTTTACATTTTACATTTAGGCCTATGATCCATTTTGAGTTAAGTTTTATATATGGTGCAAGGTATGGATTGAAGTTCGTTCCTTTTTTTTTCTTCCTTTTTTTTTTTTTTTTTTTTTGCATATGATATCCAACATTTACAGCCCCTTCTGTGGCATGGCTTTTGCATCTTCATCAAAAATCATGTACATGTGTATGGTCATTTCTGGAGATCTCTCCTGATCTGACTACTATGGCTTTATAAAACTTGAAATCAGTAGTAGTATTAGTCCTCCAACTTTGTTGTTTTTTCAAATTGGATATTCTAGGTCTTTTGCATTTCCACGTGCATTTTATTTGTTTGTTTATTGGTTTTATTTTCCCCTTCCCTCTTACCCACCTCCACTCTGGCAACCATCAGTTTGTTCTCTTAAGAGTCCGTTTTATGGGGCACCTAGCTGGCTCAGTCGCTTAAGTGTCCGACTTTGGCTCAGGCCATGATCCCACGGGTTCATGGGTTTAAGCCCTGACGGCTCAGAGCCTGGAGCCTGCTTCAGATTCTGTGCCTCCCTCTCTCTGCCCCTCCCCTGCTTGCACTCTGTCTCTCTTTCTCTCAGAAATAAATAAAACATTTTTTAAAAAAGTCTTTTTTTTTAGATTCCACATATGAGTGAAATCAGATGGTATTTGTCTTTCTTGGTCTGATTCACTGTTGGTTTTTAAGACTATGCAAAGCTAGAGAGAGGGGATGGGAACACATTAGCTTAAAACCCTACAAAGCTCCCTTCTCTAATCAAGAGTCAGGGGGCTCCTGTTTGGCTCAGTCAGTTAAGCTCCGGACTCTTGATTTCAATTCATGTCATGATCTCTCAGTTTGTGACTTTGAGCCCTACTTTGGACTCCAGGTTGGCAGTACAGAGCCTGGTTGGGTTTCTCTCACTCTCTCTCTGCCTCTTCCCTGCTTGCACTTTATCAAAATAAATAAACTAAAAAAGAAAAGAGTCAGCTGTTTTTCTTTTATTTTTTTTTATAATCAAAAACCATTAAATTTATTTTTTTAAGTGTATAAGTCAGTAGCTTGTTTGGATATTCACAGAGTTGTGCAAACATAACCACTATGTAATTTTAGAATATTTAAATAACCTCAAAAAGNGTCTGTTGGCCATCTGGATGTCCTCTTTGGAGAAGTGTCTGTTCATATCTTCTGCCCATTTCCTCACTGGGTTGTTTGTTTTTCGGGCGTGTAGTTTGGTGAGTTCCTTATAGATTCTGGATATTAACCCTTTATCTGATATGTCATTTGCAACTATCTTTTCCCATTCCATTGGTTGCCTATTCGTTTTGTGGGTTGTTTCCTTCACTGTGCAGAAGCTTTTAATCTTGATGAGGTCCAGCTGTTTTTCTTTTAAACAGTCCCTGGATTGCTGCAAAACTTTGATGAATTTCCAGAATTATGAAAAAGTTGTTTCTGATCAATTTTGCCGGTTTCTCATTGCTTTTAGAGAGGAGAGGATTTTCAGAGGCCCTTACCGCACCGATTTCGCCGATGTCACTTCCTCCCCTCTTGTCTTAACTTTCCTTCACAGCCAACCCTGGAACCTGGGTCCAGACCGCAGCAGCTGCCTATAAAATCACATGTCCTTCTTGCCCTTTTCTTCTCTGCCACACTCTTTACTGCAGAATCCCTGGCTTGATCACACTGGGTTACCCTCTGACTCTGAGTCTGCATATAAGTAGCTGAATTTTGGGGCATCTGGGTGGCTCAGACAATTGAGTCACTGACTCTTGATTTCTGCTCAGGCCCTGATCCTAGGGTCATGGGATCAATTCCCACGTCAGGCTCTGCGCCAACAGCACAGTGCCTGCTGGGGTTCTCTCTCCTTCTGCCCCTCTCCCCTGCTCGTGTACTCTCTCTCTATAAAATAAAAAAAATTTTAATTAAAAAAAAAGTAACTGAATTTTACTGGAGAAAACCAATAACTGTACTCAAATGGGCACTCAACACAGGCAGACAGTCTTATTACAATTAATTAATACTCTTTCCCAGAAAAATGGGTATTGATTCCTGATTTTTCAATTCCTACGCAGTATCACAAACTATCTCATTTCCCTTCTTTGGTCGCTGATGAGATTAACTGTTATCCTTACAGTCTGTTGAATCTTTCTCCATACTGTTGCCAATTGTTTTAGTTTGCATTCTTTAATTCATGATGAATAATATTTTTTTCATGTTGAAAGTTTCCTTTTTAGTAAATTCCTTGCTTATATCCTTTTTTTTTAATATATACTTTTATTTATTTCTAGGATAGAGAGAGACAGCGTGAACCTGGGAGGGTCAGAGAGAGAGGGAGATACAGACTCTGAAACAGGCTCCAGGCTCTGAGCTGGCAGTCAGCAAAGAGCCCGACGCGGGGCTCGAACCCACAAACCACGAGATCATGACCTAAGCGAAAGTCGGACGCTTAACCGACTAAGCCACCCAGGCGCCCCTCCTTGCTTATATCCTAAGTCCTTTAATAAATTGCTTGCTTATGTCCATTTTTCATCAAACTACTTTTTCAAGATTTTATTTTTAAGTAATCTCTACACTCAACATGGGCTCTGAACTTACAACCCTGAGATCAAAAGTCACATGTTCTATCAACTGAGCCAGCCAAGCACCCCAAGGTATTCTTTCTCTTGAGGTCATGTATGTTGCAAATCAACGAGTTTGTGTGTGTGTGTGTGTGTGTGTGTGTGTGTGTGTGTGTGTGTTTTACTTTGGAGCTGATAGCAAATACTATTGGTCAGAATTGGTGTTTCTTTTTTTAAAGTTTTTTTTTAATGTTTATTTCTAAGAGAGAGAGACAGAGACAGAGACAGAGACAGAGTGTGAGCTGGGGAAGGGCAGAGAGAGAGGGATACACAGAATCCAAAACAGGTTCCAGGCTCTGAGCTGTCAGCACAGAGTTCGATGCGGGGCTCGAACCCACGAACTGTGAGATCATGACCTGAGCTAAAGTCGTATGCTCAACTGACTGAGCCACCCAGGCGCCCCAGAATTGGTGTTTCTTAATGACATTTAAACAGCTAAACTCATAATGTCCTGTACCTTTTTGTATCCCCCTGAGCTAAAACTGTTCCTCATACAAAACATAAAGGAGGCTCAAAATTTATTGCGGGTGATGACTGAAATGATACAGGAATATCTTGGAGCAAAAGTTTCCTAATTCCCAAAGGCTGCTTTCTAGAAAAGCCATTCTGGCAAATCCTTGACATAGCCTTATAGAATTTAAGAGCCAGAAGAAAGTTTAGGTGATGATCTATTTCATTCTGGACAAGTAAGAAAACCTAAGATAATTTAAGAAATTAAATTTAAAATTTAAAAATTTTAAAGGAATGACCTGGCTAAAGAAAGTCTGGGAAGGGGTTCCTGGGTGGCTCAGTGGGTTAAGCAGCTGACTCTTCATTTCAGCTCAGGTCATGATCTTGTGGTTCTTGAGTTCAAGCCCCACATCAGTCTCTGCACTGACAGTGCGGACGGAGCCTGCTTGGGATTCTCTCTCTCCTTCTCTCTCTCTGCCCCTCCCTGCTTGCACTCTCTCAAAATAAATAAACATATATATATATATTTTTTTAAATATTTATTTATTTATTTTTAAAGAAAATCTGGGGAATAATAAAGTTTTCAGGTAAGAAAAGATCTTGAGAAAATTTTATTCCAACCTAACGTTTATTAAATGAACTTCCCAAAAAAGAAATGACTAGTCAAAGATACATATCTTGTTAGAATCTCACTGGTTATTTCTGTCATGAATGACTTCAAACTACAAAGTTAGATTCCAGTCTGGAAAGATGAAAGCCAAGATGTGGGTAGGGTAAGTGTACATACTTCTTGAAGCTGAACCATTCAAATTTGAGATTAACCAATGAAATAATCATATGTTTAGTAGGTTACTGTTTAAGAAATGTTACATACATGCACATAGACATTTGACTACATTTTAAACAAAATAGAAGAATAACCCATAAAACTTTTACAAAAGTTATCTATGATGAAGAAGGGAGTAGCATGGGGGCTAAAGAAAGAAAATTAAATTAAAAATTAAATTAAAAACTTAGGCGCCTGGGTGGCTCAGTCAGTTAAGTGTCTGACTTCAGCTCAGGTTGTGATCTCGTGGTTCGTGAGTTAGAGCCCCACATCAGGCTCTGTGCTGACAGTTCAGAGCCTGGAACCTGCTTTGGATTCTGTGTGTTCCTCTCTCTCTACCCTTCCCCTGCTCACTCTCTGTCTCTGCCTCTGTCCCTCTCAAAAATAAATAAACATTAAAAAAATTTTTAATTAGAAAAAAGACTAGTCTTCGTTGAATACACATTTTGTAGATCTGACTTTGGAACCATGTAAGAATTTTACATAATCATTAAATTAAATGAAAAATTATTCTCTAAAAGCAACAATTAGTAAGACAAATGAATTCAACAATAGATTAAATTGGTGGCATAACCACAGAGAGGAACTATTCTAAGTGTCTTTAAAACAAGTAATTCATGTGTACGTCTCCAAAGGGATGTAGACTAAAGACAAAAAAGTGTGCAAAAAATATTTTTAACT
Source organism: Crocuta crocuta (assembly GCF_008692635.1). NCBI lineage: Eukaryota > Metazoa > Chordata > Mammalia > Carnivora > Hyaenidae > Crocuta > Crocuta crocuta. The sequence goes on along the minus strand of NW_027530855.1, from coordinate 1,375,154 downwards.
GTTTTTAATAATCATATTAGTAATAGCATTGGTATTTTTCAGAAGCTACTGTATAGGTAGTGTCAGTTAAAGCAAATAAGTAATCATCTCGGTGTTGTCAAAACCTGGGGTTTGAGGCATGAGAGAAAGGAGATTGTAAGGAGATATAAAATCAATGGAGCGAATAAAAACACTTGCTGGATTGGAATTGGAATGTTACTTTGTACTTAATGCATTTTATGTTCCTGAAAAAACTTGGAAATGATGATCAATACAGCAGCAATAAGCACCTGAGGAATCCAGATTGTGGTGTATAAATACTTTAATCTGCTAAAAGTGATTATGGCTCCTTTGAGAAATGACTGATTCTGGGTCTGGAGCAGAGATGTTCAAAATTCCCCTGGAACATCGTGTCATGCCAGAAAGCAGAGAAGCTGTCAGAGTTCTAGGGTTGTATCAAAAGATCTCAGGAACTAATTTGAATTGGCTCCTAAGGCCAAGGATGGGACATCTTTAATATCAGTAAGGATAATGTTTGCAGTGGAATAAAACACATAAAATAGGCAATACTAATGAATTAATGGAGGTAGGCAATGACCATCAATAACTACTATGATGGTCTAGTACATCAGTAACTAACATCACAGAAAAACAGAAGAACAATTAGTATCATGTGCTTCCTGAAGAAACACACCACTACCATCTATGATGGTAGGAGGACACTTGTTGGGATGAGCATTGGATCAATCTCTGGAATCTACTCCTGAAATCGTTATTGAACTATATGTTAACTAACTTGGGTGTAAATTTTAAATAAATGAATAAGTACATAAATACTTAAACAATCTTTAGAAAATAAAACAGGGGCATCTGAGTGGTTTAGTTGGTTAAGCGCCCGACTTTGGCTCAGGTCATGATTTTGTGATTTACGGGCTCCAGCCCCACGTTGGGCTCTGTGCTGACAGCTCAGAGCCAACAGTTTAGAGCCTGGATCCTGCTTCAGATTCTGTGTCTCCCTCTTTCTCTGCCCCTCCTCCACTCACACTCTCTCTCTCTCTCTCTCAAAAATAAACATTAAAAATTTTTAATAAAATAAATTTAAAAACACAAAAAACAAAACAAATACTAATCTCTTAAAAAATTGTTTTAAGGGGCGCCTGGGTGGCTTAGTCGGTTAAGCGTCCGACTTTCGCTTAGGTCATGATCTCGCGGTTTGTGGGTTCGAGCCCCGCATCGAGCTCTGTGCTGACTGCCAGCTCAGAGCCTGGAGCCTATTTCAGAGTCTGTGACTCCCTCTCTCTCTGACCCTCCCCTGCTCACGCTGTCTCTCTCTCTCCTAGAAATAAATAAAACATTAAAAAAAGTTTTTTTAAATAAAAAAATTTAAAAAAATTGTTTTAAGAAGTGCAAGTATAGGACAATTAGAAATGTAGATAAATTATATTACATATGTAGACGTGTGATATATTGGACATACGTTGATACGAAGTAATTGCTGGTTTGGAGGTGTGTGATGTTGGTATTATGGTTATTTTAAAAAGAGGAGTCTTTGTCTTTTAGGAGTACATACTAAATACTTACAGATGAAAGCATGTAATGGTTTGTTTCCAAATAATTTGCAGGTATTCCTGGAGATACAGAAGAAACAGGATTGCCTGTGATTCGGTCACTGAAGCTTGATGATGGTTCATTATATAATTCTTTCTACTCTACTTGAAAATATTTGTAATAAAAAGTTTAAACTCATTAATACTTTAAGCCAAGAGTAGTGGGGCACCTGGGTGGCTCAGTGGGTTCAGCATCCAACTTCAGCTCAGGTCATGATCTCATGGTTCGTAGGTTCAAGCCTCACATCGGGCTCTGTGCTGACAGCTCTGAGCCTGGAGCCTGCTTCGGATTCTGTGTGTGTGTCTCTCTCTCCCTCTGCCCCTCCCCTGCTCTCACTCTGTCTCTCTTTCTCTCTCTAAAATAAATAAACATTAAAAACTAAAAAAAAAAAAAAGAGTAATGATCAGGCATCTGAAACTAAACAAGAGGTGATCAAGACAGAAACAAGTTTCAAGGAAGGCTTAAATGAATATTGGATGCGAAATTTTTTTTTAATATATTTATTTATTTCTAGGAGAGGGAGAGACAGCGTGAGCAGGGGAGGGTCAGAGAGAGGGAGACATAGACTCTGAAACAGGCTCCAGGCTCTGAGCTGGCAGTCAGCACAGAGCCCGATACGGGGCTCAAACCCACGAACCGCGAGATCATGACCTAAGCGAAAGTCGGATGCTTAACCGAATAAGCCACCCAGGCGCCCCTTGGATGTGAAATTTTTAAATGGGGACCTGAAGTCAACTAGAAACAGAGTGTGAGAGGACAATCATTCCTCCCTCAAACCCTGCCAGAATCCTGGCTGGGGGCATTAGAAACCCTTCTATCTCATGTAAGCCGCTAGTGGAAAAGGTCACAGGCAGTGGTTTCGCTCTGCTAGTTTAATGCTTTCTAACCTATATAACCTGAAAGTCACTAGTATTATTTTATTAGGCTCAGAATGTTGGGGATAACTTGCTTGAATAAATTGTATCTAACACACTTTTGATAATGATTAAAATGTATGCACTGAGGGTTCATTCTTCTAGAGTTCTTCTGACATTGAGGCTAGAAGCCCTTAGAAGCTAAGGACAAAAGGAATCTTGAGAAGAACCTGCAGCGGCGCCCAGGTGGGTGAGTCGATCAAGTGACCAATTCTTGATTTCAGCTCGGGTCATGAGCCCAGGATCATGGGAATGAGCCCCACAATGGGCTCCACACTGAACTTGGTAACTGCTTAAGATTCTCTCTCTCCCTTTGCCCCTCTCCCCTGCTTGTGCTCTCTCTCTCTCAAATTAAAAAAAAAAAAAAAAAAAAAAGGCACCTGTGTGGCTCTGGAGAAAGGGGACTGGATAGTACCTGGTTTTTTGCCGTCCCTTTGCTTTCCCTTTGTTGCCCAAATGTTCGTGACCCCTCAAAATTCACATGTTGAAACCTAATCTCCAACGTGGTGGTTTTTGGATGTCATTAGGTCATAGAGACAGAGCCCTCACAAATGGGATTAGTGCCCCTATAAAAGCAACCCAAGGGAAATCTCCTGCTTATTCCACCATGTGGCCTTCACCAGACACCAAATTTGTTGGTATTTTGGTATAACAACTCAAACAAAGACACCACCAAATCAGGGCCTTTATATAGTAGGTGTTTAATAAATAGGAGACAGTCAATGAAGATAGACATTCCCTTCTTCTCTGGGCCTTTGTCTCCACCCCTTGCTGATTCCAGACCAAAGCTTCCTAAACAGATGGAAAGAGAGAGTGCTTTGCAGAGAAATGAATTGCAGCAATGAATAATCAGCACAGAATTTTTGTAAAGACCAAGGCTTTTTATTCTGACCAGGAGACCTTGACTGTCTGAAGACATTACTGTGAACCCTTGGTGGAGAGGACAGCCTCATTGATGCTCTGAGTGATGTAATCTATGTTGCAGGCATTGATACAGGTGAAGTTGATCCAACCATTCTTGGGGATGTAGATATGCTTCTCCTTGACCAGGTATTCCACCTGCTCGGCTGGTGATGATCACAGGGTCTGAGATACGAGGTTGGCCACCTCTAACTCCCCTCCAGCCCAGAGTGGATTACGGGGGATAGAGAGTGTCAGTATTTCTGGCGATCCAGAAAGGTCTTTAAAGCAGCTCTACTTCCCTCAGGAAAGAGTCAGACTCTGAGGTGATGCTAGGGACTGGTCACCTAGTCAGTGAAGTTTAATGCTCAAGTACAATCCCAAGGTCAGAAACGGGGGAGCTGCCCCCTCTTAGACACTTACAATTGAGTCCAAGATAGCTATTGGGCCCCTTCTGATCCGTGATGTGATCCCAGGAGCCAGGGGTTCCCAGGAGCCGGAGCTTCTCCTTCACCTTTTCCTTGACCAGCATGACGTCCTCTACAAGTACTTTCAGGCTATTCTTCCTGCAAAAGAAAAGACAGCAAGAAATTAAAGAAGGAGCCCNNCCAGCTCTCAACTCCTTCTTGCCTTTCTACTCTTCTTCCCTTCATAGGCCCCAGCCAGAGTGCCTGAGGACACACTAGGGGAGCCTGGGATCTGGGATGATCATAAATAGGAGGGGAGTTTCAGCCCATATTAATTAAAGCAAGCCAAGCAGGCTTGTAGGCAGATTTTGCCAGAGTGGCAAAGCCTTGATGCTGCCTAATCTCCTCCTGCAATCTGAGAGAGTTCAAATAATTCATTGGACCGTGTCCAAAAAGAATGTCCTCTTACCACCACCCCCCCCCCCCCACCAAGGTAAGGCAACTTTTGGCATGGCCTCTACCGTTAGCACACAGTGAGTGGTCAGCAAATGTGGATGAATGAATGGAGTCAACATGGTAACTGGGCGGGAAGAATCCTGTGAATCGGCAGGTCTACGGGTATGTCTAGAGGCTCTGCCATCGCCCTTCCTGCTGCCACCCTCTGCCCTTACCATTCTCCATGAAGAGCAGGGTTACAGAGGATGGAGGCGATAATGCGGGCACCCGTGCCAGGAGGGTTCAGCCACAGGGCCTGGGTGAGTGTCATCAGCTGGGAGAGGACACACAGCAGGAGCTGGTTGTTGAGCGCCACCACGACCAAGACCCCCACGCCTTCATCTGTGGCATTGGAACAGACAGCCCTCAGTCTCCCCCTCCATTGCTTTATGACTCTACCTCCAACCTTGTAGAAGACAGGTTTGGAACACAGGGCCCTCCTCCTGGTACCCCGGCCAAGCAGCTATCCAGGCCCCAGGAAGTTGCCAGAGGCTCTTCTCCAGAAAAAGTAGCCATAAGTAAGCATCTCAAAGATGGGAGGCACTTGAAAGATCACTAGGTCCTACCCCTTCATCTTACAGCTGAGGAAACAGAGGCCCAAAGGGGCAAAATGATTGAACTAGAGTCAGTTTCGGTGGCTAGTTTTAGGAGCTGATGGAGACAATATCAAAGAACCTGACTTGTAGCTCAGTGTTCTTCCCTTCTGCCTCTAGTGCTCTCTCTGGAGGCCTTGGCTCTCTCCAGAGGGTAGGAGATGCCAAACACGTTGTTAGTGCCATGACTGTGGCACCATTTCAGCACTAGGCCTGCCCTTGCCCTTCTGCCCACACCATACCATAGATGCCAAAAGTCTTGGACAGAGACTGGCTGCAGAAGAACTCAAAGCCTTGAGACACAAAGTATTGTAAGAATCTAGTATCTTCTTCCAGGTCCCCAGTGGATAAGCCTTGATAGGGAATGTCAAAAAATGGGAATATCTGCTTCTTCTGTAGGAGAAAGGAGAACAGGAAAAGGATGAGATTGGTGGAGGAGATGGTCTCTGGTGAGAGGGAGGAAAGTGCCAGCTGGATATCGGCCTCACCTTCATGGTGGCCATCAACCTTGTCCACTGACTTTGGGTCAACTTGCAGTCACCAATGGTTCCGATCACAAAGATACAGCCAGGTGGGGCCTGCTGCAGGCAGACATGGTCTCATCAGGCACTTACCCTACCAAGTGAGAGTGGGACCAGGGCCCATGGAGGAGAAGTGATCCTCCCTATTGGCTCCTAAGGGCTAGGCAAATCCAACCCTAGAAAAGGTCTTTCATGATGACAGGGTTGGAGGGGAGGAAAGGAAAATAAAACTGTAATCAGATCTGGGGAGAAGTTTCTGAGCAGGGCCCCTCTACCTCCACCACATTGAGAAGCACGTTGGGGTCCATGCACAGCTTCTTGGAGTCCCAGAAGGAGTATTCAGAAACTTTAAAGCCTATGTCCTGGAAGACGAGTCCATATGGCTCTGTGGGAACAAAGCCCCCCTCCAATTGGTACAGAAAAAATAAAGGCAGACGTGCCAGAGAATGGGCCTCAATGTCAATGGGTGAAGGTGGGACAGTAACAGGGAAAGGATGAACATCCTTGGCTCGTCCACCATTTTGCTCATGACTGAGAGTGAGAAGGACAGCAGTGAAGATTGCAAATGGGGTGGGAATCAGGAACAGGAGAGACGAACCTTCTGCCACCCTCCCTTTGCATAATACTCACCTTTTTTGGAAGAAATAATGTAAACTATTTGAGAATCTTGACGCCAAATTTTGAGGAACTGGGCCCCAAGTTGGAAGGCACCATTGTCACCAACAGTGTGCACACCCCCTACCTGCCAGCAGAAAATAAACAGAAATAATTCTTGAGGGGCACCTGAGTGGCTCAGTTAGTTAAGCGTCTGGCTCTTGACTTTGACTCAGGTCATGATCGCACCATTCGTGGGTTTGAGTCCTGGGTTGGACTCCACACTGACAGCGTGGAGCCTGCTTGGGATTCTCTCTCTCCCTTCCTCTCTCTCTCTCTCTGCCCCTCCCCTCATTCTCTCTCTGTCTCAAAATAAATAAACTTTGAAAAAAGAATGAACTCCTTAAAAAAGAATAATAGCGATACTAGTGTTATCTCAGATTCAGACTATTTCTTTTTTTTTCTATGTTTATTTATTTATTTTGAGAGAGAGAGAGAGAGAGCGCCCCAAACAGGCTCCACACTGTCAGTTCGGAGCTCCATGTGGGACTCTATCCCATGAACTGTGAGATCATGACCAGAGCCAAAATCAAGTGTCAGACGTTTAGCCAACTGAATCACCCAGGGCCCCATGACTATTTCTTTCTTGAAAGAGCTTGTCCATGAGCAGTGTGGGCCAGCGCAAGAGCAGTGGCTTCAGGTTCTGATCCTGGCTCTGCCCTTCATGGACTAAGTCTCTGGACTGAGTCTCAGGAGTGTCCCTGTCTATGCCAAGGAGCCCTGCAAGGTCCCTTTCAGGTTTAAGACTGGGCAACGCTCCCTGTATCTGGGTGAATAAACAAAGGGCCCTTCATCTCACCCTGTTCTCCACAATGACTTGGTTGTGCTTTCCGAAGAGTAGCTTCAAGGAGGCCTGGATGAACGACGTCATGCCCATCACCGGCATGTACTCATAGTTGAGAGAGGGATCCTGTGCAATCTGCAGTCGGATCTTGTGCACCACGGAAGAAACCCAGGGCTGGCCTTCGTTAGTCATGCAGACTGTGAGGGAAGCCACAGACGGAGCTCTGCTACCCCGCCTCAGGGCCTTCGAGTCTGGGCTCTGCAGACGCCCACAAACAGTTCATCTGGCCTGGCTTCCTTGGGGCTTTGGAAAGTTGCCTAGGAAAAGACAACTGTCTTTTTTTTTTTTTTTTCTTCTCCTTTATAAAAACAACGTGCTGTCAGTGAATGTATAATTTTTGTCTTTTTAAAGACAACTGAACCCTATGCCATTTTTAAAAAACTTATGCCACTTTCTTTAAAGTTTTTGTTTATTTATTTTGAGAGAGACAGAGATGGGGAAGGGCAGAGAGAGAGAGAGAGAGAGAATCCCAAGCAGGCTCCATGCTGTCAGGGCTCAAATTCACAGACTGTGAGATCATGACCTGAGCTGAAATCAGGAGTTGGAGGCTTACCCGACGGAGCCATCCAGGCGCTCCTAAACCTACATCATCTAAAGGGCAAAAATGACGAACCACGCAGGAGCCATAGATACACAAGGCTAAACAAAGGTGACCCTGACTTTGTCAAGGTTGTCACATTGGCAAGGGCTGGCTGTATTTCACAAGAGTCCATTTTGGGGACCATTCATAGTTCAGGAACAGAAAAGGAGAGGGGAGCAGGGAGAGGCTGATGAAAATCCACGAGCATCTACCTTTATAGGCCAGGAACATCTTGTTAAGATAATCATCTTGCTTGTAGGTCTTTAATAAGCTGCCCTCTAGCTTCTGGGCGAGGGGCACATCCAAGAACACTGAAAGGGTGGGCATCCCTGTGGTACAAGTACAGCCAAGCCTCTGCTGTCCCCTGTTCTTGGCCCAAAGCCTTCCCCCACACCTGGCCCAGTCAGGCCTGCCTCTTTCCAGAACCGTCACAGCTCCAACACAGAGGCTCTGGACAGCTGGTTACCAGAGCAACAGAACCCTCCAAGTCCCGGTCTCTGAGGTGGTGATCCCCAAAGGCAGTTCCATCTTCCAAAGGAAGATTCCATGGCAGTTGAGGACCATCCCCTGAAAAAGTGGGCAGAGAGCGAGGGGCGGGGGGTGGCGGGAGGAGCTGGAATTCCCAGGTACCTCTCTCTAACTTACTGCCTTCTCTTCCCCAGTTGCCCAATCCAAAATAATAAGGCAGCCCCTTGGAAGAAAGGGCAAGGCAGGAGGCCCATGGGTCAGGTGAGGGCTTCTCTTCAGAAGTGAAAACCTCGGGGGCGCCTGGGTGTCTCAGTCGGTTAAGCGTCCGACTTTGGCTCAGGTCATGATCTCACATTTCGTGGGTTCGAGCCCCGCGTCTGGCTCTGTGCTGACAGCTCAGAGCCTGGAGCCTTTTTCGGATTCTGTGTCTCCCTCTCTCTCCACCCCTCCCCTGCTCATTCTCTCTCTTTCTCTCTCTCTCTCTCAGAAATAAATTTTTAAAAACTTTTTAAAAAGAAGTGAAAACCTCAGACCCAGCCGTGATGCAAGGTGAGGGATACAGTTAGAAAGCTTCTACTTTCATTTTGCTAAGGGTCCCAGATTTTAACAGGAATAGAAAGAGAGCACTGTTTGCTTCCATAATTATTTTAAATAAAGAAGGCTATGTTTAGAAGCAGCATAATATGAGACACCCGTGTGGCTCAGCTAGTTAAGCAATCAACTCTTCATTTCGGCTCAGGTCATGAACTCAGTTTGTGGTTTCAAGCCCTGCAGAGGGCTTCGTGCTGACAGTGCAGAGCCTGCTTGGGATTCCCTCTCTCTCCACACCTCCCTGAAGCACTCGCTCACTTGCACTCCCTCTCTCTCTCTCTCAAAATAAATACATAAACTTTACTTAAAAATTAAATTTTAAAAAAGAAACAGTATAATATACAACTCAGTAAGCCAATCCTATTTTTTCTCATTTCTAGAGCCAAGACTTCTACATGTGTTAACTGGTTCAGCAGTGGACTGAGCAGCTAGTTTAGATTGCAGAAATCAAGGGCAGAAAGAGCGAGCCTCTGTAGGATCAGACTTGCATTTTGCTTCCTTCTTTTTTTTAATTTTATCTTATTATTATTTTTTGTTTATTTATTTTTTAAGAGAGACTGAGGAAGCAGGGGAAGGGGAGAGAGAGAGAGGGAGAGAGAGAATACCAAGCAGGCCCCACACTGTCAGCGTAGAGCCTGATGCAGGGCTTGAACTGACAAATGGTGAGATCATGACCAGAGCCAAAACCAAGAGTCAGATGCTTAACCGACTGAGCCACCCAGGTGCCCCTCTTCTTTTATTTTCTAAAGATAACTTTGTGAGCCTAGAGCCTGCTTTGAGTTCTGTGTCTCCCTCTCTCTCTGCCCCCCTGCCCCCCCCCCGCTCACATTCTCTCTCTCTCAAAATTAAACATTAAAAAAAAATTAAAGAAATAAAATAAAAATAACTTTGCAAGTAAAAAAACATAATAACTTGGTAAGTGATTGTTGTAGACACTGCTAGTATCTCACCTAGATACCCCTTACCCACCAAGATGGTAGATAAGGCTTCTCTTCCAGATCTACCTTCTCTGGAGAATAACCCCTGGCTGACAGGGACCAGCTCACCTGGAAACTGATATGGGAAACAAAGGCAGAAGGAAATGAAAGATAAACTTAAATTTCCTTATAACCTGCAGCCCATTGACAAATAACCTGAGGCTGGCAAACCTGGTGTAACCAGGTGTGAATCTGGCAGTTTATACCTCCACCAACCAGGGCAGCCAATTACTATCTGATCTAGGCATCCAAAAGGCCAGGCCTCTTGTCTTGGGGTATCTCCTGGCTCAAGTTGCTCTCCACAGCCTACCTCCAAATCAGGCCATTGCTGGACTTGATCTGGGACCACATCCTTCCCCAGCCCTTTCCCCATCACAATTCCACTCCCTCCTATAGTGCGCTCCTTCTGCCCCAGATCCCTTTCTCAGATAGTGCTTCTAGGGAAACTGCCTTGTGACACATGATTATGAAAATTATCCCTATTATGCTAGAAAACCTTAAAACTTCAAAAAGCTATAATGAAGAGCACGGATTTCCTAATGGTCAATTTACAACCACTTTTAACATTTTGGTGCACCCCCGTCTGGTTTCTTTTCTATGGTGTTTATGTTTTAAGGTAATTGATATCAAAATTTACATGTAATTTGCGTGAATCCCCAGTTCACATTTCTGTTGTGAGAATTTTAACATGTGTGCCAATCAGAACTGTTTATGTTGCAAGTAATTTAAGAAAAAAAAAAAAAACACCCAACCCAAATGAGCTTGAGCAGAGAGATCGTTTATTGGCTCCATAACTGAGCAGCCCAGCATGCACCCGACTTCAGTGGCTGTTCAGTCCTGAGTGTCACCGTGCCCTCAGGGCTCCGGCTTCATTCTCTGTGAGTTCCTTGGCTCTGCTCTTCTGGATGCATCTTCAGCTTTGTTCTCCAGCTGATTCTGGGTGTGGGAGCCAAAGCAAAGGTAGGACAAGTCCAGAATTGATGAGGGAGCATAAGGCAAGCTGAGGGCAAAGCACGAGCTGGGACACCCCCCTCTCCCCAGGTGGGATATATGTGATATTCCTCAGGCACTCCTGGCTGCCTAAGAAAAGAAAAAGACAATCTTACCAATAGCCTAATCTCCAGAAACCTATAGACTCTGTTTCCTGGAGCCCTAATATCACCTAAATCAAGGTGTGAGGGGGTTTAAGTACTTGCCATGGTGATGTGGGAAAGGAAGGCAAATGAACAATTAAATTCCCTGACTGCCTACAACACATTGACAAGCCCTTGAAACAGGCAGTGTGATCTTCCCTAGGAGCTTAGCCGCTCCTTTGCTGGGGGCAAAAGGGAATCTTGGCTTAACATTATCCTGACCGCCCTGATCCCCTGCCCATGATCCTGTGAGTCTCCTTAAACACATAAAAATTCCTTTGCAAACCTCCTTTGTCTTAAAACCCCAAGTATATGTTGGCAATTACACTCCAAGCATACGGCCTCTGATATATATCTGAAGGGTCTCCTGACTAAGGGTTTTCTATGCAATAATACATGACATTTTCCTAACAATAGTTAGCCCTTCAAGGTCCTGGAAACCTTGCTTCCAAAATTCCCAAGACTTATGCTTTCCCTAACCCCCTCCCAACCTGAAGGTATATCACTCTTAACAATCCCAGGGCAGCTCTTTCTGCCCATGGGTCCTGACCCCGTACTTTAATAAAATCATCTCCTTTTTTTTTTTGCACCAAAGACGTCTTCAAGAATTCTTTCTTGGCTGTCAGCTCTAACCACCCACCATCACCCCCAAACCCCATCAGAATGATATATGCATTTGAGAGAAATGTATGTCACAGCTCCATTTGCAAATAAACAAAATGCCAATTGCTGAAGGGATGTTTAAATGAATAATGGGATATCCATAGAATATGATGAGGGACCATAAGGCAAGCTGAGGGCAAAGCACAAGCTAGCATTACCCACTCCCTCCCCAGGTGGGATGTGTGTGACATTCCTCAGGCACTCCTGGCTGCCCAAGGACAAAGGAAAGGACAGAAAACAAATGGTTAAAGTGATAGTCTCTTTCAGTTTACAAATATCTTAGCAAATTACAAGAAAAGGGCAATCTTATCAACAGCCTAATTTCCAGAAACCTATAGATTCAGTTTATTGGAGCCTCGACATCACCGTCTCCTTCATAGCGTTGTGGGGAACAAAGGCAGAAGGAAATGGCAGATAAAATTAAATTTCTTTATAACTGGCAGCCCATTGGCAAATATTTGAGGCAGGCAAAATAAAAGATTTCTCTATGAACTCCTTACTGTCTTAATGTTAATGCTTTGCTACAGGGAAAAATAATCTTAGTTTGACAGTAGGTAGGCCTCCAGTATCCTGTGAGTCTTCTTTAGCATATGAAAATCCCTTTGGAAACTTCCCCTTGACTTTACTTCCCCCAACTCTAGAATACAATGGAGAAATGGGGAGAAAGCCAGCCTCTCTTCTACAGGAGCCCTTCATGGCCAGTCGGTGATCATGGTGATTTTGTTCCCAAGAACCTCTGACATATCCTGCGCGTAGGACATCACCCGGGAGTTGGGGAGAATTTTTCTGGTAATGGACCTTCTCTCTCTAGGAGGAGCATGGGAGTTTCTCTTTGGTCCCCAGGGGCTCTCCCTTGGGATGCCTCTTCAGCCCACTGGGAAGCATCAGGATTGCAAAATTTGGAAAAGTGCTGATCTTCTTTAACACTCCATGGTCTTCATAGGATCCCACAGTTAGAACTCTTCTGCAGGAGACACGACAAAACAGAGGTACCCTACCTGGATCCAACCCTTCATGGCTTTAAAGCAGGACCTGGACTTAAGGGCCTCTTACAGAATGTGTTTATCTGAAAATGTTTAACTAGTAAACTCCCTCCTAACATTGGATGTCTAAACAGGCTTCCTCCTGATAGAACTCAGTCGCTGGAGGAAGCATAGGCCATCCCTGATGAATGCCCCAAGGCATTAAGGAATATTCCCCCGGAGAGCAGCTGCCAAAACTCCCATTGTTTCAGGGAAATTCCCTGTCTTCTCTGGCCTGACATGGACTACATGTTTCCACTTTGGAGGAAAACAAACATGGCGCCTGCCCCTCTGTCTGAGCTGACCAGATGTAGAACCAGGAAACCTTTCTCTACCTGCTGGTGGCATCTTGCCTCTTCTGCCTCCTCTTGTTTTTGCATCACCTAGGGTGTGGCCTGCATAACTGATTCTATCCCATCCTCGGTGCCTGCGGCACAGTTGGCTCCTCCTCCCACCCTCGGTGTCAAGGAACAAAGAGCACCAACTTGGAGCGCCCACTTCAGATTTCCCCACTAGTGTTCCAGGTAAAAATTGACAATAGGGAACAAATTGTCTCAAGTGGACACAGGTGGAATGTACTCGATGTTTAAACTAATTTAAGTTTGTTGGTTTGAGATATACTTGTGTATCAGCATTAAACATGAAACTTTTATTCTACCAAGGTTTATTAAAAGTCAAATATGCTCATGTTATCTCTATTGCAATTTGTTAGCAAAAACATGACTTAAAACTTCTGTTTCAAAGTTTTCATGGGTAATTGTTAAGATAGCTTTCAAAATCTTTGTTAACTTGGAACTTTACAGTTTTGCTTCAGGTGAGCACACACCCCACGTTGGGTAAAACACCAGCCCCGGTGAGCCCTGCTTCTCTCTCTCTCTCTCTCTTTCTTTCTCTCCATCTCTCTGCTCCTCAGGCAATTCTCTCTCTCTCTCTCTCAAAAAAAAAATAGATATATACATAGAAAGGAAGGAAGGAAGGAAGGAAGGAAGGTTAAAAAAAAAAAAAACCAGTTCCTGGGGCACCTGAGTGGCTCAGTTGGTTGAATGTCCAACTTTCACTCAGGTCATGATCTTGCAATTCATGAATTCAAGCCCCATGTCGGGCTCTGTGCTGACAGCTCAGAGCCTGGAGCCTGCTTCAGATTCTGTATCTCCCTCTCTCTCTCCTTCTCCCCTGCTCACACTTTCTCTCAAAAATAAATAAAGATTTTAAAAAATTTTAAAAAATAAAAAAACAATTCCTAAAGGTAGGTTGGGAGAGCAGGGCACCTTATTAGCTGACCCAAAGAGCTAATTCCATTGCTAGAAATGTGGATCAAAAAAATGTTTGCACCTAATGTCTGTGTCCACATAAATATGGTATACACTCTGGACCAGTGATCACTGTGTGTTTGTCTCCTTCCCCACTTTTCTAGATGGCTTTTATAGCAATTTCCCACCCAGTATTGAACATTGGATGCACTGGGGAATGGTTAAATTCATTTTTAGTCCATAAGCTGCAATATTATGGATAGCCACTTTCAGATGAAGAAAATACACCTCACCCAGAGATCCTAACTCTGAGCTGGATGTTGAATGTGAGTTCAGGTTGTTCTCTTTGGGGAGGAGAGAGTGAGTTCTTACTTAAATGCAGAAAAATTCATTGTTAGTTTTGACCATTATTAAAATTACATGTTTGGGGGAAACAAATATGGGCTGAGGAGCTTCCAAAAGGTGGAAGGTGGTGATTTTTTGCTGAATCCTCCCAGAAACCTTTTTCCTGCTCTTTCTGGTAGCAGGTCCCACCCCACTCCCCAGCTTTGGTTCCTGAATCCTGAGTCACAGTGCTGGCTCAGACAAGGGGCATGTGGCTCAAGCCTGGCCTTTTGGAGTCTTGTCAGAGCTGGAAGAGAAGAGCCTTTCATTACTCTCTAGTCATAAAGCTATAAGGAAATAATCCTAAAGCTTTCAGAAGCTACTGGCCCTGTCATACAGGAAACCCCCCAAAGTGACGTCAACTGCTTGTGAAGAGAAGTTGGAAGAAAGAACATTTTTTAGATGGCTCAAGCCTCTGATTCCTGTCAGTATCAGTTTAGATTTGTGGTTGCAAGCAACAGAAATGGACTCTAGCTGATTTAAGTCTCAGAGGGGTTTACTGGAAAGATATGGCAGCTGACAGAATTGCTAAGGGAGGCTGGAGATTCGGGAGCAGGAGCATGGCCACCATCAGACCACAAAAGGAAGCAGGTGGGGCTTCTACTGCTGAACAGCAGATGATGCTATGATCGGCCCACCTTCCCAATCCTCTGCTTGGCCTCGGGAAGGCCGGCTGCCACTGCAGGGCCCAGGAAAGGGTCTTTGCTGCCACAGCTTCTCCGGTGGGTCAGGAGCCTCCTGGAGGCTCGGAACCCCCACAGACCAGGAAGTCTGTGCCTGATTGGCTGACCCCACTCACGTGATCCTCTGCCCCCACCCCTCAGTGCTCTAGCTAAGGGGGTGGAGCAGTTAGTCTGGTCGTTATGGCTTCGAATGTGGAAGGTCAGCTCCACCTTCCTGGGAGACTTAGAACATGGAGAATCTGCCAAACTTCAGAAAGAGGTACCCAGGTTGGGCAGCAAAAAATACGGGCGAAAAAAATTGTTGTGAAAAAATTGTTCACAATTGTATCACCCCTTTCGTTCTCAACTCCAGCACCCCACACTTCCAGTAGTCTCAGCTACTGACGGTACTTATTTCACAGAGACAGGAAAAGCTCTGGAAGGAGTTCCACATGCTCCCATTGCAGCTGCCAGTCTATTTGCCCAAGTGCCCACCTACTCCGTCTTTTGGTGCAGCGCTTGAGCCCACCTCTTCGGTGCCCCATCTCGGTCCACCCTTTGCCTTTGTGCCCCAGGTCCTGGCTACACTGTCCTGCCGCTGTCCTTCCTCTCCTCTATCGCCACCCGCCTCCACTAGAACATTCTCTTGAGCATGCAAACAGGCATCAAAACTCCCACCTTAAAAATCAAACAGCACTCCTGGGGCGCCTGGGTGGCTTAGTCGGTTAAGCGTCCGACTTTCGCTTAGGTCGTGATCTCGCGGTTCGTGGGTTCGAGCCCCGCGTCGGGCTCTGTGCTGACTGCCAGCTCGGAGCCTGGAGCCTATTTCAGAGTCTGTATCTCCCCCTCTCTCTGACCCTCCCCTGCTCACGCTGTCTCTCTCTGTCTCCTAGAAATAAAAAAAAAAAAAAATCAAACAGCACTCCCTTCACCTCCCCTCCCCTCTACGGCGGTTACTCCACGTGTCAGAGTTCATCCAAAGCAGACCTGCAGTGAGTGGTGTGGGTATTGCAGGAACTAGAGCTCGCACAATTGCAAGAGGACCCGGGGAAAGGAAGGTCCCTGGAAGGGAGTGGAAGAATTAAAGAAAACTCAGTAATCAGGCTGCCTGAAGCACCCTCAGGTGGACAAATCAGAGCACCCAGGGAAATCCAGAAGCCAGACACATCCAGTTGCAGAATTGGGACTAAGAAGGGGAAATGCGGGGAGAGGTCTCAGGGAAGATATGGCTTCGGTGCAGCTCCTACATCTGTGAGCCTGCAGCCAAGTGTGTCATCCAACAGTTGTCAGAGTCAACAGTCTGGAAGCAGAGCTCGACATGGCACGGAGGAGGGTCTGAAGACATCCAGGACCCACCCAGGACCTCTGCTTTCTGTAGCTCACTCTGAAGTCCTTCAGGTATTCATGGGTACCACTTCACTTCCACCTCTCATATCTTGGCAAATTTTCCTTCTTTGGTAACTCTCACCCAGAATCTAACACGAATTCTGGGAAACGGGATGCTATTTGCTTTTGCTTCTCCTTTCACCCTCCTGCTCAGCTTCTCAGTTGGCTTTGCTGGTTCCTTCTATTTTTGACCTCTGATGTTAGAATGCTCCAGGGCTCGGTCCTCTGAGTTCTTTTTTTTTCTGCCCCCCCTCCCCCGTCCCCGACCCCATGCCTGGAGTTGTTTTTGTTTTTGTTTTCCAGCATCACTGAGATACAACTGACATAACACATTGTGTAAGTTAAAGGTGTATCATGTGTTGATCTGATGCACTCTGAATTCTTCTCTTCTCTATCTATGGTCACCATGCAGGTGAGCTTAAATACCCATCTGTCAAATGGATATATCCAGTTCCAACTTTTCTGCTAATCTACAGACCTGGAAATCAAATGTCTCTTGATATTCCAATAATTGATAGACTTTTCAAATTTCTTGTGTTCAAAAAGTAACTCATAGTTTCATATCTCACCTCCCTCGCCCCCCATTTTGGTAAGTGGCAAGTCCACTGTACCAGGTGGTCAAGTCAAAGATCTTGATCTCATCCCTGATTTCTCTTTTTCTCTTATACCCTACATTCAAGCCCTTGGCAAGCTGTGTGAGTTTTACTCTGTAACATATCTAAAGTCTGTTCACTCCATAAAAACTTCCTGCTGAGATGCATGGGTTGATGAACTCAGTGAACAATCTATGTTTAAATGGATGTCAGAGTGTACAGTCTGTGTGAAGATACAAAGACAAAGAAGAACATGAGTTCTTTAGTAAATGTAAGTGTGGTTGGAATAAAAGTGTATGGGGGAGAAGAGTGGTCTGTTGAGGGGTCTGAAACTTACCCCCAAATGCTTTACAAAACCATTGAATGGGGGCACACGGGTGGTTCAGTCAGTTGAGCGTCCAACTCTTGATTTTGGCTCAAGTCATGATCTCACAGTTCAGGATAGAGCCCTGTGTCAGGCTCTGCACTGACAATGTGGAGCCTGCCTGGGACTCTCTCTTTCTCCCTATCTCCCTATCCCTTTCCCACTTGCATGTGTGGGCTCTCTCTCTCTCTCTCAAAATAAATAAAGAAACATTTTTTTAAAAAACCATTGAATGATTTTAAGAAAGGGAATGACATTGTCAGATTTATAGTGTAGAAAAATCTCTCTGGGGGCTTGTAGAGGATGAATTGGAGGGTATCCAGAACTCAGCAGGCCAAGTAGAGACTATTTTAGTTACTTTGGTTAAGAAGTGATGAGGGCCTGAGCTACGGCATTGGCTAATGGGTAGACTTGTCAGATGTCCTACATAAAAATACCAGGCACCAAACCAAGCAGGAGGGAGATGTTGGTGAGCAGGGACAGTTCTGAAAAATACTTGCTTAACTTAAACAAGATCTTAATGGTCAATAATAATTTCCACTTGTTTTTGTACAACTTCTCTACCTCACTGTTTTTTTAAAAAATATTTTTAACATTTATGTTTGAGAGAGAGAGAGAGAGAGAGAGAGAGAGAGAGAGAGAGAGACAGAGTATGAGCAGGGGAGAGGGAGAGAGAAAAGGAGANTGATTTTGGCTCAAGTCATGATCTCACAGTTCAGGATAGAGCCCTGTGTCAGGCTCTGCACTGACAATGTGGAGCCTGCCTGGGACTCTCTCTTTCTCCCTATCTCCCTATCCCTTTCCCACTTGCATGTGTGGGCTCTCTCTCTCTCTCTCAAAATAAATAAAGAAACATTTTTTTAAAAAACCATTGAATGATTTTAAGAAAGGGAATGACATTGTCAGATTTATAGTGTAGAAAAATCTCTCTGGGGGCTTGTAGAGGATGAATTGGAGGGTATCCAGAACTCAGCAGGCCAAGTAGAGACTATTTTAGTTACTTTGGTTAAGAAGTGATGAGGGCCTGAGCTACGGCATTGGCTAATGGGTAGACTTGTCAGATGTCCTACATAAAAATACCAGGCACCAAACCAAGCAGGAGGGAGATGTTGGTGAGCAGGGACAGTTCTGAAAAATACTTGCTTAACTTAAACAAGATCTTAATGGTCAATAATAATTTCCACTTGTTTTTGTACAACTTCTCTACCTCACTGTTTTTTTAAAAAATATTTTTAACATTTATGTTTGAGAGAGAGAGAGAGAGAGAGAGAGAGAGAGAGAGAAAGACAGAGTATGAGCAGGGGAGAGGCAGAGAGAAAAGGAGATACAGAATTAGAAGCAGGCTCCAGGCTCTGAGCTGTCAGCACAGAGCCCTGTGTGGGGCTTGAACTCACAAATAGTGAGATCATGACCTGAGCCAAAGTCGGACAGTTACCCGACTAAGCCACCCAGGCGCCCCTCTACCTCCTTACTGTTTTTTAAAGAAATGTATTTTTCATTACAACTTGCAAGAAATGTTAAAGGACAGCAAAGGCAAAGCTTAATTTTTTTTCATTCCGTGATGTCAGCAGTCCAATACCAGACCACCCAGATCAATCACAGGTAGCCAGCAACCCTACCAAGGTACCTACCAACCAGACCAAGGGCATGTAGCTAGGGGTAAGAACAGTTTGCTTTTAAGACTAGTTCTTCCCTCAGAAGACGGGAGGAAGCCATCACTCAGCTAGCCTCTGGAACTTGAGGTTGCTGCAGCAGTAAAGTTCGCCATTAGCCCTGAATGTTCCTCCTTCCCCCAAAATGGTAGGAATTTCTCCATTGGAAAAGCAGCTGCCTATGCTTCCCTTAGTTTCCCAGTCTCTCTCCTTGTGGTTCTGGGAGAATGTTCCAACATCAATTAGACTTAGACGTGGGTCCAGGGGGAAGCCAGGGAGGAAGGGTTCACTCACATGATTCAACAACTAGAGAGAAACCAGAGACACTGTGGGTGGCACTGAGCTGATGCAAAGCTCCCGTTTCCATTTCTCTCTTCCCTGGGAAGGGGTGACCCATCCCTTCTCCCTTCTGGGAATACTAACAGCGGAAGCAACAATATTTCATCTTGTTTTTTGTTAAAGAGAATTTGGGAACTGTGTTTGCTGTGTCTTTGTGGTATAA
>NW_027530855.1:1348400-1355934 GCF_008692635.1 Crocuta crocuta | reverse complement strand
CTCATCTTCTCAGGTCTTCATGAAAGACAAAGACTGAAAGACCCCATTCCTCAGACACCCAAGCAAGAGTCTCTAACAGTCCTTCGGAAGAATAGTAAGCCATGGCAGGTCCTGGGGTCTTCCTGAGCTCCTGGTCCCAGATTTCTGATGGAAAACCTTTAAAAACACTACCAGAGGGGCACCTGGGTGGCTCAGTCAGTTAAGCATCCGACTTCGGCTCAGGTCGTGATCTCACGGTCCGTGGGTTCGAGCCCCAGGTCAGGCTCTGTGCTGACAGCTCAGAGCCTGAAGCCTGTTTTGGATTCTGTGTCTCCCTCTCTCTCTGACCCTCCCCTGCTCACGCCGTGTCTCTCTCTCAAAGAAATAAAACATTTAAAAAAGTTATTTTTTAAACACCACCAGAGAGGGGCACCTGGCTGACTCAGTCAGTGGAATATGTGGCTCTTGATCTCAGGGTTGTGAGTTTGATCCCCATGTTGGATGTAGAGACTGCGTAAGTAACAAAAACAAAAACAAAACAAACAAAAAAACACCATCAGAGAAGAACAGTTAGAAAAAGCAGCCTTGGGCAGAATTGTGCAGTGAATCTACATTTGTTTTCTGTTGTTGTGTAGCAAATGACTACAAACATAACAGCTTAGAACAACACACGTTTATTAACTCACAATTTCTATATGTCAGGAGTCTGGGTATAGGGGCGCTGGGTCTTCTGCTCAGAGTCTCACCAGGCTGCAAGGAAGATGTCAGCCAGGGCCACAGGCTCATCCGGGGCCCAGGGTCCTCTTCCAACCCACATGGTTGTTGGCAGGATCCACTTCCTCACAGTTGTGGAACTCATAGTGACTAGCTTTGAAGCCAGCAAGAGTATCTTTTTGACTTCTTCCATCTCTGACCCCTGACTTTCTTTTAAGGGGCTCTCACCTGGTTAGGTCAGGCCCACCCAGGACAGTGTACCTTTTTATTAACTTAAGTCAATTGATTAGAGGGGAGCCTGGGTGGCTCAGTTAGTTAAGCATCCAACTTTGGCTCAGGTCACGATCTCACAGTTTATGAGTTCGAGCCCTGCATCAGGCTCTGTGCTGACAGCTCAGAGCCTGAAGCCTGCTTCTGATTCTGTGTCTCCCTCTGGCTCTGCCCCTCCCCCTCTCACACTCTGTCTCTCTCTCTCTCAAAAATAAACATTAAAAAATGTTTTTAATTGATTGAAGACCTTAATTCCATCTTTGAAATCCTTTCACCTCTGTTACATAATATAACATAATGATTAGAAGCAAATTACAGATCCTGCCTACATTCAACGGAAGGAAATTATACAAGGACATGGGTCCTTGGGGGTTCTCGGAATTCTGCCTACCACAGATTCCAAGAGCTTCTGGAGAGAACAGCCCTTTCCTGAGGGATGAATGGAGTGGATGATAATCTTTGAGACTGGAACTCTGAGTTAAAGGATTTATAAGTGTCTCTCACTGTAGTGGGCTGAATAGTGGTCCCCAATTATAGGTCAACTTAGACTCTCAGAATATGACCTTATTTGGATTGAGCGTTTTTGCAGATACAATTAAGATAAGGATTTTGACATGAGATTATCCTGGATAGGATAGGCTCCAGATCCAATGGCATGTGTTCCTATATGAGACAGAAAAGAGATACATATGGACACAGGAAGAAAGTGAGGACAGAGGCAGAGATTGGAGTGATATATGTCTACAAGCCAAGGAATGCTAAAAATTGCCAGAGCCACCAGAATCTAGTAAAGAGGCATGGGATGGATTCCTCCTCAGAGCCGCCAGGAGCCAGTCCTATTGACACCATACTTTCAGACTTCCACCCTCCCGGATGATGAGAGAATAAATTCTGTTGTTTTAAGCCACCAAGGTCAAGGCAACTTGTTGCAGCAGCCTTGGAAAACTAATACATTCACTGATCATTGTCCGCATGCGAATCAATGTCAAAGAGACGGACTTGATGGTGTCAGGTGCAACACAAACTCAGACTCGGTAGAGATGCCAGTTCCCAGAGGTCAGAGGTGCCCAAAGAGGTAGCAAAGCAGGGCACCTTGGCAACTCAAGCTACATTCAGCACAGAATGTCAGCAGATGCCCATTCATTTATACCTTCTTTTGTTATCCCTTCATTGATGAATTTGTTTATTTCAGCTACCGTCTAAAAAGGAGAGGAGGGCTACAATGACTGTGGCTTAAACAAGATTGGAGTTTATTTTCCTCTCACATAAGAGTCTTAAACATAAGCAGTCTGTGGTGGAAGTGGTGACTCCACATTATTGAACACCCATGTTCTTCCTTATAAGAAGAGAGAAATGTGTCCTTATGAGAAGAGAGAAATGTGGACACAGACACACGGGGGAGGCCATGTGAAGACAGAGGCAGAGTTGTTTCTTGTTTTTTTTTTAAATTTTTAATGTTTATTTTTGAGAGGGAGAGACAGAGACAGAGCGCGAGCGGGAGAGGGGCAGAGAGAGGGAGACATAGAATCCAAAGCAGGCTCCAGGCTCTGAGCTGTCAGCACAGAGTCCGAAACGGGGCTCAAATTCATGAACTGCGAGATCATGACCTGAGCTGGAGTCTGTTAACCAACTGAGCCACGATGTGCCAAAGATTGCCTGCAACCAGGAGAACATGTAAGAGGCAATCAAGATTCCTCTCCTAGAGCTTTCAGGGAGAGCATAACCCTGCCAATACCTTGATTGCTTACTTCTGGACTCTAGAACTATGAGGAAAGTAATTTGTTATGCTAGCCCTAGAAAACGAATTGACCGCCTCTCTTTCTGGTTCCTCACAGCCTCGTTCTAATGAACCTTTAATGTACCATAAAGCCCTGACATCCAGCAGTGCTCGTGTCCTAAACTTCCGTCCCTCAAAATTTAGCTCATCACTGGGGCGCCTGGCTGATTCAGTCAGTTGAGCATCCAGCCCTTGATTTCGACTTAGGTCATGATCTCAGGGTCATGGGATCAAGCCCCTCATGGGGTTCCGTGCTGAGTATGAACCTGATCAAGATCCTCTCTCTCTCTCCCTCTGCCCCCTCCCTCGTCCTCTCTCTCTAAAAAAAAATTTTTTTAAAAAAATAGTTCATTATAAATGCTGTGTTGGAAATGGAAGGGTGAGCCAAATCGGGACCAAAATGTCAGACACAGACAAGACCAGAGTCTAAATGTAAAAAAGGAGCCAGAGGGGGAGATGTGAAGTGACATGGACATGAAACCAGGGGCATCAATCTGAGGCAGGGATGAACCTACAGAAGAAAGACCAGGCCCACTCTGGCCAAAGACAAGTCCAAGACATGGTCTGTCTACAGAAGCAGGACCATCCACAGGTCAAAACCAGAAGGCCTGGGACTAGTCCTTGCTCCCTACTCCAATGACTTCACTTACACTGGAGGAGCCCTTTGGTTTCCGAACTGTTTTATATGTTGCCTCTTGTATGGTCTTCAAAACCAGTCTGCATGAGCGGAGTGGAACAGCAATAGAATGTCCATTTGATTCACAGGCAAACAAAATATCAGAGATGCCAGGTAACCTGCTCAGTGTCACATAACTGATTAACGGTGCGTATGAAGGGGAGAAAAAAATGAAATTTGGAGTCTGGTAGATCGGGTTAGAAGCTATCTGATTTTGTGGTGCCTGGGTGACTCATTCGGTTAAGTATCCAACTCTTGATTTCAGTTCAGGTCATGCTTTCATGGTTTGTGAGTTCGAGTCCCGTGCTGGGCTCTGTGCTGATAGTGCAAAGCCTGCTTTGGATTCTCTCCCTCTCTCTCTGTCCACACCCCCCCCACACACACACACTCAAAATAAATAACTTTTTTTTTGAAAATTTTTAATGTTGTTTTTTTTTAATTTATTTTTGAAAGAGAGAGAGACAGCGTGAGCAGGGGAGGGTCAGAGAGAGAGGGAGTCACAGACTGAAACAGGCTCCAGGCTCTGAGCTGGCAGTCAGCACAGAGCCCGACGCGGGGCTCGAACCCACGAACCGCGAGATCATGACCTAAGCGAAAGTCGGACGCTTAACCGACTAAGCCACCCAGGCGCCCCAATAAATAACTTTTTTAAAAAAGAAGTTATTTGGTTTCTATGAGGCTCTACTCTTTGTTATCACTTCACCTAACATTTGTAGATCGCCTCTTACAGTGTTGGCGTATTGACTGATGCTCAATAAATGACATTTCCTTCCTCCTCTGTTTTTTGCTTCTCCAGCTCCAAATTTGGTGCTCTTTACCAGTGTTGCTTTTCTCTGACTAAAAGTAATCTTCGCTAATCACAGCTCACCTCTCTAGAAGTCAGTTTTTTCATCCACTTTACCAAAGGATTGGACTAAATCATTTGCAAGGTCTCTTCCAGCCCTGATCCTCCGTGCCCTTCTGAAAGCTGCATTCCTGCGGCACGGCTCAGCCAACCAACAGGGCAAAGCCCACACCTGTTGTACCTGCCATCGCCATCAGGGGGCGCCCCACACCATTTATGCCTTGGGTGGAGAAAAGTCTGAAGCTGCAATGCTCCACATCGGACAGCACAGCGCTTTAGGAGAGCTAGCCACCCCAGGCACCCTCATTCCCCTTCTAAAGGCAAGAGAGGAGAGAAAGTAAACCTTTTCCCATTTACTTTATAGATGAGGAAACCGAGGAAAGCGTTTTTGCTTTCCCTTGATATCATAATAGGATGAGTTATGAAGGATTAGAATGGCCTCCTGGAGTTTCTGCTAATTGAGTTGCACACTATACCTCAACTAATTGTCCTGTAGTGGCCACATCCAGGGCTTTCTTTGTATAAGGTCGGGGAGAGCATTAGCTGTGCTCCCCATTGCAGGTTCCCGCTTCTCTGGATAGACATGCAAACATAGATGCATGCAGCCAGCAAGTCCAGATGATTGGCTTTGAGGATCAAAATATACAGGATTCCATGGCCTTCACCTCTGCCCCAGAATGAAAGGATAGAGGCCGCTCCTGCTCTGTAAGAGTTGAGGAATGGAGCTGGTGGGGAATTGTAGCCTCTTGACTGCCCATGACAAGGACAGCCTGCACTGACCACTGCTCCCCAGAAGAATCTACCACAGGGAGATTCCTGGGAGAGTCTGTTGCCACCTCCTCCTTGCCCTGATTCTGCCTGCTCCTTAGCGCTTCCACCTGAAACAGAAGGTAGGTCACCTCTGGAAAAGCCAGTCACCCCCCAGCCCCTCTCTGCCAAGCTCCGCCCCCTTTTCATTCTCCTCGGTCTGTAAGTCTTCACCTCCCTAGCTTCAGAGAGTGATGATCTGTGTTCCACAGTTCGAGTGCTCGGGCCCCGCTGGCAGAAGCAGCCTGCTCAGGCTCCAAGATGTAAATCTTGCCCAGCCTGACACCTGGCCACAAGTTGCTGGATAGATGACCAGAATGGCTGACTCTCTGTCTGTCAAATGCACTGGTGACAATTTGCAGATGGAGTCCACAGCCCAGTGCAAGTCTAAACACTCTAAAGGAGCCTGACAGCTGGCACATGGGTGCGTGTCGAGCAAGACTCACGCAGTATGAGCTCTTGGATAATGTTCAAGGACATTTCTACAAACCAGAGCCCCACACNTCATCCTTCTTCCCTGCCCAGGAATGACTGGACAACCTTGCTCAGTGATGTTGGAAAAATATCCAGAGATGGAGAGAGGAGGCCCTCTGACTTATCCCCAGGCCGAAGCAAGACTTCCTTCTCCACAAAGCGTTCAAAGGTTGAGTTCTTGCCAAGAAACCTCCCACACCTCAGACCTCCGCGATCTCACGCTGCTCTGGATTAAAAAGGAGAAAGTCATCTTTGGTATGCAAACATCCTAAGAAATAAAACCTGGGCTCTTGGAGAAAAGGGGGCAGCAAGGACCAGGTCAAATTCACAGGGAACACCCATATGTGGAAATCTACTGGGCTTATCCTGAGGGCTGATCAAAATTGTATAACTCCGGAGCCCCCGAACCTAGCTTGTGCATCGTAAGCCGCTGCCGCACAGCACGTGAAACATTTGCTGATTTCCTGGCCCTCCTGTAAATCAGCTTGGGCAGTGGTCTCTGCTTACGGAGTTTAAGTAAGAACCCACAAAATGATTGAGTGATCCCCAAAGGCATTTTCTTTCCATAGGAAACTGCTGATAAGGTTCACAAGAATTGGAACAATGAAACAACCTTATCAACTGGCTCAAACTTGCGACTCCAGTTTTATTTCAAGAGGATAACATTGATTTCTGCAGCCCAGGAAAGGTAGGGGTTATGGAAAGGAAGGGAAGCATCAGAATATATTTATAGCCAAAGACATTTGCACAGCACAGACAATGCTCTGTGCCTCCAGACACACATACACGTACAACACTAGACAAAATTGGTTCCTGATAGCAATGGGATCTTAGGAATTCACTGCTGGCTTGTAGCGCGGAGCTGGCGTACAGCCATAGGCCCTGCTCCTGAGCACAGCGAATCCCATCCACCTCTGAGCACTACACTCAAGTCTTTAGGTAGCGTGGCTTTGCTACCCACTTGCAACTGGGTTCCGTGAATTTTGGAAAGGTGGAAAATTTGGAAAGGTGGAAAAAAGACAGGAGTGTCAAAGGCTTAAGCTCACTCCCTTTCACCCAATCAGACTTTTCATTTTTTGTTTCATGAGGATTAGGAAGAAAGGGGCAAGGACTAGTTCTAGTTTACTGCATCTGTGAAAACCCAGCTCTAAGAAAGGAATAAGTGGATTGTGGGGGTGGCAGGGGATGGAGAAAAGAAGGCAATGGATGAACTGCATTCAGTAATATTTATTAATTTGATGTTAAAAGGAAAAGAAGGGATCTGTTCTAATAGCTCACCCTCCTATGAATCCCGGAGCCACCCAGCCGCCCAAAATACCCCTGAAGTCCTTCTGGCACTGCTGTGAGGTAGATCAGAGCTGTCTTGTGTCCGAAGTGGGGGAGGCCGGTGCTTAGAGATCCGTGGTGATGGGGTCAGGGACAAAACCCCAAAGCTGCACCTTTGCTAGCTTCCTGCTCCCGGCCTCGGCCACGGAGCGTGGGGAGCACTGAGTGGTCCATCGGGTCTAGGCAGCGCAAGGGCTAGAAGGAGGAGTGATGTCTCTGCCCTAAGCACACAGCACAGAAGTGAGCAAGGTGACAGGTGTCCCGTCAAGGCTAGTCCTGTGGCTCCAGGGGCCAGCTGATCACAGGCCGCTGGATTCCAGCTGCTGAGGTAGTGGTGAAGTTCAGGGCTTAGAAAACGTCTCTCAGAAAGACAGAGGNCAAGGCCAAGTCATCAGGTGGAGGTCAGAGATTTCCAGCTGGGAAACTCCACCGGGCTCATTCTAAACAGAGGCCACAGTTTCCAAAAGTTCTGGATCAACAGAGTTGCTTCTTGTCGTTCGGGACCTAAGGAATTCCCCAGGAAACCCTGAAAAAGGGAGATAACATATCTTGGGGTGAGGGACACAGGGTGGGAGCAGAAGAAGCCCTGGAGAGGGCAGGGATAAAAGTCAGGGACCCTGGAAAGGATACGTATGTAATCACACGAGAAGGCATCCGGGCTCCACAG
>NW_027530855.1:1295995-1348029 GCF_008692635.1 Crocuta crocuta | reverse complement strand
GCTGCTACCAGGGAGAAGAACTGGCGCTCACAGGTTCCCCGACTCCTGTTTACCCTTCATACCCAAAGTGGATTCTCACCTCCACAGCTGTCAACCCTTTCAAAGAAACCGCAGCTGAGGCTAAGGGCTTGGGAGGGCCTCTATTCTTCCCTGCAAGTCAAAGCCAGCCCAAGGGGCCGCGAAAAGTACGGGAGGCCAAAAAACTCGCTAGAAAATCTAACCAGGCAGGCTCAGGGTGCAGCCGCACCTCCCGGCCGCACTTCCCGCACCGGGTCCTGGGGTGAAGAACAATCCTCTGCCCTTCCTTGCTTCAACCCTGGGCCAGGTGGGTGGGATGTGGGAGAAGAAAGTGTCCTGGTCCCATTTTGGTTCCCTATTCCACGTCTCCCCTTCTTTCGCTGCAGAGCCCTCCCCAATCCCAACCCCAACCTCCGAGAAATGATAAGAGACACCGAATGCTTCCGGATCCTGAGCCGCCAACCCCTTCGCCTCGGTTACCTACCCGTCGAGCGGCGGGCACGGCCTGGACTCCGCGGGCCTGGTCAGCGCCGCAGCGGCGCCCGAGGTTTCGCCAGGCCTGGAGGCTGCGGCGCGGCGCTCCTCCCGCCGGCGGCGGCACAGCAGGCGGCGGAAGGCGCTGCGAAAGTCGGGGCTGCGGCAGTAGATGAGCGGGTTAAAGGCAGAATTGGCATAGCCTAGCCAGTTAAGGGCCAGGAAAGCCGGGCTGGGAACCAGAGAGGGGCCCCCGAGGGCGCGCACCACATTGGCCACAAAGAAGGGCAACCAGCAGAGAGAGAAGGTACCCATGATGAGACCCAAGGTGCACAGGGCCCGGTGTTCCCGGAGAGGCAGAAGGCGCGCGGGCCGCCGGCCGTAGGAGGGCGCCCCTGCGGGTGAAGCGCACGGCCCCGCCGGGACGGGGGACAGGGAGCGAGACGCGGCCGGTGGAGACTCCACTGGCGGGAAGCGGCCCAGCTCTCCGCGCAGCAGGCGCAGTTGGCGCGTAGCCACGACGAAAACGCGCGCGTAGACGAAGAGCATCACAAGAAGCGGAAGGTAGAAGGAGACTGAGGAGGAGAGCAGCGCGTAGGGTATGTTGGAGGCGAAGGCGCAGCAGTGCGGGTTGGAGTGGCAGCGCTGCGCCTCGGCGTCGGCTCCCACGCGCCACCATTTGCTCATGATGGGCGCAAACGAAACGGCCGCGGACACGACCCACACCAGTACCACTGCTGCACGGGCGCGCCGTTTGGTGACCAGTGCGCCGTAGCGCAGCGGGTTCGTCACTGCCAGGTAGCGGTCCACGGCCAGGGCGCACAGGGTTTCAATGCTGGCGGTCACACACAGCACGTCCACTGAGGTCCACAGCTCGCAGCCAGTGGCGCCCAGGGGCCAGTGGCCGGCCAGCGCCAAGGTGGCCCCCGGCGGCACTACCAGGAGTCCCACCACCAGGTCCGCTGCGGCCAGCGAGGTCACGAACACGTTGGTCATGGTCTGGAGTCTCGGCGTCCGAGCGATGGCCACGATGACCAGCAGGTTGCCTCCCACGGTGGCCAGCACCGCCAGCGCCATCAGCGCCCCGGCCAATGCCACCGCCCACGGCACCCCCGGCAGCCCACTCGTGTTGGCCGTATTGGGCGTCAGGGTGGGGACATCCGGCCACGAAGCCAGAGAGCTGTTCCCGTGAGGCCACGGAGCCATTCCGCGGCGCGCGTGGGGCGGGAGGGAGAGAGAGAAGGGGTCTCCCAACTCACCCGGCTCGGGGGCGGGGACAGCGGGGCGTGGGAGCGATTCCCCGGGCCTGGGCCATGTTCCCTAGTTNGTGCCAGGGCTTGGGGTGGGGAGGAGTGGAGGCCCTTAAAGGGGCAGCGGCCAATAGTCTCTGATGCTGCGCGTCAGGAAGGCAATTGGAGGGTGGGGAGGGAAATGAGAGGGATCCCGGAGTTTTCCTTTAACCATACCTGGAGTGGCGACACCCGGACTTCTCTGCCACCATGTGCCCACTCCTGCCACGACCACTGCACGCACTCAGTGCAACACTCCATGGGCACTGATTTCCTGGAACTCTGTACCAGTTTCCCCCTGGAGGTCTAGCAGCAACGCTTACAGAAAGGTAATGAAGATACTACCACCACCACCACCACCTTACCTTGTCAGAGGAAAAGGTAACCCTCCCAGGGCAAGCAAAATGATCCGCACTAGAACCGCATCTACTTGAGTGTCCTTTCCGATGAGCTGTGGCCCCTTTCCCTTCCTCTGTTTCATTTACCTTTCCTGCCCCTCCAGTTCTCTGTTGTGTTGTCGCCGTTGTCTTCAGTTAGTGGAGAAATTTGATATGTTCCTGGAGTCTTGATCATCGCCTGCTCATTTGAATTTTGATTTGGCTTCACGTAGCCTAGGATGCTGAGAGTTTCAATTTCTCCATCTTCCGCCTTGCACCATGCCCCTTCCACACACCTTTCCACCTAGAGAATTTCTAGATGGGTCCCTTCTTTTAAAATGTCTTTAAAATTGGGGGCACCCAGGTGGCTCAGTCGACTAAGCATCGGACTTTGGCTCAGATCATGATCTCAAGGTTGGTGAGTTTGAGCCCTGCCTCGGGCTCTGTGCTGACAGCTCAGAGCTTGGAGCCTGCATCGGATTCTGTCTCCCTCTGCCCCTGCCCTGCACTCCCTCTCTCTCTCTCCAAACAAAGCAAAACAAAATTAATTAATTAATTAATTAATTAAATTAAAAATGTTAAAAAAATTTTAAAGACATGTTGAAAGTGAATGAATGGCTCAAGGTTAAGGCTTGTCCACCATCACTACACCTCGCCCCCCACCGTTCCCCAGTTATCCACAAATCTTCCATCTCCACCCTCCCAAGGGTAGAAAGTTCACTCTACTTCCTTGAAGGTTTTATTTATGAACTTTTAAAGGTTAGGAGACATTCAGTTGAGGAAGTCACACGTTGCATCTTCTAGTGTGGGGAAGGATAGGCCTAGTTGGGTAAGGCCTCTTGAAGTTCCTCCAGCAGCCCCATTAGAGGCTCCCTGGCCTGACAAACCAAAGCGCTTTCCCAGCACCCAGACGCCAGGCTGTTTCTTCCAGCCAAGCTCTCCCAGCCTCTAAGCCGGTTCCTCTCCAGCAAGGTGTGAGGGTGAGGCTGCAAAATAAGCCCCTGAGTTCAAGTTGAGAGGCAGGAAGACATAATGCCTTTATTATTATTTTTTAAATGTTTATTTATTTATTTACTTTGGGAGAGGGAGAGAGGATCCCAAGCAGGCTCTGTGCTGCCAGGCGCCGGGACATCACACCTTTATTAAGTCCCGTCACAACCTGATCCTGGGGTTGTCTTGCTTCCACCCACGTAACAATGAGACAAAAGGGGGGAAAGTGATCATGGAAAATGCCTCCAGGGCCGTCCCCTCACGTGTCTCTTTTGAACAGCTCTATATTTCAAAAGAACGCTGTATGGTCTAAGCAATCCCTCTGGGAGGCTGAGCCAGGGGTTGGGAGTAAGAAAGACTGGAGGGGACGTGAGGACCTAAAATTATCCTTGAGGAGAAAGAACCAGTTTTGTCTCCCAGGGTCCCAGCAGCTCCCCCCACAAGCAGGATTTGTCAGTGGCCCCCGAGCAAATGCCTTCCCTGCCCATTCAGTACCCCAAGCAGACCTTTGGATCCACGGAAATGCCCAGTGGGTGGAGGTGGAAAGCCTACCCCCTGCCCTCCCCGCCCCAGGCCTGCCCGAGTGGGGCAGGCCCTACTTGGCCTTGAGTCTTGGCTGTGCCCTCTTGCTGATCTTCAGGGTGTTCGCTTCCAAGTTGGGTTTTGTAACCCCCCAGAGTGTTGCCAGCGATCTCAAAAGAGTGTCATAAGAATCTCAAAGAGTAATCTCTGAAACAAATACGTGTCATTCAGCAANCCGGGCCATCAGAGTTGGGGGGCAGGGTGGGGGAAGTGGGCTCGGAAGTCAAGCAACTTCAAAGGATGTCATTGCTTCAGGGGGTGACCGCATTATTCTGACCAAGTGCGTAAAAATGTTTACGTTTTCCAAAAAGACAAGCTTTCCCAAGCCACACGGGTGTGCTTGAGTTCAGGGACTGATTAGGCCAATAACCAGAAGAGAGCGTGAGCAGAGGAATTCCAGCGCCCTGTTAGTGAAGGCTTTTATGTGCAAGCAGAGCAATGCCGAAGCACCTGGCTCGCTCTCCTGCTCCCATTCCTAGTCTGGCCTCCCCCCTGCCCACGAGGCTGACAGCAAGAAGGGCTCCCTCCTTTGCCTGCCAGATTATTCTCTTTTTCTTGCTTTTGTGTTTTTCAGTTTAATCCTTATTAAGTTTACTTATTTGTGAGAAGAGAGAGGGAGGGAGAGGGAGGGGCAGAGAGAGAGAGGGAGACAGTGGATCCAAAGCAGGCTCCATGACGACAGCAGAGAGCCCAACGGAGGCTCAAACTCAGGAACCGCGAGATCATGACCTGAGCCGAAGTCAGAGCTTAACCGACTGAGCCACCCAGGTGTCCCAGGTACGCATTCACATTACTCAATCATCAAAATATTCAGAATGCATGTAATAGAAAGTTCCCTTCATCCTGGTTTTCAGCTCCTTTACAAGTACCCACCGTTAGTCTCTTGTTTATCCTCCCAGCGATATATGTAAATAAGCCAATACAAGTGCATGTGCTTTTGTCCTTTCTTTTCTACACAAATAGTAGTAGAATATGCCACTATTCAGCACCTTGCTTATTTTTTAACATTTTTTTAAAGTTTTATTTATCTATTTTGAGAGAGACAGAGACAGCGTGAGCAGGGGAGGGGCAGAGAGAGAGGGAGAGAGAGAGATCTCAAGCAGGCTCCACACCATCAGCGCAGAGCCTGACATGGGGCTCGAACCCATGAAACCATGAGACCATGACTTGAGCTGAAACCGAGTCAGACGCTTAACCGACTGAGTCACCCAGGTGCCCTGCGCCTTGCTTATTTTAACTTAACAATATATGTCTGTAATCTTTCCATGCTAATACATAATAGCTTCCCATTTTTAATATTCCATAATAAAACTATACCGTGATCTATGAAACTAATTGGCTACTAATGGACATCTAATTTACTTCCAATCTTTACTAATAGGTGATAGTGCAGTGAATAACTTGAAACATGTCATTTCACATGTGTGTAAGTATATTTATAGAATAAATTCCTGCAGGGACACCTGGGTGGCTCAGTCAGTTAAGCGTCCAATTTCAGCTCAGGTCATGATCTCAAGGTTTGTGGGTTCGAACCCTGCGTTGGGCTCTGTGCTGACAGCTCAGAGCCCGGAGCCTGTTTCAGATTCTTTGTGTGTGTCTCTCTTTCTCTGCCCCTCCCCTGCTTGCAGTCTGTCTTTCTCTCTGTCTCTCAAAAATAAATAAACATTTAAAAATTTTTTTTCAAAGAATAAATTCCTGCAGATAGAATTGCTGTATCATAATTTACCAATTTACATTTGCAATTTTAAATTTACTGCCAAATTACCCTCCCCAGGCAAAGTACCCATGTATACGTTTGCCATCATTTTTTTTTCTTGCCATCATTTTTGCCGGCCAGCTGGAGGTTGGAGGCAAGTGACCTGCTGCTCCGGGAAGTTGTCCTAATGACTGGCCCCAGGAGAGCCAGTGCTGCCTGGTCTGTAAAGGTCATCCAACTCTGGGCAGGAGCATACATTGCCCAGAGAGAGCTTTACTCGGCCCTGGGCCCCCAAATGACCTTTGTTCTGTGCCCTTGGAAGCAGACAGTGAATGTGGGCCTCCTAATCTGCTGAATTCAGGCCCCTCAGGCTGCCATTGATGTGTTGGGGACTCCAAGGGTACAAACTATCCTGTTGTGTTACAGGGCAGTTGTGTGATGGTCTGTGATTTAGAATATGTGGTCAGTAGAACCGGAAGGGGCAGAGCCTGACTGGTGGGTAGAGATTCTATTAGTGGGAGGGGGAGAGTGTCCCTCCCTTGCTTGAGTAGCTTGTGGTCGGTCTTATATGCATCACAACTCTGTGTGTGTGTGTGTGTGTGTGTGTGTGTGTGTGTGTGTGAGAGAGAGAGAGAGAGAGACAGAGACAGAGACAGAGACAGAGAGATAGAGAGATTGAGAGAGAGAAAGAAGCTTAGGGGAGTTTAAGCGACTGAGAGCCTTATACCTCATCCAAGACTACATGTGTTAGAGGTGGTATAAGCCATGATTTATAATCTCTCCATCTTGCTTTACAGTTCTTGGAAGGAACCACGAACAAGGTAGAAGTTTCTCCCCTCTCTTTACCCTACGTCTCTTGTCCAATTAGTCCAGGGGGATAAGGTGGTGGTGACCTAGAATTGGAGCTAAAGGGGTCTTCAAGGTCAAATCTAACAACAACACTTTACAGAACTAAAAGGCTAAGGACCAGAGGAGAAACTGAGTCTTGGCCGCGACCAAGGTTCATTCCTATCAGATAGATGCACAGGCATCCAAGGAGCTGGACCCTTTCCCAGAGCATTTCCCCTCACTCCCACCAAGGCCCCAGGATGGACCACTTGCCCTGCCTCCGGAACTGTAAAGAAGTCCCCAACCCAAGACTTCCCTTATGTCCTATAACATGGCATGGCCAATTCTACACACATCTGACATTTACCAAGGAAAGGAGCTTGAAGGGAGGCAGAGAAGGGGCCTCCATTCTCCGGAAACAAAGGTCCTCAGGTGCCTACGCACTCGCCTGGGACAAGGCCTTCTATAGGCAGAGAAAAAGTAGACATTTACGGTTTTCTAGCTGTGCCTTTTCTCTTTCTTCCTGGCCATCAACAGAAGAAGGGACCAGGACGTATTTCTTTCACTCCTGAAGTAAAAAAAGAAATATTTGTTTTAGTCTCTTTGAGTAATCATTAAGGTCCTTGACTCTTGGTAAAGCTGTCCCCCCGGGGCTGGGAAAGGTCACACACCCAGCCTGCAGTGCAGACAAGACTTCCTTGAGGTGGGGTGAGATCAATCCATTGTGGGAAAGAGAGAGAGCAGGAGAGGGTAACCACCAGCCCACAGATACATTTCTCTCCTAGGCTTCCAAGGTACTCCTGGCTACTGCTTTGGCTCATCCTTTGCACCTTTCTGTGATCAGAAGGAGGAGTCAGCTTGGAAAATGGCAGATCCGCCGTGCCTCTTGGACCTGTGGTCTCTCCCCTTACTCTTCCCTGGGAGGGAAAGCTCAAACAAGGCTAGAGCTTGTCCGGCTTAAGAGGCTGGTACTCAAGCTGAACACATTCTAGCCCCTTCTCTCACATGGACCCCCACTTTCCCCAAGGAAGCAGGTCCCGGGGAAAGGGTGGCTGGTGCTTAGAAGGAAAAGGAGCAAAACAATCAGGATGGTTTCTCCTCCAGCAAAGAAACTAATGCCTCACATGATTCGACCCCTCCAACCGAGTTGGGAACGAGGAGCTATCCCGGCTAGAGAGAGGAAGGGAGCTAAGTCCCACAAACACTTTTGGATTGCCTAAAGCCTATTGGGGAAGAATCAAGTCTGGGGGTA
Source organism: Crocuta crocuta (assembly GCF_008692635.1). NCBI lineage: Eukaryota > Metazoa > Chordata > Mammalia > Carnivora > Hyaenidae > Crocuta > Crocuta crocuta. The sequence continues at coordinate 1,340,523 of NW_027530855.1, read as the reverse complement.
GTCAAGACCCAGATGCCAGTGGAGAGGCTGGGAAAGGGGTAAAGGAAAGTGTTTGCTGTTTTTGAAGAAGGCATGGATGGGGGAAATGGCACTTTTTTTTTTTTAATCCCAAGAGGAGGCAAGACATTTTCTTTCTAGTCAGGAAGGGACTGTCTTCCCCTCTCATGATAAATGGGCAACAGGAGGAGGAGGAGACATTCTCAGGCTCTCAGGCTCGCTGTGCAGCTCCAAGTCTTCACAGGGGGGCCTCGCTGGGGAGGGGTGGCCTCCTGTTCTTCCAGCCTCTCAGTCACAGCTCGGCACACTTTCTCTTGTGCCAGTCCCCAGTGAGAGACGGGTGGCTAGGACCCATCCCCTGCCTGCAGGGTAGAGATCTCCCGGCCCCAAAGAGGGAGTTGGGTTTCACTTTGTTCCCCCAAAGCTGTTCTGCCAGTGCTGTGGTAGGCAGCTTTGGCCATAGACATTGGATAGCATGGCTCTATCCCATGACAGAGAAAAGCAAGCGAGCAAGGAGGGCATCTCTTGGGAGCATCAAGGTGACATCTTAGAGGAGGGCCCGCTGTACCTTCTACCCAGCCCCCCATGAGCAGACAGGTCCTTTCCCACTGCTAGTAAGAAAGTTACACTTTAACCCTCTGCCCTCAATTCTGGGTCACGCATGCTACCTCTCATATACCTGAGTGTGACCCCAGCAGTCCTGGGCTCCTGTGAAAATATTGCTTCATGGATGCTCCACAAGATATTGGCAGCGGGAGGAGGCTGGGACGATCACATATCTTTTCTAAATGGTGCTATTTGGATGAAGCAAGGAGATTGTTGAGGGGCACAAAGGAAATGGCAGAAAGATGAGGCCAGGAAGAGAAACCAGGTACCCTGGACCACCAGCATCTGGCTTTGGCTGGCAGCTTGTCCTACTTTCTCTGCTGGAGAGGGCCTCAGGGTGTAGGGTAAGGGAATGGAGGTGTGGGGAAGGCTGGAGATTGGAAGCAAATCATTAACACTGACTTCCTCTGCTTCTTGGACTTTGAATTCCACCTTGATCCCCTGAAGAAGATGAAGGGGTTAATGCAGTGGTGAAGGAGGGTGTCCAAGAAGAGTGGACCAAGGCAAGGCAGGATTCTGAGCTGTTGGCAAGTCAGGGTGGAGCCGGCCTCCTCCAGAGCAGGAAGGAGGGCTTTGTTTATAGGGGCACAGTTTATCTGTGAGCCCCAAGTGAGGAGGTCCTGAAAGGGGCAGGGAACAGAGAGGCAAGGAGGAAAAGAATGTAAACAGTGCTAAGAATGTCAGCTCTCTCCTGGGAGGTGGGGGCAGTGGAAGACAGCCCTGAATTTCTAAAAAGGGTCTTCCCTTTTAGGCATCTGGACCCCATTAAAATATTCTGAATGATGTCAAATGATTCCAAATAATGCTGCTGTGGATCCCGGGGCCCTATCAGAACCACAAAGTACCCAAAAGAAATGGCATTATGAAGGAAAAGAGTCTTTGCCAGGGACATAGGGAGCCTGCTCCATACCTTCATTCCCCTCTCAGGAAGGAGAAGGGGGAGCCAATGGACCAATTGGAATCCATTTCACGTGGTGCCATGATTAGGGTCTGGGGACAAAAAAGGAGCCATTGTTCTTGAAAACCAGTTGGGGAGCTGCTTACATTCCCTTTGGGTGGACACATATCTGGAAGCTGAGACACGCTGATGGGCATCCCCAGAAAGGCAGAAACTGAAATGGGAGAGCTCTCCCAGATAGGCACACACACAGATGGGCCCAAGCTTAACATGCGCACGACACAGGCACACATGCAGATAAGTACACTCCACCTTCAGAGTGTACTTCAGAGATACACACATTCTACAGAGACTGAGATACTCAGATGTACCCCCAAAGAGATCCATCACATCCATATGCATACTCATGTGCGCCCAGCAGAAGTCCACCCACTTGGAGATGCAAACCCACACCCCCACACCGAAGCCCAGACTTTGTACTCCACATGGGCACGCTCCATCTGTTGAGCTGGGAATGAAACCGCAAACCGCATTGCTACAAAAATCTCCAAGCCCAGTGCAAAAGCAGAACCAGGTCAGAGGCCGGCACACTCGGCTGCATCTCTCACCACCCATCTCTCAGTGGTGGCGCTAATGGCACAGAACCACAGGTCCTGAGTCTGTCGTGGGAAAGTCCTTTTAAAGCATGAAAGGCAGAGCAGCCTAAATTAAACCCAGCACCAGCCCTGCTTGCTCCGAGGGAACAAGTCTCTGGTTAGCCAGCTCTCCATGTTTCATTGTCATTTGTCCCAGGGAAATTCCTCGAGGAGAGTCCTTTTTTTGGAAGAAGGTGGCTGAGAAAGAATGCCTGCCCCATTGCGTCGATTATCCATTCATCAGTCAGCACTTACTGCACACAGTCATGTGCTGGACACCAGGCCAGGTGCTGGGAGGTGCAGAGAGGGATACGACATGACAGCTCCCTTCCAACAGGTTCCATTCTAGAAGGCGAGGTTAACACACCTGGAGAATAACAGCCACGTGACAAGGGCAGAAGGAGGGAAGTGAGAATCAGTGAGAGCCAGATTCTGAGCAGGAAAAAACGTCATGAAGATTGGAATTGGAGCTGAGAGTTAGCAAGTGATCAGGATGGGGAAAGGCATAGAAAAGGAAACATGGGAGCCCAGATGGTAGGACTGGCGTAAGCAAAAATGTAGAGGCTCCGACTGGTGTGGCTTCTTTAAGCTGCCTTGCCTGCCTTGTTTAATACTCCAGGGACATGGGGAAGGGGCCCACTGACATTTACTTACCATTCTCAGCCCCAATTCTGGACGCCTTATGTTCATCCATTCATTCCTAGTTACATTCAAACTTACAGACGTGATATTCATTCAACTATGGTTCTCCCTTCTGATTTTGAGTTTGACAAAAGGTAATGCCGTCCTTCTGAAAAGGTTCCTCATTCCCAAGGCTAAATATCCCACCCCAGTTTTCCTTGGACACTCTTTCCCTGATGGACTTGACCGTAGGATGCTCATCCACTATCAGCTCCTCCAAGGGTAGCTTCTCGTCCAATTCACCAGCCTAAGAGGATGGTGAGGAACCCCATCTGGAGACATTCCCAAGGTGGGGTCTTTCCTGGGTACAGCTTCCAGATGCTGTAGCACACCAGGAAAAATCAAGAAATGTTTGGGGAGCTTGGGTGGCTCAGTCGGTTTTAGCTCAGGTCAAGATCTCACGGTCTGTGAGATGGGGCCTCGAGTCGGGCTCTGTGCTGACAGCACAGAACCTGCTTGGGATTCTCTCTCTACTCTCTCTGCTCCTCTCCTGCTTGCCCTCTCTCTCTCTCCTTCTGTCTCTCCCCCCCAACACAATAAATAAATAAACATTTAAAAAATTTTTAAGAAAAAAAGAAATGTTGTTAGATGGGTGCCTGGCTGGCTCAGCTGGAAGAGTATGTGGCTCTTGATGTTAGGATCATGAGTTCAAGCCCCATGTTGCGTATAGAGATTACTTAAATAAATAAACTTAAAAATTGTTTGTTTAATTAAAAAAAAAAGAAATGTTGTTAGAACCATTGTCAGGCCTGCTGCTTTAAAGATGCTAAAACATGTGATTTCAGGAAGATAGAAAGTTGCTTTCCTCCACAGAAAAAAATTCTCCTTAAAAGTTCATCATTATAAATGCATACTGAAGTTAGTATCTCTTATTAAAATGAAAAGACCTCTGAAAGGGAAAGTCTCTTGGTCAGTTATAGCTTAGGGTGAATGACTTGTAAGATCCTTTCCTGACAAGTTGGCCCAAGAATATGTGATGACACTTGACGATCTTGGGGAGAATGGGAGAAATTTCTCTCCACAGCCCAAGAATAGGCAGTGTTTGGGGGACTGAGCACTTTGATAAAGGGAAAGGATGATCCCTTGAGCAACTTGTATGGAGTGAGGTCTCATGTGGTAAGCATAACCAATGAAGTACAATAGGTTGAACCATAATCTTAAGTGAATCTTTGAAACAAGAAACACTCTTGGAGGGATGCCTGGCTTGCTCAGTTGGTAGAGTCCGTGATTCTTGTTCTTAGGGTGGTGAGTTCAAGCCCCACGTTGGGCATGGAACCTACAGGGAGGAACTAAGGGCTTGGTGTCCCGAAAGCTGGGCTAACCAGTCATAACTGTGATTACATGTTAACTTAAAAAAAAAAACAGACCCCTGAAGAGTCAAAGTTGTGAGGTGCTTTGACAGGTCATCGTGTTCAGTGTCCCACTTTTGCATCCCATTGAAGCTTAAAGAGTTCAAGTGACTTATTTAAGATCTTACAGCATGTGGCTGGTCCCCACATTCTTCACTCTTGGATGGGTTTCCTTTCTATCACATTCAGCTTCAGAACAAGAAAGCTGGACATTGAAAATACACCTTTTAACCTGTATTGGCATATTTGAGTTCATCAAAATGTATTCTTCTTTAAAATTTCAACATGCCCCTCTGAAATAATGGATGTAGGCAGTGATTGTCAAAAGCTGATAAAATAATTTGGTGAAAGCTGAAGGAGAGTTTTATAATGAACCAATCAGGGGGCACCTGCGTGGCTCAGTCAGTTAAGCATCCAATTTGGGCTCAGGTCATGATCTCGCAGTTCACAAGTTCAAGCCCAGCATTGGGCTATGCACACTGACTGCTCGGAGCCCGGAGCCTGCTTCAGATTCTATGTCTCCCTCTCTCTCTGCCCCTCCCCTGCTTGCTCTATCTCTCTCTCTCAAAAATAAATAAACATTTTAAAAAACAAATAAATAAATATAATGAACCAATCAGGCTGACAGTACCCAAACCCCACTAATCAATTTTAATCACCAAAAGAGAGCCAGATTTTACGTGTCTCTGAATATAACACAATAAATTTGCATGGCACCTTGACTAAGAAAAAGAAGGTAAGACTCAAGTTACTAAAATCAGAAATAAAAGAAGGGACATTACTACCAACTTTACAAAAATAAAAAGGACTGTAAAGGAGTAATATGAACAACTGTATGCCAACAAAATGAATAATCTAGATGAAATGGGAAAATTCTTAGAAACACAAATCTCTACCAGAACTCAAGAAGAAATAGAAAATTTCTTTTCAGTAATCAAAACCTCCCAATAAGGTGGAGGGATGGGCTAAATAGGTGATAGGGATTGTGATGAGTACCAGGTGTTGTAGGGCAGTGATGAATCACTAAAGTTCTATACCTGAAACTAATATTACACTTTGTATTAACTACTTGAATTTAGGGGCACCTGGGTGGCTCAATCGGTTAACCATCCAACATCAGCCCAGTTCATGATCTCACGGTTTGTGGGTTCAAGCCCCACATGGGGCTCTGTGCTGACAGCTCAGAGCCTGGAGCCTGCTTCAGATTCTGTGTCACCTCTCTCTCTGCCCATGTCCCACTCATTCTCTCTCTCTCTCTTTCTCAAAGATAAACATTAGAAAAATAGTTTTAACTAACTCAAATTTAAATAAAAACCTAATAAAAGAAAAAAACCTTCCCAACAAAGAAAAACAAAACAAAACAAAAACACATGGCTTCATTAGTGAATTCTACCAAACATTTAAAGCAGAATGAATCCTAATGCTTCTTAAATTCTTCCAAAAGAACACTTTCTAACCCATCCTATGAGGTCAGCATCACCCTGATACCAAAGCCAGACAAAGATACTACAAGAAAACTATAGAACTACAATTTTGTGAATATAGATGCAAAAATCCTCAACAAAATACTAGCAAACCAAATTTAGCAGCATACTGAAAGTATAATACACCCTAACCAAGTAAGATTTGTCCCAGGAATGCAACATATGAAATCAATGTAATATGTGACATTAATAGAATGAAGGAAAAAAACACAGTATTGGAGAGGCGGTGGAGAAATTGGAACCCTTCTGTACTGCTGGTGCGAATGTAAAATGGTACAGCCACCGTGAAAATCAGCTTCGCCATCCCTCAAAAAGTTAAACACAGAATTAGCATATGTCACAGCAATTCCACTCCTAGGTATGCACCCAAAAGGACTGAAAACAGGGACTCAAGCAGATACTCATAGACCAATGTTCACAGCAGCATTCTTCACAATAGCCAAAAGGTGTAAACCCAAGCGTCCACCAACAGATTAATGGATAGCAAAATGCAGTCTCTATATATACATATATGTATATGCAGTGGAATATTATTCAGTCTTGAAAAGGAATAAGGTTTTGACACATGCTAAAACATGGGTGAAACTTGAAAACATTGTGCTAAGCAAAATAAGCCAGACACAAAAGGACAAATATGCTATGGTTGCACTTATATGAAATATCTAGAATAGAGTCTGAAAGTAGATTAGAAATTACCAGAGGCTGAGGGGACAGGGAAGGGAGAGTTACTGTGTAATGGGTACAGAATTTCTGTTTTGGGTAATGAAAAAATTTAAAATAGTGGTAATGATTGTATAACATTGTATTCAATGCCACTGAGTTGTACATCTAAAGTGGTTAAAATGGCATTTTTAAAAAAATGTTTATTTCTTTTTTAGAGAGAGAGAGAGAGACAGAGCATGAGTTGGGGAGGGGCAGAGAGAGAGGAAGACACAGAATCTGAAGCAGGTGCCAGGTTCTAAGTCGTCAGCACAGAGCCCAACATGGGGCTCAAACTCACAAGCTGTGAGATCATGACCTGAGCTGAAGTCAGACGCTAACTGACAGAGCCCCCCAGGTGTGCCTAAAATGGTAAATTTTAGGTTATATATACTTTACCCTGATTTTAAAAATTTTTAAAAATTGAATAAAAATATGAGACTCCAAGAAATTTGAATGCTGAAAGGGTATTTGGTGATATTAAGAGTTGATTTTTTAATATGTGATGATGTTACTGTGGTTATGTTCCTTTAATAAAAAGCCCTTCTCTTTTAGCAATAGACTATATAATTATAGATGAAGTGATAGGATAGGATTCACTTCGAAATGATCCAGTGAGTATAGAGATGAAACAAGTCTTTCCATGTTTTGACCGTTCTGGAAGCTGAATGATGGGTATACAGGAGAGGATATACTAGCCTCTCTACTTTTGTGTGTATTTGAAATATTCCGTAATAAAAAGTGATAACAAAACCCCTAATTGTTCTTGGTTACTTACAACTGAGCTAAAGAAAAAAAGCTGGGGGGTTGTTTACAGCCCTAAAATCTTTATACAGCAATACCAAGATGCAAGTGGTGCAGGAGAGTAACCCGGCTCATCCAGGTTGGGCAGAGAGAGAACAGGATCCCTGGAGAAACAGAAAAAGGGGCAGGAGCCTGCAGCCCGGATGGAAATGCCAGCTTCATGCAAACACTGCGGACAAGAAAGCACACCCATCTAGCCGCTCTCCCTCTCCCCTCACGGGATGGACTGCTCTTACTCTTGTTCACTTCTACCGCTGTCCTCTTGATTGACCTATATTCACCTTCTATAAAAACTTTCAAGATGGGCTTACCCACCGTGGAAAGCTCAGGTAACTTTCAGCTTAGTGTGTTTGCAATGCCTTCTACACGGCAGACGCTTAGGAAAATAAAAGATAGTCCAGATGTGCTTTCTGCCCCTCCAAGACCTTACTTATAGTACAGAACATCAGAAATGTTTTTTTGGGTGGGGGGCGCCTGGGTAGCTCAGTCGGTTAAGCGTCTAGCTTCAGCTCAGGTCATAATCTCCCAGTTCATGGGTTTGAGCCCAGCGTCAGGGTCTGTGCTCAGAGCCTGGAGCCTGCTCCAGATTCTGTCTCCCTCTCTCTGCCTGTTCTCTGTCTCTCTCTCTCAAAAACAATAAATATTAAAACATTTTTAATGTTTTTTTAAAAGATTTTATTTCTAAATAATCTCTACACCCAATGTGGGGCTCAAACTCACAACCCTGATGTCAAGAGTCGCATGCTCGGGGTGCCTGGATGGCTCAGTTGATGGAGCATCCAACTTTGGCTCAGGTCATGGTCTCACGGTCTGTGGGTTCGAGCCTCACGTCAGGCTCTATGCTGACAGCTCGGAGTCTGGAGCCTGCTTCAGATTCTGTGTCTCCCCCTCTCTCTCCCCTGCTCACACTCTGTCTCTCTCTCAAAATAAAATAAAGACATTAAAAAAAAAAAAAGAGTCCCATGCTCTACTGACTGAGCAGGCCAGGCACCCTCAAAAATGTTTTTAGTGTTTGTCTCTCAGTAAAAAAAAAAAAAAAATTGTATATGGATCCCCTACACAAAAAATTTTTCAGGGCACCTGGATGGCTCAGTTGGTTGAGTGTCGGCCTTTGGCTCAGGTCATCATCTCACAGCTTGTGAGTTGGAACCCTACACGGGGCTCTCTGCTGTCAGCACAGATCCCTTTTAGATGACTTTGGATCGCTTAGGATGACTTTGGATTGCTTTGGATCCTCCGTCTCCCTCTCTCTCTCTGCCCTTCACCCACTCACACTGTCTCTTTCTCAAAAATAAATAAACATTAGAGTAATAAACTTTACATGTATACATTTTAAGATAGATAATTTTTTGACAGCATTTATTGACTGCTTATGATATGCTGTGTGCTTTTTTAAAAATCATTTATTTTTTTTAATTTACATCCAAGTTAGTTAGCATATAGTGCAACAATGATTTCAGGAGTAGATTCCTTAATGCCCCTTACCCATTTAGCCCATCCCCCCTTCCACAACTCCTCCAGCAACCCTGTTTGTCTTCTATATTTAAGAGTCTCTTATTTTTTTTTTTTTTTAATTTATTTCTAGGAGAGTGAGAGACAGCGTGAGCAGGGGAGGGTCAGAGAGAGAGGGAGACACAGACTCCGAAACAGGCTCCAGGCTCTGAGCTGGCAGTCAGCACAGAGCCCGACGCGGGGCTCGAACCCACCAACCGCAAGATCATGACCTAAGCGAAAGTCGGACGCTTAACCCACTAAGCCACCCAGACGCCCCAAGAGTCTCTTATGTTTTGTCCCCCTCCCTGTTTTTATATTATTTTTTATTCCCTTCCTTTATGTTCATCTGTTTTGCATCTTAAAGTCCTCATATGAGTGAAGTCATATGATATTTGTCTTTCCCTAACTGTCTAATTTCGCTTAGCATAATCCCCTCTAATTTCATCCACGTAGCTGCAAATAGCATACTGGCGCTGTTCTAAGTGCTCTACGTATATTACTGCACTGTAAGAAAGGTACAAAAATTGAGATCCTATAAGAATGATATAAATATCGAGGCACTTGGTAGCTCAGTCAGTGAAGCGTCAGCTCTTGACTTCATCTCAGGTCACCATCTCAGAGTTCGTGGGATCAAGACCTGCACCGGGCACTCTGTACTGAAAGGTCAAAGCATGCTTGGGATTCTCTGTCTCGCTCTCTCTCTGCCCCTCCCCAGCTTGCACTCTACCTCTCAAACTTTAAAAAAAGAATGAAATAAATATAAACAATATTGGGGCGCCTGGGTGGCTCAGTCGGTTAAGCGTCCGACTTGGCTCAGGTCATAATCTCATGCTTCGTGGGTTCAAGCCCCGCGTAGGGCTCTGTGCTGACAGCTCAGAGCCTGGAGCCTACTTCAGATTCTGTGTCTCCCTCTCTCTGACCCTCCCCTGGTCATGCTGTCTCTCTCTCTCTTTCAGAAATAAATAAAACATAAAAAATTTAAAAAATATATAAACAATATTTAAAGATTGTATTTATCAGGCGCACCTAGGTGTCTTAGTTAAGCGTCCAACTCTGGCTCAGGTCATGATCTTGCAGTTTGTGAGTTTGAGCCCCATGTCGGACTCTGTGCTCACAGTTCAGAGCCTGGAGCCTGCTTCAGATTCCATGTTTCCCTCTCTCTCTGCCCCTTCCCCACTCATGCTCTGTCTCTCTCTCACTCTCTCAAAAATAAATAATCATTAAAAAACTAAATATTTTATTTATCAATAAATCAAAAGTTATTTTTGTACCTGCTAATAACTAAAATGTTCCAGAAGTGAGTGTTTTAAATGTCAGACTAACCACAGTGGCCTCAAACTATTTGTAGCTACTCTTTTAAGTTCAGCTGTACATCTAAAGAGAAGTTCATCATTAAGTTTAGAGGTTGTGAAACCTATTTCAAGTGCTTTTTTTGTCCAGCTTCAAGTGAGATTGGGGGGGGGGTGTTTACCTTGTAATGTGGCTGATGAAGGGCTTGTCTTAGATGTGCAAATTCAGATATGTAGAGGAAACAGGGAGGGAGGGAATTTAGCTCTGGTGCAAAGGGGAGGCAGGGGTAAGGGAAGGCTTTCCTTGTGAAGTGATGCTGTTCGCCAGATGAAAAGAAGTAGGGCATTCTAGACACAGGGAACAGCCTGCAACAGCATGAGCCGAGACCCAGAGACATGGAGCAATGGATTTAGAGAACTATTTGTTCAGTGTTGTTGAGTGTAGAAATGGTGAAGGTCGTCTTAAGAGTTTCGAGGTTTTTTAGTTTTTTGTTTGTGTGATTATTGTTTTTGTTTTTGTTTGGAAGGTGGGTGGCTGTGTTAGAGTTGTTCTGGGCTTGTCTGGAAAACCCTCAGAAAAACAAACAAATTGAACTGAGATGTGAAGTTCTTCCCCACAAGAACACCTGCTCCTCAACATGGAAGAACATCCGAGAAAGTTTCAAGGAGGTCTAGCCCCTGACACTCATGGACTAAATCCCACCCTACTGCCAGCTAGGATTCTCTGCATAGGTCCATCAGAAATTCTCAGTGTCCAGGGGAAAGTTGGACATTCAAGTAACTGAGTAGCCATTGACCAACCCACCATTTCTAAAGAGACCTCTACTAATATCCTTGACATAGAGCTGAACCCGAGAACACAAATCCTCTTGAGGCACTGACCAACTTAGTTGGTCTGTTTGGAGGATTCCAGCCCTATAAAACCAGTGGGAAATGAGGAGCCATCAGATCACGGTAGAAAAAGATAAAGGGAGATTTCCATTTCAAATCTGCTTCTCTGATGGCCACACATGGACTGATCTGCTTGAAATAAAAAGAAAGGAATCAAGGAGCTGAAGTCAGGAAACGCATGTACCAAAAAGGAGCTCAAGGTTCATGGTACCATGTTGGAAACCACCAGTGCCTGCATGGGGCAGATGTGATGGGGTTGAGCATACAAGACTATTCCTCCCATTCTGGCAGAGGTATGAAGACCAAGATGCAGATTCTCTTTCTGGATGAGGACCCATCTGCCTGCCTCAGGGAGCACCATGACAGACTGAGAAACTGCACTGTGCAAAGTAGGAGGACCCCAACTTTATCTGTGAACAGCTTCAAGGCTGTTGGTTCCTTGTTTGTTGCTTTGGTGCTGCTCTGCCTATAATAAAAAATCGCTGCTACACTTACACTGTTTTCTCAGGCCAAACAAAAGTGAAACTTCATTAACTCTTTTCATGTGAAACTAAAAAAAAAAATTGAGGTTTATTGACAGAGAAGTAACAGAAATGATTAGAGATTCTTCTTTAGGGGCCTTCAGGTTCATAAAACACAGATGTTGCTGTCCTTGCTTTTTGGTAACTAATGCTGAAACAGAATCTTCAAAGTTGGCTGCTCTTGCCCACATTTTCCAGACCAGGGGCTGGCAAACTCCAGCCCGTGAGCCAATTCTGGCCTGCCATCCATTTTTGTGTGACCTGAGAGCTAAGGCAGTTGTTAAACTTTTTAAGAGTTGAAAAACAATAAAAAGACCTATCGTCAATAACACTGTTGTACACTTAAAATTTGTGGATACATTTCATGTCAAGTGTTCTTACCACAATAAAAAAGTCAAAAGGTATTTTATGACACATGAAAACTATATAAAATCCAAATTTAAGCGTCCCTACATAAAGTCTGGTTGAAACACAGCCACACTCATGTTATGGGGTTCATGCCACAATGATGGAGGCCAAACAAAAGCTTGCTGCCAACAGCCTTGTGAGGCTTGGAGTTTCCCAAGATTGATCTGAATCTACCAGACTAACCTTCTAATTCAGGGTTGTTTACAGAATATTAAACCTTTCACAGGTACATTGTTGTTTATAAGTCAAACTCATTGTAGACCAACGGAGGCATTGTTTAGAGTTGACCAGCTCTCGGGGAAAATCTAAGTCAAGTGGGGGCCTCTTGAGGAGTTTCGGAGTTTGTGTAATGAGGCAAGTTTGCCCAGTTTCTTAGGGCCATTGCAACCAGGACGTCTGGAAGGCCCAGGTCTGAAGAGTCTATCTGCAATCTTGAGGCAGCCAGCAATGCCCCACATCTGTCACATCTGTCGTTTGCTACTGGGAGTAGACTAGAATGAGTCCAACCTCAGGAATGCAGCAAGTCAATGGACAGTGGCTGTTTTTCAGCTTCCTTCCAAACCCCCTCCTTCCTGTCTGCACCCTCCTCCCACATTTTCCCCAGTGCCCTAAGTGCATTTAAAAAGAAGGAGGAGGAGAAGGAAGAAGAAGATGAAGATGAAGATGAAAACGAAGCAGCAGCAGCAGCAGCAAGAAGAAGAAGGAGAAGGAGAGGAGAAAGAAGAATTGGAAGAAGGCAAGAACCAGAAACTTTCCCCCTGAGAGCCCTACTGCCTGTCTCCATTGCTCTCCAAATTTCATGCTGGCCGACAACTGTGTACAACCTCTGACCTACTGGGAAGGTCTTCTCCAGGAACCTTCCTTCCTCTGTCTCCTCAGCTTCCCTGAAGGGTTGAAGGACGAGTCCTGAGTGGAAAGGAAGTAGCAGCTTGGGATGTGAGCCAGCCTCGGCCTCTTCTGGAGCCTTCTGCGAGGGCTGGGAGAAAGCTGGCCAGTTGAAGGGGAGCGACACAGCCTTCAATGCCAGCTGCTGTTCGAGATATTGATTGAGAGCCTTCTCTGGGTGAAACAGGGAGCAGAAGTCATGAAAAACACAGGCCAAGGGAAATCACGTGATGAGGTGGCACACTCAGCCCAGTGTCGCACTGGGCCATGGCAGCAACCAGGTCTGCCCAGGTCTTGCTTGACCAATTAAGCATCATTTAGAGCTCATATCTGACTTCTTTGCTTGGTTTGGTTTACCTTACCTTCCACTCACATCCCTGAGCTCACATCTGCCCCAGATTAGAAAGTGATCCCAGTGTTGTGGTGCCCTTTGGGACCAAAGGCAGCAGCCCTGGGAGGGAAAAGGGCATTCCAGGACAGCGTGGCGGGAATAAGGAATCCATGGCTTGCTGGGAGCAGGAGGAGCAGTCACACACCGTCTGTAATCACTGGGAAGCACAGTGGGGCCCACGGAATGGGGTGTCCCGTACCCCACGGGCTAGGGAATTGTCTCTTCGGCCACTTCAAGTGTCCGGGATCCTCTCTCTAGGCTGCAGAGAGGAAGTCCCTCTGGTGCAATCCTGCCATGACCACTTCCCCAGTAGGAAAATGAAACGCTGCCTCTCCACAAACACCTCCAGTGTGGAGACCCGAGGGTCACTGGCAACTGTCTTTCATTCCAACCACTGTTCCCATTTCTCCTGGCTTCCACCCAAGCCCCTCCCCCCCAACCCCTTAATGAGTACCAGAAGAGGAAATTCCAGAAGGATGGGGGGCCTGGTCACCTCACTGGCCCCAAAGCAGAGCTTGGAGCGGGGAAGGAGAGCTGTGCTGATGTCATTGTTATTCAAGAGGCTCTTCCTGCCCAGCTCAGGGTTATGGGCTCAGCAGCTGGCACAGGGAAGAGGTGAAGCTTCTGAGGTCTCAAGCTGGGACCTTGGGTTGCTGATGCCCTCTGGAGACAAGACGCCTGGTGGGGACCAAGAGGCCGTGAGAAGAGTAGGTTGAGAATATTCATCTCAGACTGTTCTGTCTGCAAAGTAACTGAATGCCCACTGGGCACAGAACCCCTTCCTGGGCCTGGTGAGATGCAAATAAGTAGAAGGTGCAATAATGCTCTCACCGAATCCCATGTTATTACACATTATTGAATACGCACTGAACAATAGGACTGCTCACTAATCCTGATGTTAACAAAGGAAAATCATTCAATGCAATTCAAGTAGGGTATAGCGGGGGATAAGTATAGGAGCTAACGCAGGAAGATTTTAGGAAAGTACATGAGTTTTGAATTTTGAATTGAGTCCTGATGGATGAGGGGGCAAGGATGTATAGATAAAATCTATGATTAAGAAGTAATAGGGGCACCTGGGTGGCTCAGTTGGTTGAGCACCGGACTCTTGTTTTCTGCTCGGGTCATGGTCTTGCAGGTTCATGAGTTCAAGCCCTGCACTGACAGTGCAGAGCCTGCTTGGGATTCTCTGCCTCCTCTCTCTGCCCCTCCTCTGCTGGCTCTCTTTCTTAAAAATAAATAAACATTTGGGGTACCTGGGTGGCTCCGTTGGTTAAATATTCAGCTCAGGTCTTGATGTTGTAGTTTTGTGAGTTTGAGACCCGTGTCAGAGTCTGTGCTGGCAGAGGGGAGCCTGCTTAAAAATTCTCTCTCTCTGCCCCTCTCCCATTCACACGGTCTCTGTCACGCTCAAAATAAACTTTAAAAAATAAACAAACACTAGAAATTTCTTTTAAAAAAGAAGTAATAAGTTACATTCCTGCAGAGAGAAAGGATCTTACCTAGAGAAGGAAGAACACAAGTGAAAAATCTTAACACCAAAGATATCGTTTTGCAGCAAGAAATGTCAAGGTTTATAGGCACCTCGGTGGCTCAGTCAGTTAAGCCAGACTTCAGCTCAGGTCATGATCTCACAGCTCGTGAGTTCAAGCCCCACATCAGGTTCTGTGCTGACCACTCAGAGCCTGGAGCCTGCTTCAGATTCTGTGTCTCCCTCTCTCTCTGTCCCTCCTCCAGTCATGCTCTGTCTCTCTCTCTCTAAAAAAAAAAAACAGAGAGAGAGAGAGAGAGAAACCCCTCAAGTTTGAGGTGATGGAAGACTGACTATAATTAGCATGTTGGTGTAATAGAATGTTCTAGTTAACCAAAATTATTTTTTTGTAACAATGCATGTTTAAAAATTCTTTCTTACTCCAGTGGCCTCAGACCTAGTTTGTGGTGACATGGCTAAACACACTGAGAAGGTCAGAATTGTCAGTAAATATGGGCCCCGTTATGTGGTGCCTCCCTCAGGAAATGGTGAAGAAGATTGACATAAGCCAGCACACCAAGTACACTGTCTCCTTCCGTGGCAAAACCAAGACGAAAAGGCGAGCTGTGGGGATCCGGTGTTGCGGTCCCTGCATGAAAGCCATAGCCGGTGGTGCCTCGACCCACAACACCCCTCCAATGTCACAGTAAAGTCGGCCATTAGGAGACTGAACGAGTTGAAAGACCAGCAGAAGCTCCACTGTTTGAAACATTGATAGCCTACAATAAATGGGTTAATTTATATAACAAAATTACTTTGGCTTGTTAAATTTATTAATTAGATGTTCTTGATTTGTGTTGCAAAATTTAATTTTGGTTTCTAAAAGACTTGGAATTAAAAATCCCTCTAACTTTTATTGGAAAAAATTCTTTCTTACTCCAATAAGTATAATCCTGAGGGATGCTTGGGTGGCTCAGTTGATTAAGCGTCTGACTTCGGCTGAGGTCATCATGATCTGGCAGTCCATGGGTTCAAGCCCCGCATCAGGCTCTGTGCTGACAGCTCGGAGCCTGGAGCTGCTTCAGATTCTGTGTCTCTCTCTCTCTCTGCCCTTCCCCAACTCGCATGCGTTCTCTCTCTCTCTCAAACATAAATAAACATTTAACATTTAAAAATAAAAATAAAAATAATCCTGGGATGAGGGGCACCTGGGTGGCTCAGTTAGTTGAATGTCTGAGTCTTGATTTTGGCTCAGGCCATGATCCCAGGGTCATGGAATCGAGGCCAGGGTCATGGGGCTCCACACCGAGCATGGAGTTTGCTCAGGATTTTCTTTCTCTCCNAAAAAAAAAAAAAAAGAAAAAGAAAAAGAAAGAGAAAGAAAATATCCCGGGATGATTTTATATTCACACCAAGACATATTGTGAATATCCTGGAAGTTATTTTGTTCAATAAATTTCTCAGAAGAGGGGAGTTTCCTGTAACATGTACTGGGTTAATGGACCCTACAAATACATAAACTTTCTGTGTTGGGGGCACCTGGGTGGCTCAGTTGGTTAAGCCTTGCATTTTGGCTCAGGTCATCATCTCACAGTTCATGGGTTCAAGCCCCAAAGGGGCTCTCTGCTTTCAGCACAGAGCCTGCTTCAAATCCTGTCTCCTAATCTCTCTGCCCCTACCTCATGCGTGTGCACTTTCTCTCTCAAAAATAAATAAACATTTAAAAAATAATAAATGTGCTGGATAAACCATAACTCTCTCTCATATATAACAAAGATCAAAAAAAAAAAAAAAAAAGGAAATCTCCATGTTCCAGAACTCACAGCTAGAGAGAGCTGTCACATGAGCCCAATGTGCAATGTGGCAGTTGAGGAGGTGGGGGCTGGCCAAGGCTGGAACTGAGACCCTGTGTAAAGCTTCCCAAATGGGACTTGAAATATTCTTCCTGCCAGTCCAAAGAAGCAGAGAGCAAGATTGCTGTGTCTCAGAGCTCAGGATAGAGTGGGAAAAAAAACACTCCTATAAGAAATTATGAACCCAAGTCTCTGCTGTGTGGATTTAAATTTATACTACCTGCCCCATGGTGTGAGAATTCTAGGCCAAGAAATTAACATAAAAGTTCAACCAGGCTCTGCTTAACTCCAGGGCCCCAGTGAAAGGAAATACAAAACAGCTCTACTTCTAGAACATTCTCACTTAAACGGCCCTGGCTGAAGACAAATACATAATAATAACTTAGAAACCACAAGAAGTGAACCACCTGAAGAAGATTAAATAGATATGGGTATAGGAGAATCAACATCCCAAGAACTAGAAATAATAGAATAATCTGCAATCAAACAAGCAAGTTTAAAGTTATTAAAGAGATAACAGAATACAGCCTGTAATGAAGAAAATAGAACATTTTTAGAAAAGAACAGATAGGTTTGGAAAAGATTCAAATAGAATATCTAGAAATTAACAAGCATTAAAATTCCTGATTTTACCTTTGTGTGTGACTTGTTCTAGATAGCCCCAATTTCAATCTTGCCTCTTGACTTAAATTTGAAACAGAATCTATACCTCTCCTTTCGCCTATTTTTTTAAAAAAAATTTTAAAGAGAGAGAGTGGGAGAGAGGGACAGAGGGAGAGAGATTGAGAATCTCAGGCAGGCTCCATGCTGAGCACAGAGCCCAATGTGGGGCTCAATCCCTCCACTCTGAGATCATGACCTGGGACGAAGTCAAGAGTCAGAGGTTCAACCCAATGAGCCACCGAGGTGCCCATCCTTTCTCCTATTAAAATGAGAATTCACAGAAGACAAAAAGTAAACCATATATTCAGAATTATGTTTAGCACACAACTATTAACCAGGAATGAGAAGATACCAGTCTGCCTTCAAATTTGGGGTGCATCTGGGGAAAGAAGTATGACATATGACTTCCCCAAGAGACACCCTCGAGAAAACAGCAGCATTGCACATTCTCCCTCCCAAGCACTATGAAGTACCTACATTCTTTCTTTTTTTTTTTTTCTTTCTTTCTTTCTTTTAATGTTTATTTTTGAGAGGGAAAGAGAGAGAGAGAGCAGGGAGGGGCAGAGTGAGAGGGGGACTGAGAATCTGAAGCAGGCTCAGCGCTGACAGCAGTGAGCCCTATGCGGGGCTTGAACTCACCAACCATGAGATAATGACCTGAGCCAAAGTCAGATGCTCAAATGACTGAGACACCCAAGCGCCCAGTCCTTGCCATTCATGAAAGAGCTCAAAGTGGAAAGGGCACTTTCTCTGGGAAATAAGACTTTCTGTGTCTCCCTGGGGCTTCCTAGGGTCCCTGTAAGCACTGATTCCCAAGCCTCTGGAAGTTCCATCTTTGCCTTTCAGGGAAGGGCTGGCCAGCATTTGATCCTCCTTTCCTTTCATCCTGAGCTTCTACAGTATCTGTTTTATCTTATATGGGGTGGAGAAATTCTTCTCAGTTTATTCTTTTTTGTCTGTTTGTTTCCAAAATTGTTTTAGTTATTCTAGGGTCTGTGCTTTACTATCTAAATGTTAAGATAAACTTATCTATATCTACAAAATACTTTGCTAGGATTTTTTAATTCCAGTATAATTAACATACAAAATTATATTAGTTTCAGGTGTACAACAATTCTATGCAGTACTCAGTGCTCATCACGGTAAGTGTACTCTGAATCCCCTTCACCTATTTCATCCATCCCCACACCCACCTCTCCTCTGATAACCATCAGTTTGTTCTCTATAGTTAAGAGTCTGGGTTTAGAGGGGTGGATTGTTGGGGGGGGAGGGTTTGGTCTCTTTTTCTTTAATCATTTGTTTTAATCAATCTTAAATTCCACGTATGAGTGAAATCGTATGGTATTTGTCTTTCTCTGACTTATTTCACTTCCTATTAGGATTTTGATAGGAAATTAGATTAATCCTGTTGATGAATGTGGGGAGAATTGACATCTTTCGTATGTTGAGTCTTCCAACCTATGACCACAGTACATCTCTCCATTTATTTAGGTCTTCTTTGATTTATTTCATCAGCATTTTGTAGTTTTCCACGTACAGATCTCGTGCATGTTTTGTTAAGTTTAAACTTTAAGTATTTTGTTTTCTCTGGAACAATTACAAATGGTATAGCATCTTAAATTAGTTTCTACATGTTTGTTGTTAGTATATGGAACTGTAATTGATTTTTATGTGTTGATCTTGTATCCTGCAACCTTGCAGAACTCATATAGCAGTTAAAGGATTTTTTTTTTTTTTTTGGTAGATTCTTTGGGGTTTTCTCTATAGGCAATCATGTCATTTGTAAATAGGGACAGTTTTTTTTCTTCCTTTCCACTCTGTATGACTTTTATTCTTTTTCTTGCCTTATTACAATGGCTAGAAATTCCAATACTAAGTTGAATAAAAGTGATGAGAATAGATATCCTTGCCTTGTTCTCAGGTTTAGGGGGAAGGCATTCAGTGAGTCACCATCAACTATGATGTTAGCTGTAGACTTTCTGTAGATGTTCTTTATCAGGTTGAGGTAGTTCCTTTTTATTTGTAACTTGCTGAGAATATTTATCATAAATGATTGTTAGGTTTTGTCAAATGCTTTTCCTGCACCAATTGATAAGATTATATGATTTTTCTTCTTTAGTCTACTGATATGGTAGCCATTTTTGTTAATCCAGACTTATTGATTACTTGATATGATGGACTTTAAAAAATTGAATTAGACTATATATCTGCAATAAATTGTATTTGGTCATGGTATGTAATTTTTTGTATTTATAGTTGTTTTATAATGATGGATTCAATTTGCTAATACTTTTTTGAGGATTTTGAAGGAGATATTGATCTAAGTTCATAAGAGATATTGGTCTATAGTTTTTTTTCTAAGTTTATGACAGATACTGGCTTATAATTTACTTTTAGGTAGTACTGTCTTTGTCTGGCCTCATAAAATGAGTTGGGAAGTGTTCTCTCCTTCTCTGTTTTCTGGGAGATGTTGTGGAAACTTGGTGTTTATTCTTCTTTAGGAGTTTGAAAGAATTCTCCAGTGAAACTATCTGAGCCTAGAGATTTCCCTTTGGGAAGGGAATCTGTTTTATCTGGTTTATAACATCTTTGTCCACCAAAGTCACAAAGGCTTTGGCCAAGTTTTAGAAAACTGAATTGCAGAAAAACTTGGAACCCATTACCCACATCCCTCACCACATATGAAGAAACCGACTTGCCCAGAGGCACAGAGCTGGTTAGTAGTAGAAATGAGAAGAGCCTGTGGTTCAGGATACCCAGTCCAGCTTTCTTTGATGCTGAGTAAATGGAAGTGGCTCAAGAGTGAAAGCTCAATTTTCTTTTTTGTTTTGTTTTGTTTTGTTTCTAATAGTTTATTGTCAAGTTGGTTTCCATATAACACCCAGTGCTCATCCCCACGAGTGCCCTCCTCGATGCCCATCACCCCCTTTCCCTTCTCCCCAACCTCCATCAGCCCCCCAGTTTGTTCTCAGCATTCAAGGGTCTCTCATGGTTTGCCTCTCTCCCTCTTCCCAACCGTTTCCCCATTCTTCTCCCTCATTATCCTCCATTAAGTTCCTCCTAATCTACCTACACGTGCAAACATATGGTATCTGTCCTTCTCTGCCTGACTTATTTCACTCAGCATAACACCTTCAAGTTCCATCCATGTTGCTACACATGGCTAGATTTCATTCTTTCTCATTGCCATGTAGTATTCCATTGTATAAATATACCACGTCTTCTTGATCCATTCGTCAGTTGATGGACACTTAGGCTCTTTCCATGTTTTGGCTATTGTTGAGAGTGCTGCTATGAACATTGGGGTACATGTGCCCCTATGCATCAGCACTCCTGTATCCCTTGGGTAAATTCCTAGCAGTGCTATTGCTGGGTCCTAGGGGAGTTCTATTGTTAGTTTCCTGAGGAACCTCCACACTGTTTTCCAGAGGGGCTGCACCAGTTTACATTCCCACCAACATTGTAGGAGGGTGCCCATTTCTCCACCTCCTTGCCAGCGCTATATTCTCCTGATTTGTTCATTTTAGCCACTCTGACTGGCGTGAGGTGGTATCTCAGTGTGGTTTTGGTTTGTATTTCCCTGATGAGGAGGGATGCTGAGCATCGTTTCATGTGTCTGCTGGCCATCTGGATGTCCTCTTTGGAGAAGTGTCTGTTCATATCTTCTGCCCATTTCTTTACTGGGTTGTTTGGTTTCTGGGTGTGGAGTTTGGTGAGTTCCTTATAGATTTTGGATACTAGCCATTTATCTGATATGTCATTTGCAACTATCTTTCCCATTCCATCGGTTGTCTATTAGTTTTACGAATTGTTTCCTTTGCCATGCAAAGGGACCTTATCTTGATGAGGTCCCAATAGTTCATTTTTGCTCTTGATTCCCTTGCCTTTGGGGATGTGTCAAGTAAGAAATTGCTGCAGTTGAGATCAAGGAGGTTGTTTCCTGCTTTCTCCTCTAGGGTTTTGATGATTTCCTGTCTCACATTCAGGTCCGTTATCCATTTGGAGTTTACTTTTGTGTATGGTGTGAGAAAGTGATCTAGTTTCATTCTTCTACATGTTGCTGTCCAGTTTGCTCAGCACCATCTGTTAAAGAGGCTGTCTTTGTTCCATTGGATACTCTTTCCCACTTTGTCAAAGACTTGTTGGCCAAACATTCGTGGGTCCAATTCTGAGTTCTCAATTCTATTCCATTGGTCTATGTGTCTGTTTTTGTGCCAATACCATACTGTCTTGATGATTACAGCTTTGTAGTAGAGGCTAACGTCTGATATTGTGATGCCTTCCATTTGGTTTTCTTTGAAAACTCAATTTTCAGACACCTCCCATTCATTGCCCACTCACTGTCTCATAGGAGGAGATCAAATGCTTCCCTGTGTATAAACCTTCAATAAGAAGATTCCCCAAGCCCCTTCTAGCCCAAAGTTAGAACCAGGAAGGGCAGAGGTCAAGAGCAGAGCTGGCAACCCATGGCCAAGGGGGCAGAGAGGCAAAACTTGGCAACCAAATCTCCCAAGGAAGAAGCAACCATAGGGCTGATCAGCCTGGGAATCGGCCCCCTCTGTTGGTCTGATATACACTTGGATTCGAGACCATGGGCACCTCTCCCAACAGGGTCAGCAAACCATAGAAAGTTAGGTCTTCCTGCTCATACACTCCATTTTCCTTATGGTACGAGCCAGAGGCCACGTTCCAGTCTGTAGATAAGAAGGCAGAAGATAGGGTGTCTGGGTTGAACACCTGACTCTTGATTTCAGCTCAGGTCATGATCTCACAGTTGTGGAATCGAGCCCCACATTGGGCTCCGTGTTGACAGATTGGAGCATGCTTGGAGTTCTCTATTTCCTTTCTCTCTACCCCTCCCTTGCTTATGCATGAGCACTCTCCCGCTCAAATTAAATGAACATTTAAAAAAATTTTAAGGCAAAAGAAAGGAAAGGATAGATTATACTTGCACAATAACATAACATGACATTCCCACAGCTGGATCTCCATCACTGCTTACGATGTCATCCAGTAGAACCTTCTGCAATAGAAATATTATATGTCTGCACTGTCCAATGAGATGGCCACTCGTCCTATGTGGGTATTAAACACTGGAAATGTGAGTAATGCAACAAAAAACCTAAATTTTTTATCTTAATTAATTTAAACTTAACTAGTCATATGTGACTAGTAGCTACCGTATTGGACAGCACAGAACCATAGAAACCTCTGTAAATGCACTCATGAACAAACCTTAAAAGCATATGAAAGTCAGAAGCATAACCTATAATAAAGGAAGTACTAAAATGCAATGGCAAATCCCTTAAAATTGAGGCAAAATCTCACTCCTCAAATTGCACCAATATTACACGATGCTCTGGTTTCACTTAATTTTGGCTCTATGCATGCTAATTTTTGGGAAACAAAATCATTTTTGGCAGTATAAAGGAAGGAGCATATAATAGGCTTCAGGGATCCATTTGAAAGTTACTAAGCCTATATCGAGTTAGTTTAGACAAAGAACATTACGGAGATTTGGTTTGTTTTGTTCACAGTTATATCCCCAGTGCCTAAACTATCCCCCAGCAAGAAACATTCTTGGTAAAAGTTTGTTGAATGAATGAAAGGAGGGGCAGACTGTCAAAGGAACTGAAAAAAGAAAAAGAAAAGAAAAAGAAAAAAAAGAAAAATTTACAAAGCAAAACCTCTAGGCTCAGTGGAATGGCCACTAGAGGGCGCTCCAGCCCAGCAGCTAACAGACTGGTGACCCACCGCTGGTAAATCGTTCTCCCCCTTGGGAGAATTACCGGGTTTTCCCCTAGCACTTCCCACGCTCTAGAGTGGCTGTAATCCCAGCCGCCGCCACCCGCTTCCTATCACACTCCCATGGCTTTCTTTCTTTCTTTTTTATATGCCTGTATGTTTTCTCGCGTGCACCAGACAACCCTCTGACGCAGATGTTAGGATCACAGGCTATCTATGTATGGGCAGTGCAAGGCCCCCAGAACGCTAGAAGGCTTAATAAATATCAATAAAGGAAATGGAGAGTCAGAGGCAGCAGCCCACGCCTGGGAATCAGGAGGTGGGTTTCTAGACAACTCTATGCAATGTATGTCCAACATGGTCCCAAACACTGTGATATGTTTCCCATAGGTAGTACTATCACTATTTCACAGAGGAGAAAACCGAATTTCAGAGCGATTGGCAAAGGTCACAGAGACTATAAGTGGATTTTGAACCCAGGGTGCTTTACCTACAACACCCTTGGAATGAACTCCGTAGCATTGGTTTAGAGTTCAAACCCGTCAGTGCTGAGAGCATGGCTTCCTAGGAGATCCCATGAGGCTAGAGGACTGAAATGGGGCCAGGCGGGGGGGGGGGGGGGGGTGTCCCACTGGAGTCAGGGAAGGGAAAGAAAAGACAGTCAGAATCCTTCCTGGGGGGCTGGGCAAAGGCAACTTTGGGCAAGGGCTCATTTTCCTCGTGCATGCAGTGTGGATAATATTTGCCTTACGAGGTTGTGGTGTGATTTATGGATTTCGTCAATGCCAAACCTCTTGCGTTGGGTGTAGGCACAGAGCAGGAACACAGGAAGTGTTCATTTCCTTTTTTCCTTACTTGTGGTGTCACAAATGCCAAGGACAGTTGTGACATTTAGCAGAACCTTTAGCTCAAAGGAAAAAGCTAACCTGGAAGAATTTCGAGCATCAACCTGTGAGTGGAGAAGATAGCTGGGGGTCGGGAGGAACATTTGAGGACCAAGACCTTGACTTCTCACCCTGGAGACCAGGGGATTGTGCATGTGGGTCCCTGCCCTTACCTCAAAAGAAGAGTGCCTTGTGGGGCTCAACACACTTCCAGCACATGCACACATACATTTGCTCAGGACCAAGATTTTCTCTGGACTGCTCCACACAGCACTCCCCTCCTGAGTTTTTCTCTACTCCACTGTGCTGGACTCCGCTGTTGCCCCTGTAGATCCAGTCTCCTGGCACTCTTTTCTGTCCCACTCTGTGCCCCAGGACCTTGGGCTATCAGGCAGCATCAATGGGCTCCCTTGTTCTTTGTTTTCCAGATGCATTAGGCCATCAGGGAGTCAGGTAGGAGAGTTGAGGGCTGGAGGCCAGAGAGGTAGGGGTTTTGTTTCCTAGCTCCCTCCCTGTGCCTTGGCCAGGACAGAAGGCCACACACAGCTCCAGTGTGGCCTCTCCACATAGTTGCTACTGCAAATACCTGGCGCCCAGAAAGAGACAAGCCACAGGTACTCGGGGAATCAGGAAAAGACTGTTTATTGTGCACGGGACTGGAGGTGGAGTCACCTCCAAAGGCTGAGCCCCCAACTTGTCATTGACCTCCAAAGGCTAAGCCCCCAACTTGGCATTGGCCTCCTTTTATGGCTAGCATGGTTGGGGGTTGAGAGACAAAAGAAAAAGGGGAGGGGATCCTTATCAGTGGTGCTATCCGGGCAGTTGGTGGACACAGGAGGCAAGTAAGATTACAGAAGCCAAAAGTATGCGAGGGGAGTATCCAGCCTTGGACATCCGGCTGGCCCCTTTTATCTTGCTTTTACCAGCTTTTCTTCTCAGAGTGAGCATGTGCTTTCCTTAACAAGAACACATTCTCTCTTTCTGGATTTCAGTACCCACACCTTCCCCTGGCGCCTTTGGGCCCCATTCCAGTGCCAGATACTACAGTTTGCATTATGATTTCCCTACCTCCTGCCCACACCTTCGTAGATCATCCTTTTATCAAATTCTCTTCTAATTATCCAATTTGAGTGACCCTAATTGATGCGGGAGCATAAGGCAAACTGAGGGCAAAGCTCGGTGCATTACCCCACTGAGGTGGGGTATGTGTGATATTTCTCAGACACTCCTGCCTACCCAAGAACAAAGGAAAAGAAAGAAAACAAATAGTTAACTGATAGAGATCACAGCCTTGCAGGACAAGAGTCTCCATCAGTTTACAAATGTCTTAGTAAATTACAAGAAAAAGGCAATCGTATCAATGGCCTGATCTCCAGAAACCTGTGGACTTTGTTTCCTCTCTCCCCTCCTTAGTGATGTGGGAACAAAGGGAAGAAGGAACTGGCAGGTAAAACTAAGTTTCCTTATAACCTGCAGCCCATTAACACATACTTGAGGCAAATAAAGAGGAGAACATTTCTCCAGGAACCCCCTTCTGTCATAACATTAATGTCTTACTGGAGGGAGAACAACCTGAGCTTCACACTAACAAGGCCTCAGGTAACTTGGGAGTCCTCTTTAGCATATCAAAGTCCTTCTGGAGGCCTCCCTTTCGCCTTTACCTCCCCCCAACCCTGTAGTACGTAACCAGTCACTCTGCACCACCCCAGTGCAACACCTCCTGCCCAAGGGTCTTATCCCTGTGCTTTAATAAAATCATCTTTTTCTACCAAAGACATCTCAAGAGTTCTTTCTTGGCCATTGGCTCCAGACCCCCACCCCTCCAAAACCACATCACTGAAGGCTGGTTAGGCCCAAGTAGCTGGTCTCTCACTGACCCATGGGCCACCGTTCTCCATGCCACCAAAGGCTCTCTGCTGCTTTGCGCTCCTGGCCAGTACACAAAACCTTCTCAGGTGGGCACACCCAGAGCCACTTGCAGGAGAGCCACCCCAAGCAAATCCCAGGGGCCACTCCCGTCACTTGGCAGCACCAGGGTATTGTTCCTACAGGGGAAGAAGATGATTTTTTATTAAAGTTTATTTATTTGAGAGAGCGAGACAGAGAGAGACAAGAGAAAGAGAGAATCCCAAGCAGGCTCCACACTGATGCGGGAGAGTGGAGACTGATGTGGGGCTTAAACCCATAACTGTGAGATCATGATCTTGAGCTGAAATCAAGAGTGCGATGCCCAACCGAGCTTCCCAGGCGCCCTGGGAAGAAGATGATTTTGAACCTGAGAACCTGCTCTTGAGGTCCTTTTAAAAGATTGTATACCCTTGTAATGGGCCACTAAAATGTTTTGGAATCTCTTGAGCCTAGAAACGGTACTAAAATGCTAAGTGCATCATCGGGAATTGTTAGAAGAGAAACAAGAAGCCCAAAATGGAGTCATTGGTCTCCATCCGCAGCAAACCAAAACCCGATTGTAGTTTGAACCTCTCCCAGGAATGTGACCTTTTGACAGTCAACCTGAAATTTCCTGATCAGCTCTGGTAAGGTAATCGCATGATAAAAACCCTGCCATCCCTTCCCCCTCAAAAAGAAGATATAACAGGGGCACCTGGGTAGCAGTTGGCTGAGCGACCGGCTCTTGGTTTCAGTTCAGGTCATGATCTCACGGTTCATGAGTTCGAGCCCCACATCAGACTCCACACTGACAGTGTGGTTCCTGCTTGGGATTCTTTCTCTCCCTCTCTCTCTGTTTCTCCTTTGTTTGTGCTCTCTGTCTCTCAAAATAAACTTAAAAAAAAAAAAAGATGTAAGGGCGCCTCGGTGGCTCAGTCGGTTAAGTGTCCCACTTCAACTCAGGTCATGATCTCGAGGTCCGTGGGTTTGAGCCCCACATTGGGCTCTGTGCTGACAGCTCAGAGCTTGGAGCCTGTTACAGATTTTGTGTCTCCCTCTCTCTCTGCCCCTCCCCAGCTCATGCTCTGTCTCTCTGTCTCAAAAATAAATAAATGTTAAAAATTTTTTTTAAAAAAGATGTAACAATCCTTTCCTTTGCTGATAATGTCCTTGCCCCATCCTCCTTCCTATAAAAAGCTTCCATTTTGTAAAAATCCTTGGAGCATCCCTGTATTTGCTAAGTGGGATGCTGACCAATTCGCAAATAGCTTAATAAAGACAATTCGGTCTTCAAATTCCCTCAGTAGAATTTTTACTCCTTTACGTTAGCTCACGTGACCTCCATGTGTCTTCGGGCTCCCCAGCATTCAGCCCCTTCTTGCTTATCAGTTGTGACACCATGACTTTCACTTCCGCTTTGACTTGGATGATAAGAAATGGCCAAGCTATTTCTCACTGTAGATGTTTATTTTTAACGATAATCTGTTTATCCTCTAGTCAGTGGAGAATCTGCCTGTTTTCTTTAACGTGTCTTTTTTTTTTTTTTGGTACCTTTTGACCCCTTATGAGAATTCCTCCTCACCCCTGCTCCACCTCTGACAACCACCAATCTGTTCTCTGTATCTATGAGGGGTTTTTTGTTTTTGTTTTTGTTTTGAACATGTCTTTTTTTTAATGGCTGAATCTCGATCAGGGCCAGGAAGTATAGGAAGCCCTTATTGTACAAGAAAACACAATAGCCTCCAGAGGCCACTGGGGCCTTGGGGACAGGATGCATTAGCTAATTCAAAGGACTCCCAGTGGTGAATGGGGAACATTTTCAGCACCAAGTACGTTAGGAATGGATTCCCTAACCTGAGGGGCTTCCTAAACAGCCTCTATTGTAGTGTGATTCAGAGACTCTGAATGCATTTGTCACTCTCTTGGCTCCCACTACCTTCTTCCCAGGCAGCCGCTCCTGGGGACCCTGTCTTGGTGCTGCTAACCCCACACTGGTCCAGCTCGGCAGAGATGAGTTGAGACAAACACTGGGAGGGGCCAGTGCTTGCTTAAGGACTAGACCTCTGTGCCTGGTTGGCTACCCAGAGAAATTCCACTTACTTACAGTGATAAAATCGGTCCCTTGTCCCTCCTTGCCTATAGATCCAAGTAGAGCAAGATGGGATGGAAACTTCTCCAACTTGTGTGCACAGATCACTGCAAGGGTTGAGCTAAGCAGGTTCCTTCCCTGGAAGTTCAGCTGTAACCAAGTACGCACATTCAGGAAGGCAACCAAGCAAACCCCCTTTCAGAACAGATCTTCCCAAGGCAAGAGGTTGGGCCACTTTGCTTCTAGTGTGGTGACACAGGGCAGGCCTGGAAGGGGTGTGTGTGGGCGTGGGGGGACTCTGGGCCATCTAGTTTTCCCTCAGGTCTTTCATCGCTGAGTGATCTTGGGCAAACCCCTGTTCTTCTCCGACACTCTGGTTTTTGCATTTAAAAGAAGTATGTGGTAAATTTTTTTTTAAAGGTGTGGAGAGCTCTAAATACTAGAACTAGAAGATTTTGCCACAGAATGTTAGCACTTTTTAGGTCAATTTGTAAAAACCTCAACTGAAGAAAATATATATATAGGATCATTTGAAAGACATATTCCATTTCCTCTTCCAGATACTTTTAGTTTTTAATCTCTGGCCAGGAGACTTTAAAAAAAAACAACAACAACTGAGCTTAAAATTATAAGAATTATGGAATTATTTTGGGATTTCTTTTTGACCTAAATGTCAATGAAAGGTTTCTCTTTCCTTATTAGCTTTTTCCTCATGACCAGTGCAAATTATGGCCTGAATGAATGACTGAAGAAAGATTAAGTAAGTAAGATGGAGGTAAATGTTGTCCTGGATGACTTATAATGTAAAGGCCAGAGCTAAAATGTGATGATTGCTTAGTTTCCCAGGAAGAAATTTCCTAGAAGAACTTTAGAATTGCCTTCACTACTGCCTCATTCTGGAGCAGCACTATTCAATAGAAATATATACATACATGTGGGGGAGGGACAGAGAGAAGGAGACACAGAATCCGAAGCAGGCTCCAGGCTCTGAGTTGTCAGCACAGAGCCCCACATGGGGCTCGAGCCCACGAACCTGTGAGATCATGACCTGAGCCAAAGTCAGATGCTTAACTGACTGAGCCACTCAGGAGCTCTTATACATGTAATTTCTTTCTTTTTTTTTTTTAGTCTTTATTTTATTTTTAGAGGCAGAGAAAGAGGCAGACACAGACTCTGAAACAGGCTCCAGGCTCTGAGCTGTCAGCACAGAGCCCAACGCGGGGCTCAAACCCACGGACCTCAAGATCATGACCTGAGCTGAAGTCGGACGCTAAATCGAATGAGCCACTCAGGAGCCCCTGTACATGTAATTTCTTATAGTTCCACCAAACAAGTAAAAAGAAACAGGTAAATTAATTTTAATGTTTTACTTATTCCAATCTATTCAAAATATTTCAACATGTAATCAACATAAATTATTGAGATATCTCAAATGTTTTTCATGCTAAGTCCTTGAACTCTATGTATTTTACACATGTAAATATGGACTGGCCATATTTCAATTGCTCCATAGGCACAGGAGGCCAATGTCCCCCACAGCAGGCAGTGTAGGCCTAGAGTTTAGCTCAAGAGTGCCCAAACCCAGCCAGTCTTCCTATCTGGGGCCTGACCCTTCCTGCCGTCCCTTCTCAAACCCATAGCCAGCCAGTCATCTTTCTGAAACAAACCAACCAACAAAATCCCAACCCTAATTCTGTCACTCCCCAGTTTGAAAGATCTATGATATCTCCTACCCTCGTGGGACAAAGTCTGAACACCTTGGCATGATTTTAAAAACCCATCACAGGGGCGCCTGGGTGACTCAGTCGGTTAAGCCTCTGACTTCGGCTCAGGTCACGATCTCGTGGGTCCGTGAGTTGAGCCCCACATCAGGCTCTGTGCTGACAGCTCAGAGCCTGGAGCCTGTTTCAGATTCTGTGTCTCCCTCTCTCTGCCCACCTCCCGCTCATGCTATGCCTCTCTCTGTCTCTCAAAAACAAATAAACGTTAAAAAAAAAGTTTAAAAAAAAAACTCCTCGCCATCCGGCCCCAATTTCTCTCTTTTTAAAAAAATTTTCTAAAGTTTATTTATATTTGAAAGAGACAGAGCGCTAGTGGGGGAGGGGAAGAGAGAGAGAAGGAGAGAGGCGGAAATCTGAAGCCAGCTGCAGGCTCTGAGCTGTCAGCACAGAGCTGGACGCTGGACTCGAACTCGCAAGCCATGAGATCATGACCTGAGCCAAGGTGGGACACTTAACCGACTGTTCCACCCAGGCGCCCCCGGCCCCAATTTCTGTTTTAAAGTGTTCTCCTGTCTCCTCTCCCCTTGCATGATGTGGCCACAGTGACAGAAACTGTTCTCTCACACAGCAGGCTTTTCTGTTCCTCCTAGCATTTTTCTGTCCCCACTTGGAGAAGTCCTTGAAGACTCATTCGCTCGTTCATCCATTCTTTTTTTTTTTTTTTTAGTTTTTTTTTTTATTTCTAGGAGAGAGAGAGAGAGAGACAGCGTAAGCAGGGGAGGGTCAGAGAGAGAGAGGGAGTCACAGATGAAACAGGCTCCAGGCTCTGAGCTGGCAGTCAGCACAGAGCCCGACGCGGGGCTCGAACCCACGAACCGTGAGATCATGACCCAAGCGAAAGTCGGATGCTTAACCGACTAAGCCACCCAGGCGCCCCATCTCGTTCATCCATTCTTTCAAGGAGTGCCTACTAAATGTCAGGCGGCCGCGTGTGGGCCCCTGTACCCAACTCAAAGCCCTACAAGGAGCCTCTTAGCCAGCTCACACCCTCTCCACTCCTCCCCGCCCCCCAACCACCGCCGAAGTCCGACCCCTCGGCTCCACCCAGGCTCTAGTTTTAGCTTTGATCACCCATCAGTGTGATTTGTTCACCAGTCCTCCCACACCTTCCCCGAGCCGTGGAACGCCCATTCTTGGTTATTTCTTCACACCACAGCATGAAGGCTCAAAAAATCGATGAGGGATGAATGACCGATCAACCCCCACTTTCTCACCGGAGGAACTAAAAGTACGCAACAGGGAGGTATGAGGGGACCACTCGGCCCAAAGTCCTCAGGTAGAAACCAGGCCTTCCCCAACCGCGAGGCCTCCTAGGATCCCCGCACAGCTCTGAGACACGCNATGGCCGGGGGCAGCAGCTGCAGCCAGACCCCAAGCCGGGCCATCCCGGCCACTCGCCGGGTGGACCTTGGCGACGGCGTGCAGCTGCCGCCCGGGGACTACAGCACCACTCCCGGCGGCACGCTCTTCAGCACCACCCCGGGAGGTAAGCGCGGGCTCCGGGTGCGGGCGGCGCGGGAGGGCTGACTGGGCAGAGCCGGAGGGGTCGAGAGCCGCCAGTTGGACGGGGCAGAGGGGCGCGATGACTAGAAAGAAAGGCACCACAGAGGCAGCGAGGGTCGCGAGCAGATGGCCGCTTCCCATTGCTTGCCCTCTGAGTGCGTCCTCCGAAGCTCGGGCTGCAAGCTGCCCCATTCGTTCCCTCCTGGGAGAGACAGCCGAGTACCCCTACCCACACGGATATGCACGCTTCCCGAACGGCCATATGCCGAGGTGTGCTGCCTCTTGTGGGTGTGGGGCGTACTGAGGCAAATAGCGTCCGCTCAGGGTGGCCTGGGAGTAAGGGAGAGGCCTGGCCTCGGGGTTTTAGGGGACGGGATGGACGCTCTCTTTGGATGTAAACGACTCTTGCAGAATCCTTTTTTCCTTCCCGAGGCACCCCCAGTTTTGCATTGAGCCAGCACCCCTGACGCAGGATTTGGGCTGAGGGCTCTCTCCTGCCCCAGCAGCGCCTCACCTGCATCTGTGGCAGGTGGCCCACTTAACGAGTGTGGGATCTGGGGCCGCGGGCAGGACTGTGCAGGAAAACACGTTCTTCTGTCCCAGGGGAGGGGGAACCGTGTGACCTCCCCGAGTGTATGAGGAAGAGGAAGCTGAGCTGGCACGGATTGGGGCCAGCCTGAGGCTGCCCTCTGGAGCCAGGCATTCCCTCCCAGCCCGGGAACCCCAGCGCATAGGGGCTGATGAAACCTGCCCGCCCGTTTGCATGATGAAATCCTCGTGGCTCACCACTTCCCTGCCGTCCTCGCGCAGCCCTCACCCCGTTTTGCCCTTCTCCCCTCCCCTCCGCCCTCCTCCACCGCTCCTGCCCAAACTACTCGAAAACGCCAAAACGCTGCGGACTGTGGCGCTGCGTGGAGAGGCACGGGTGCAGGTGTGGGCGGGCGGGGCAGCGACGTCGCCGGCCACATGCTTATTTTCTCAGGCGCCGGTCCCGCCAAGAGCAAGCACACAGCCAGATCCGAGGTCTCCGGCAGTTTGATCGAAAACATCCAACGTTAGAACTGTTAGGAATCACAGATGCACTTGTTTCATCGAGGCCCCAAACTCGAAAACACACGTCCCTTGTCCAGTGTCACACCGTTTTCACAGACTGAACGAGAAATAGTACCCAAGTATATAGAGGGGGGAAATGCTCTCTCTTCTGTTAAAAATGATCCAAGGAAAAGTTCTCAGCGAGCCTTGTGTCCACCCTTGACTCAAATTCTCTTTCCATGCTATAGTTCTTTTTGTAGTCCATTTGGTCTGTTTCTCTGTGCTATACTGTGTCTGCCAGGATCTTTCCTGACAGTTTTGGGGTTCTTCAAGAGAGGGTGTGCATCTCTGCTTGATCTTTTCAGAGGGGCCACTGGGGCAGCCCTAAAGGCTCGGGCACCCTTTTTTGCACCCTTTGTTGCTGCATGGGGACAGGTCGGACTGGAAGCCATGGCCAGGGGTACTGTTTACAGGGCACTCTGATCTACTTCTCACCTTGGACTGGGAAATGGGTTTTTTGTTTGTTTTTGGTAAACCACAGCGAATCTCCCTGCCTTTGAAGGTCTTTAGTTGGGAGAGAGGGAAAGGGGCTCTGGGATCAGAGTGTAACTTTGTTTTCTGAGGCCAACTGGAAGGAAGCTAGCAGCGCCGAACCTAAAGCCAGTTTTCTTGTCTGGAGTGTCCGGCACAGGCCGTCACCTGGAAAAACACACCTTGTTTTTGCCAAAGTCAGCCAGTCTGGTCTGCCTTAGTTAGCCAAGGTCTGGAATCTTCCTCCAAAGCCCGCTTCACCTTGCTTCCTTGCCAGGGCAAAGAAGCTTAACCTAAGAAAAGGTCATTTCTGGCACCCTTTTGCTCCAGCCTTGACTGCCGTTTCTCATTCTTCAATAGACATGTGAATTACCTGGAGATGGCATTTAAATGCAGACTCTGATTCTGTTGGTCCTGCGGTTGGGCCTGGGATTCTACCCTTCTAACCAGCGCCCAGTGATTGATCTAAGTACCACACTGAGTACTCAGGAATTAGTGGACTTCCCTCACCTTTTCAGACCTCAGGGTCTGGCAAAATGATGCTTCCCTCCAAGGAGACTTCTTTTCAGGTTGGGTTGGGCATCAGCCCTCCAACCAGGCGCTGGAGAGAGTCTGCACAGGTGCCCACGCTAGTTTCTTTGCAGGTGTCAAGAGCTCTTGGAGTGTCCCCAGGTTACTCTTGCTGGGAATGGCACTGCGGTGTTTGTCTGCAGAGAAACAGGAGCTGTGGTTGATTGAACCATCGACTCCTCAGATGCCAGTTTACTTTCCGTGGTCATTAACCTTTCACCGGCTAAACCACTGACCTGGTGAGAAGTCTGGAAAACTTCAGAGAAATTTGTTGAAAGGGGCGTTGTCTATGAATGTTGAGCCTCTGGAGTCTTAAAAATCGCCAGTGACACCGTAGCCCCGCGGAGCCTTTGAATGGGTCAGAACCCTTCTTCCACCCCTCTCCCATCAACCTCCATGTTCCCCACTCCATGTTGGATGTCGACCCCAAAGCCTCTAGGGTTGCCTGGCTGGTAAGCATACCTAAACCCTAGAACTGGCTGAGGTTAATCAGAGGTAGGCAGGTAGGGCTGCAGGTGTTAATGGCACCCTGGCTTAGATAAACAAAGCCTCTACCCAGGAAGCTTACCTTGGAGGAGCTCCCAGGTCTTTGGCTATAGAACAGACAGTGCTGGGAAGAGGAGGAGGTGACCTGGGCACTGAAGCTAGAACATAGCCAGTGTCCGGAGGCCGCAGTCACACAGCAGGAGATTATGTCTCCTAATTGCCCAGGGTCTACAGGAACTCTAATGAGACTAGGGTCTCATTTTTTTTTAAATTTTTAACTTTCGTTTATTTTTGAGAGACAGAGAAAGAACAGGGAAGGGGCAGAGAGAGAGGGAGACACAGAATCTGAAGCAGGCTCCAGGCTCCGAGCTGTCAGCACAGAGCCCGACATGGGGCTCGAACCCACGAACCGTGAGATCATGACCTGTGCCGAAGTCAGTTGCTTAACCGACTGAGCCACCCAGGCGCCCCGACTAGGGTCTCATTATTAAGGACAGGTTAAAAGAACTTGGACATTAAGGCAGTGAGGGAAATGTAACGGGCCCTCTTCTCCCATTGATCTGAGCTTCCTTTTAAGGCATTTAGAACATTCCACACTATGTCCCTCATTAAAGACTTTGACGGGGAGCCCTGGTGTAGAGCACCCCAAACTCCCTCTGATGCCCACCAGCCTCCCCACTTTCAAGGCATTGACCACATCCAGAACCCGGAAAACAGTCTGACCTCAAGGGTTTGGCTTACTACTTAGGAGGATGAAGCCACACCTGAAATAGAATTAGGAGCATCAGAGTTGTAGCCGTAGAATGAGGTAATTAGGCAGACANTAACCAGTAAAACTTGTATGATTCTCGTGTGAGAATTGCCTGCTTCGAGTCGGCAGCCTGCTAGGCCTTATATTCTAGCAATGCATACACAGCTGTGAGATTTCAGTTGCCTTCTGAGGCTCACATTTTGTTTTCCAATATCCTCAAAGGATGGCCGGGCCTTATTTGAAAGAGAAGTTTGAGGGACGCCTGGGTGGCTCAGTTGGTTGAGTGTCCGACTTCAGCTCAAGTCATGATCTCACAGTTTGTGAGTTTGAGCCCCGTGTCAGGCTCTGCGCTGACAGCTCGGGGCCTGGAACCTGTTTTGGATTCTGTGTCTCCCTCACTCTCTGCCCCTCCCCTGCTCATGCTTTGTCTTTCTCTCTTCCTCAAAATAAATAAACATTTTAAAAAATTTAAAAAGAAAGGAAAGAGGAATTTGATCTTTTACTTATTTTCTTTAATGAAAGAGCAAAAAAGTCCTCTATTTCCAAATTTAGTAAAAAGACAGGCAGAGTGGTACCATGTGTATCTGTTGGTATCAAGCAGTGAGGCCTTTTCTGGTGTGGGTCTTTAAAGTTTATTTGTTTTTGAGAGAGAGAGAGAGCATGTGTGTGCGTGCCCATGCAAAGGAGGGGCAGAGACTCCAAAGCACAGAGCCCCGTGCCGGGCTTGAACCCATGAACTGTGAGGTCATGAACAGAGTCCAAGTCTGATGCTTAATTGACAGCCACCCAGGTGCCCCCTCTTGTGTGGGTCTTTATTTGATATCCTTGCAGAAGAAGAGAGGGGACAGGGCAGTAGGACTGAAAAAAGGATAGCTCATTGTGAATGAGGAGTGTTCATTTGCACACCTACGTTTTACGTGTTCGAACAAACAAAAAACCTGTTGCTTTCTGGGCTTAGAGGCACGCCAGTGTCCTCCCTCTGTTATGATTCATGACAGATGAATCACATGTGCCTGTTTACATGTTTGTTCCCTGAATAGATGGGAAGTTCTTTCCCAGCAGTCTTACTCATCTTTGCATTGCAGTGACTGAGTGCTGAGTCTGGTGTTTAGAAGGTGAAGAGTTGAAAAGAGCCCCGAAATGACCGTATTCTCAGGGTAACCTAGGTCCTTTGCCATTAGGCCTGGGTCTGAGCTGGCCTAATGAAGACATCTAAGTTTCTCTTCTCTCCTCTTTCAGTCGCAGGGTAGAATTGCTTACCTTGGAATCTCCCAGGGGACGAGACTAACTTTCCCTGAATCTTCTCACTCATCCCAGTATTGCTAATACTACTTTTCCCAACTATTGCACAGAAAGTAGAAGGAGGCGGCCCTTATACTGAACATGTCACTACCCAGGGCCAGGCTCTCAGACACTGGGATCAATGCTCCTTATTTACTTGTTGGCACTCACCATCACTGCTAGGCAGGAGGAAGTCACACCTGCCCATGTCATTTGGATGCTCCAGGACATGGCCAACACAAGGTCTTGTAATTGAATGTCCATGCCCCTGAAAGCTTATTGAGAGAGCTCAGATACTAGGCCCCGAGTATCACAACACTTGGTAACTTCGACAACAGCAAGTCTGTTATTTCTCTCCATTCTCTGGGCTGGCCGGGCGGTCTCTGATGATCTTCCTGAGCTCACTCATCTGGCTGCATGCAGCTAGATTGTCTGGGGCTAGAAGGCCCAAGATGCCCTTCCCTATCTATCTGGGGCATTGCTGGGGACACCTGGAAAGCTGGGAGTTCTCTCTGTCTTCTTGGTCTCTTGGTGTTCAGGAGCCTAACCTGGGCTTACTTACGTGATAATTTTCAAGGCGTCTGAAGGCCTAGGCTCAGAAGTCACATAACATCACTTATGCAGTATTCTGGTAGTCAAAGCAAGCCAGGGGGCTAGCGCAGATTCCAGGAGAGGGGAGATACCTGCCTTGGAATGGGAGAAGCCTCCTGTCCAGGGACAGGGATGGGAAGAGTTACGGGGCCTCATTTTCAGGCAGTCTTCCCCAAGGGCCAGGCCTCAAAGAGGGGTCCTTTGAGGGAACTTAACTGCCCAGCCGCCTGTGTGGCCGTGCAGAGCCAAGGCCAGGTGTTAGTAGCAGACCAGAATCGCAAGCCTGTGAATTGACTCTTGGTTTAAGAACTGAAGATGCCTTCCCGAAAACACAGAGTTCTCGATCCTATTTCCGTTTTCGAGGCCTTAGGTTCAGCTCCACAGAGCAAACTACAGGTGGCCGTGATGCCAGGCCGCTGGGCCATACCTTCCACTTTGTGCCATGCCTCTCCTTGCTAACTGCTACCCAGTCTGCCTCTTTACCCCTCACGCAGCCAGGCTTTGGGAACTCCCTTCAGAGGGGCTCACGCTTGCCTGCCCTGCCCAGCACTTGCATCTGAACATCCTTGATTTTCTGGAGTGCTGGCAGTACGATGGAGTCAAGTTCTGAGGCCAGCGGTCCAAAAATGTGTAGGAGTGAGAATTCCAGGAGGTGAAGGTGGGTTCACATCTCCCTTTGGTTTCCTGGTGATGCATACAATGTGGACGTTAAACCAGGTCCGTTGCCTTAGAGAGAGTGCATGTGTGTAAATTGATTTCTCTCTTCTGGTCTCTGGAATAAAAGGAAAGCAGGCCTATCTAAATTCGCTTAAGCTGCCATAACAAAATACCAAAGACTGGGTGGCTTAAACACAGTAATTTATTTTCTCACCATTCTGGCGGCTGGAAGTCCAAAGTGCCAACAGGGTTGGTTTCTCCCGAAGCCCCTCTCGTTGGCCTGCAGATGACTGTCCTCTTTGCTGCCACTCTATGTGGTGAGTGTGGTATCTCCCTCTCTTTCTTATAAGGACACCAGTATATTGGATCCGGGCCCCACCCTAACAGCCTCATTTTAACTTAGTGACCTCTTTAAAGACTTTATCTCCAAATACAGTTACACTGAGGTACTGGAAGTTGGGGCTTCAGCATATGAATTTGGACGTGGGGGGTGGGGGAGCAATTCACACAAAAAACAGGGCCCCTCTTTCCAACCACAACTTTTGTTGCTGTATAAAGGGAGGCGTATCAGATGGTAATGAATTTCAGGGGTAGCCTTAACCTGCTTGGTACAGGAGCATTTAGAAATGTTTGGTTGGGGGGCACCTGGGTGGCTCAGTTGGTTAAGTGTCCGTCTGGGTTTGGCTCAGGTTGTGATCTTGTAGTTTGTGGGTTCGAGCCCTGCGTTGGGCTCTGCTAGCTCGGAGCTTGGAGCCTGTCTTCGGATTCTTTGTCTCCCTCTCTTTCTGTCCCTCTCCTGCTCATGCTGTCTCTCTCTGTCTCTCAAAAATAAACAAAACATAAAAAAAATTTTTTGAAATGTTTGGTTGGGTGGGGGCGGTGTGTGTGAGAGAACGGGAAGGAGCTTGGCCAGCCCTTAGAATAATTATTTTGTTCTACACGTTTCTGTAAAAGCTTCGTCCCTCCTGCTTAATTTTCAAATAAAGTGGACTCTTCCCTCACATGTCAGGGCCTCGAAGGGAGGAACTAGCGAGAGGACCCTTTGTTACTCACTGATTGCCCTCATTTGGTATTTGAGGAGCTTCATGAGATCCCTGGCCCCTAAGAAACATCCAGATTTTGGTTCTCTTTGCAGAGCTAGCAGGGCCACAGATGAAGAAAAATCTCAGACCAAGCACACTCTGGTTGTCTCCCCAAGATTTTCTCCCTGACGAGGTGGCTCCCCTTGCTAAACAGACTTGCCCAGCAAGACAGCCACCCCGATGCATCGAGTTCCTGACTGGGGTGTGGTGGCTGAGGTGGGAGACCCCTGGTAGACCCTGCATCTTGGCCTCCAGGTTGACACAGAGCTGCTGGCGAGAGCTGAATGTAAAATTACCCAGAGTATTTTGCTCACAGGCTGCTGGCTTGCATCTGAACGCAGGCCTCTGAGCCTCCCCCAAGCATGTTGTGAAATGCTCTCCCTTTCACTGGAATGGGAACAGCAGTTCTAGGAATTCCGTTCTTGTACTCTGGCTAGGCCTCACGTCCCCCCCGCCGCCAGCCCAGGGGAAGAATGTTTCGTCAGGCGAGGCGCAGGGCAAAGTGGGGAACAAGCAGGGCTCAATTTACAGAAGTCGCGGCCAGCCCCATTTTGAAGCCAAGTGTGGGTGCTGTGGGAAAATGGAGAAGAGATCAAGGCCGGTCTCTCTCTCTCTCAGGGAACATCCTGTTCTGGCCAAACCCTCAGAAGAATAGGTAACAGTCTGGAGCCCCCTGGAATGTTCCCTGTTGCCTGTGCCGGCGGAGGCATGGTAGCCTGGTCTGCCTTGCTAGTTTTATTTTTTATTTATTTATTTATTTATTTATTTTTATTTATTATTTCTAGGAGAGAAAGAGTGAGCAGGGGAGGGTCAGAGAGAGAGGGAGTCACAGACTGAAACAGGCTCCAGGCTCTGAGCTGGCAGTCGGCACAGAGCCCGACGCGGGGCTCGAACCCACGAACCGCGAGATCATGACCCAAGTGAAAGTCGGACGCCTAACCGACTAAGCCACCCAGGCGCCCCATGCCTTGCTAGTTTTAAACAGAAATTGGTGTTTAGGACTGGAGGCTGGGTATGCCCCCTGGATGGCCATGGAGGGGACAGCCTTTCCGAGCCTCAGCTTCCTGTCTGCCAGTTGAGGCTACTGTATCTCCCTCGTGGGGAGTGGGGGCTGGGGCACTGAGACCCGACATGTCAGGCTATGAGCAGTGATTTAATCTTCACACTATTCCTGTGAGGTTGTGGATTTTGTTAGCACCCCTCTCTTATTAAAAAAATTTTTTTTTTAATGTCTTTATTTTATTTTGAGAGACAGAGATAGAGAGTGAGCGGGGGAGGGGCAGAGAGAGGGAGACACACAGACTCTGAAGCAGGCTCCAGGCTCTGAGTTGTCAGCACAGAGCCCAACTCGGGGCTCGAACCCACGGACTATAAGATCATGACCTGAGCCAAAATCGGACGCTTAAACCGACTGAGCCACCCAGGCGCCCCAGTACCTTCCTCTTAGAGCTGAGGAATTCAGTGGTCATTAAGAGTTGAGGGG
Organism: Crocuta crocuta; assembly: GCF_008692635.1. Taxonomy (NCBI): domain Eukaryota; kingdom Metazoa; phylum Chordata; class Mammalia; order Carnivora; family Hyaenidae; genus Crocuta; species Crocuta crocuta. The sequence continues at coordinate 1,301,151 of NW_027530855.1, read as the reverse complement.
CTGGTACACGTGCACCCGGGTTTGAGCCCTGAACTTGTGTCTCCAAGCCCCGTGCTGTTTGCACCGCATTGAGCACCGGCCAACCAGAAGATCCTAAAAATAAATGGTAGTGTATCAGAGCTGGAACAGACCCTAAAGATTACCTACAAAGCCTGGCACGTGGTTGGTGCTTTAAAAATAGTTTGAATGAGCCTAGTACGATGCCGTTGTTTACAGCTGAGGAAAACCGACCCGAGGGGCATGTCCACGCTGCTTTGTACATTCACGGAAACTGCTGTCACCACAAAGCAGGCCTGGAGAAAAAATAACCATTCTTGTATTTGGCGCATATCTGAAGTTTTCAAAGTCCCAAATGACACTGGTTACCAAACATGCCAAAGCTCGTGTTGGTTCTCGAAGCATGTTGCTGTGGGCCAAAAAACGATACAGGGTGCCCTTCCCCTACCCCTTTCACCCCCAGTCTCTTTCCAGGGTTGCTTACTTCCCCTCTGATTTGTCCCAGCTCTGACCATATAATTGGTCCCTGAATCATGTCGCCTGAAACCATGCCAGTCATAATAGCTAGGATTTGTTTGTCTAGAGCTGACCTCATGTCAGCCTCTGTTGCATTCCACACCATAACCCTATGACGTAGGCACCATCATCATTGTCCCCATTCTGCAGAAGAAGAAATGGAAACACAGAGAGATTGAGTAATAACTTGCCCAGAGTCGGTGGAGCTAGCAAGTGGGAGAGCTGGGTGTCAAACCACGAGCCTATGTGGGAAGAGGAGCTCGTGTTCATCCTGGTGTGTTGTTCCCACACCCTCTCTCTACAGCGCAGGTAACTCTTGCAGCCTGCTGGACTTCTTGTTTTCCCCACATGTGTTATGTGGTGATGCGTTTAAATGGCTTTCACTTTGGGGCGCCTGGGTGGCTCAGTTGGTTAAGCGTCCGACTTGGGCTCAGGTCATGATCTCAAGGTCCGTGAGTTCAAGCCTGCTTCAGAAGCTGTGTCTCCCTTTCTCTCTGCTTCTCCCCGCCACCTCTCTTCTCTCAAAAATAAATAAACATTAAAAAAATAAGGGGCGNAAGGGGGGAGGCCCGCCTCCATTCTCCCCCTACCCTACTGGGAGGCAAGTTTCTGGATACCCTTGCTCTGTAACTCCAGTTTCTCTAGTCTAGACCATCCGCAGTCCATAGACCGCTTGGGGAGTGTGAAGAATTGGGGTGACAGGGTAGTTTCTCTGGGTGCCCCAGGCTTATGGAGGGCTCAATCCCTCTGTCCCCACTGGCACACACACAGCATAGATCCCTCCCCAGTCTCTGATCCCCACATATGCCGACGCTCTCAGACTTTACCCACTTGACTTTAGTTGTTTGTTTACAGGTCTTTCCAGCTAAATTGGGAGTGAGATCAGGAAACTATTCCTTACATGCCTAGTGCTTGGCATGGCGCTGGTGCAAAGGGGTTCAAATACGTGAGACCAGCACACCTGTTTGGGGATGCACGTTCAAGTGAAGATAGATAAATGTGTAGGCGAGGATTACCACTTGTCCATGGAGGTTAACATGTCCCTGGGTTGCTGTGGTTCCTATCCTTGGGTACAGTTCCTGGGAGTTAAAGTCTAGCATGGACAGGGCCTAATGCACAGCAGCCCAGAGAGGTGCTGGAGGGGCGGGCTCACCACTCCACTTTCCCTGCTCAGCAGAGAGCCCCCTAGGCTTTTTGTGGGGAGTGGGGGGAAATCCTACCTAGTTCCAGTCAAGTCCATTCTAACTTGACTTATTAGAAAAGGAACTTCTGACCCTATTTCCTTATTTATTTGTTTGCTTAATACCATATGCAGTAGAGTTTTGTATTAAAAAACAAAATGTGCTCAGTGTAAAAGATGTTCCTCTGGCCTTAATCCTTATCTCACCGGCAGAGGTGACCAGACACAAATACTTACAGTTCCGTGACTCTTTTACACAGTATGTTGCAGACAACGTACACTTGTTCCAAATAGTAACCACAGGGCACCGAATTACAGGTCCGATCCATAATTTAACCTGTCCCTTAATTTAAAAAACACATCAAAGTTTTATACACCATATGTACGTGTGTGTATAATTATCTCAAAATCCTAACAAAAGAGTAGCCCCGTGCCTCTCCACCCCCATCTCTTTAGATGTAACTAATATTTTTCAGCTCTTTCTTTGGGGATTTACTTCCATATTTCTGACTTTTTCTTGACTTTATCTATTGATAGACGAAGACTTATTATCATCTGTACACCCTCATCTTCTCTTCTTTTTGAGAGAGAGAGAGAGAGAGAGAGCTGGGGAGGGGCAGAGAGAGTCACAGAATCCAAAGCAGGTTCCAGGCTCTGAGCTGTCAGCACAGAGCCTAATGAGTGTCTCGAACTCACAAGCTGTGAGATTGTGACCTGACTGAAGTCGGAGTCTTAACTAACTGAGCCACCCCGNTGTCAGCACAGAGCCTAATGAGTGTCTCGAACTCACAAGCTGTGAGATTGTGACCTGAGCTGAAGTCGGAGTCTTAACTAACTGAGCCACCCTTGCGCCCCTCTCATCTTCTCTTCCCATTCCCTAATAGAATTATATCACAAATTTAAAAAAAAATACACATTACTTTTATTACTATGGCCCTTGATGAGCCAGGTAGTTAATTATTGTAAACTTTAAAAAAAAAAACATAGAGTGGGGCACCTGGGTGGCTCAGTCGGTTAAGTGTCCACCTTCGGCTCAGGTCATGATCTCACAGACTTACGAGGTGGATATTTGAGACGTCTGGTGAAATCTACATGTGCGTGCTTTATCTGTTTCCTACCCTCTAACCCACAGTTTATTACTGGGTAGCCAGAACCAGGTGCGAATGCATTGTGATTTGAGCTATGTTTAGCATGACAGGCAAATTGTGAAAAGGTAGAAACGCATAGAAACACATAGAAAAGGTACAGGGGCATAAAATAAATGCAGAGTTGGAAGTGGACTCGCAGGGGCTGCTGGACCTGGCATGCAGGAGTGTGAGCGTGGGATGAAGTTCTCTACCCTGCATAGATGCATTCTTAGCCTTCGGGGAAAACCTTGGTTTGTGGTTTCAGCCCAGGGGGCAAATAGATTGTAAAGGACAAAGCAGTTATCTCTGTGGTGTAGACTAGTGTTAGCTCTAGTCTGTATAAATATAGATAGAGAAATGGGCTTAGCCACAGAGGTTTGTCCCATACATTAACACAGCCCGGAGCTCGGGTACAGAGTTGTATTTAATGGTTTTGGTCTGCTAGCCTTTCCAGCCCAGGCACTTTGGGACAAACTTTTGTCCCCAGGTGTGGTTTCCTCGTTGGGATCTTGTGTTTCTTTTTGTGAATACTTGGCTCATCCCATCCCTGAGCTTTGCAGGTAGATAGATGTGATTCAGAACTTACATTCTGAGGCATTTCTTGTAGCGAAATAATTGGTTTGTAGGAATAAGTCATGCGTTTCCACTCAAGATGGACGGGGCTGGTAATCCATGGGATAAGCTAAAGTTAAGTTGTTAGAAGAATTTCTTGATTGCAAATTTTAGCTTTGAGCCTTGTTGCTCTGCTTCCTGAAATAACTTGGAGATGCTCATTTGTCTGTCCAGTGCTGTGATTCCTTGGGTCCTGGCCATTCTTTTACTTTAAGAGAAAACAAGTAATTGTTGCAGAGGTGTCTGTATTTTGCAGCAGCCTTTTGTAAGAAGGACTTTTCCCAAATAAAACAATTTTTTAAAAAAATGTGCTTAGTTAAGGGACATCTGGGTGGCTCAGTCAGTTGAGCGTCTGACTCCTGATTTTGGTTCCGGTCATGATCTCATAGTTCGTGGGTTCAAGCCCCACATCGGGCCCTGCGTTGACAGTGTGGAGCCTTCTTGGGATTCTCTCTCTCTCTCTCTCTCTCTCTCTCTCTCTGCCCCTCCTCCACTTGCTCTTTCTCTCTCAAAATAAATGAATAAACTTTTTTTTAATGTGCTTAGTTTTCATTCAACTAAGTCTTCCATACCCTCCAGCACCTCTAAAATACTGAACAAAATAACAGTTTTACACACAAATTTGACTTCTGGATTTATGAATACATGGACCTGCCATGTAGCTGCTGAAGCCCTTCAGCTTGCTCTAATTTTGTTAGAATATTCTTCCTGTAGGGGCACCTGGGTGGCTCAGTAGGTTAAGCGCCCGACTTTGGCTCAGGTCATGATCTCAGTTTGTGAGTTAGAGCCCTGCGTCAGGCTCTGTGCTGACAACTCAGAGCCTGGAGCCTGCTTCGGATTCTGTGTCTTTCTCTCTCTCAAAAGTAAATAAACATCAAAAAAATTTTTAATAAAAATAAAATAAATTAAAAAAATCTTAAAAAAAAAGTCTTCAAAGTCTGGGGCTCCTGGATGGCTCAGTTGTTAAGCGACTTACGGCTCACATCATGATCTGATGTGAATTCTAGCCCCACAGCAGCCTCTCTGTTGATAGTACGCAACCCGCTTTGGATCCTCTGTCCCTCTCCCTCTGCCCCTCCCCCACTCCTGCCCCCTTTTTTTGTCTCTCAAAAACTATTTCCTTCTGTCGGTTTGTTTGGATCTCTCCTTAGATACAGGCTTTTCTCAGAAATTTATGGAGACATCTGGGCTGGTTATATTTAAGAGTGAGGCTCCAGAGCTGACTGGAAGCCCTTCGTGAGGTCTGGAGGCTGGTGGGTTCAATCTGGTGGCTAGCTGGTGTTTTTCATTGGTAATTCCCTTCCCACAGTCAACTTCTTTTTTTAATATTCTGATTTTTTTTTAATGTTTATTTTTATCTGTTCTGAGAGAGAAAGAGTACGAGCTCACGCGCGAGCAAGCAGTGGAGGGGCAGAGAAAGAGGGAGACAGAATCCCAAGCAGGCTCCTTGCTCTCAGCAGAGCCTTACATGGGCTTGAACTAGGTGAACCAGAGATCATGACCTAAGTTGAAGTCAAGAGTCAGATGCTTGGGGCATCTGGTGGCTCAGTCGCTTGAACATCCAAATTCAACCCAGGTCATGAGCTCACAGCTTGTGGGTTCTAGTGCCGCATCGGGCTCTGTGCTGACAGCTCAGAGCCTGGAGCCTGCTTCTGATTCTGTGTCTCCCTCTCTCTCTGGCCCTCCTCCCCTCACACTCTGTCTGTCTGTCTGTCTGTCTCTCT
>NW_027530855.1:1268677-1295978 GCF_008692635.1 Crocuta crocuta | reverse complement strand
CCCCCCCCCCCCCAAAATAAACTTCTATTGGTTTTTACTTTTGCTCTTTATTCTGAAGCAGAGCAGGGAAGGGGGTGTGAGGCTCACCATTCAGGTGGTCAGCTTGAAATTAATTTCCCTGTTTCCTTTCCCTCCTGGGGTAAGGGACCTAGGGGACCTCTGCCCATCTTGCCTCTGATTCCTGAAGCTTCCTGGGGTTCTCCAGAACCCCACTGCCTGCTGTAAGGTCCACCCCTACGTCCCCGCATTTAGATGCCACCCTCGTTCTCTCTGTTAGAGCTATTCCCCCATTCACTTTCTGTCATCATATATTATGATTTGGGGGTAACAGTTTGAGCCCCACTTGCTTCCATGTTGAGTATATGCTTCTGTATCTTGTTCTATTTCTTGGTGTTTGCATGACTTTTGAGAGAAGCATCAGGGAAAAAAAATGTCGTGGCTTTGCCACCTTGAAGCTACCTAGATCCTCAAAAGCTCTTCATGATCTTGTTTGTAGAAGCCTGTTGGAGTTGGACCATTTTCCCCAATAGAGGGAAGGTAGGCCCCCCACTGAAGACCACGGGTGTGATACCCGTGTGCCCCAGAAGACGATACCTGACCAACACCCAAGGCGCTGCCTGAGGCTCCGCGCTTTGCAGGGACCTTGGCACCCCCCTGCCCCCGTTTCCATTTCCTGTTCCTGTATGCAGGCCAAGTCCCCAGCTCCCGGAGACTGCATTTCAGCCAAGGGTGCCTATTTTTGCCAATTTGAGACTGTGTTTTGCTGTTTGTCTCGTCTGTGGAAGATATAGGGAATTTCCAGAACATCACTGTTGCTGTGTATTGATGGATCCCATGAAGGGATGGGAGAAAAAAGGGTTAAAAAGCTAAAACTGCTTCCACACGAAACATTTCCACTACATTGATCTCCATCTCATATTCCTCACTGACCCCAGATGAGTCACAGGGGGCTAATGGTCCTCTCCTAGGCTTGATGCCTTGTCAGCTGACTTTCTGAACACCACTGTCCCTGCCCCCTGGATGGCCTCCCTCCCCAGCTGAAATACCCCCATGGTGGGTGACTTGGGAACCACCTCTGCTAACATTTGGTTTCCGGAGTTTATTAGCACAAATGAGGGTTCTTATTTTTAAACAAGTGCCCTAGGTGGAGGGCAAGGGGCACGGAGGCTCTTTTTCTCTTTTAAGTATAATTAATGATTTAAAAATCGCCCGGTATAGACCCCCAAAGAATTGAAAGCAGGGTCTCGAAGAGATATTTGCACACCCACATGCACAGCAGTATTATTCACACTAGCCAAAAGATGGAAGGCAGATAAACACAACGTGGCATGTCCACACAGTGGAATATTATTCAGCCTTAACGTGGAAGGACAATAAGACATGGTCAACAAAGTAGAGGAACTGAAGGATGTCATGCGAAGTGAAGTAAGCCAGTCACACCAAGATCAGTACTGTATAATTCCACTTAGACGAGGTACCTGGAGCAGCCCGGTTCATAGATAACAGAAAATAAAATGGTGCTTTCCAAGGGTTAGGGGGGAGGGCAGTGGGAGTTGCTATTTCATGGGTGTAGAGTTTCAGTTTCGCAAGATGAAAAGCATCTTGGAGGTTGGTTGCAGACCGCCGTGAATGTACTTAATGCCACTGGGCCGTACACTTAGCAATGGTTAAGTTGGCAAATTGTATGTTATTTGTCTTTACCACAATTACAGAAAAATGTCTGGGGGCCGGTGACCTTTCAGAGCTTCTCCAGGAGTGTTGATCCCCTCGTTCATTTTTTGAGACTCTTGAATCTCCAACTCTTAGGTTCCACTCAGGAGGGGGTCAGTTCCCTATTCTGTGGTGGACAGAACAACAGAAGAGCAAAACTGGAGGTAGGCCAGGACAGGGGTGACTCTTGACGAGCCCTGAGGATTAAGAAACAGAGAAGAGTGGTCGCTCTCTGGAGCCAAGGCACTTCCCCTCAAGGAGAAGGCACTGTTCTTCTCCATTTGTAGCCTACTGGGCTCATGGCCCTTCGTGTTACAGATGAGGAAACTGAGGTTCAAACAGGGGAGGAACAGAGGTCTGTGGGCACAGGGTCACACTCCTGGTCGGTGGCAGAGCCTCAAGTGCAGCGTGGGTTCTTTGCTTTATACTCTCTTGCTAAGAAATGTGAACTGTGGGGGCACCTGGGTGGCTCCATCGGCTAAGCATCCATCTTCGGCTCAGGTCATGATCTCACGGTTCATGAGTTTGAGCCCTGCATCGGGGCATATCAGCACAGAGCCTGCTTGGAATTCTCTCTCTCCCTCTCTCTCTGCCCCTCCCTCGCTTGCGCTCCCTCTCTCGCTCTCTCTCAAAGTAAATAAATTAAAAAAAAAAAAGAAAGAAAGACATGTGAACTGTGAACTTTAGCCCACATAGTGATAATGAACAAGACTGTCAACTTCAGCATCTGCCTCTCAAGCAAGGAGAGCGGAGCTTTGGGTACCTTAGGGCTAGAGTCAGACTAGGACAGCACGCATGAGTAGGCCAAGGGCACGTTTTGGTGTCTCTGACCATTTCTCTGTTCTTCAGCATCCTGGTCCTCAGGAGAAGGACCCCAAACCCGTGCAGGCCAACTCAGAGCCCAGAGATGCAAATGGATTCTTCTCCAGGGTGCCACTCCTGGAGAGCCAGCTCCCAGCATCTGAGACGGGAATCCCTGCTGTTGGGATGGCACTCGTCATAGCCTTTAAGTGAGGGAACTACTTGAGAGTTATTGAGAAGGAGAGGCATTCCTGAAATCTAAATCATAGCTTCTAGCTTCTCCAGGAAAATACCAAACGGCGGATGACCTTGGTGCTGCAGAAGGGCCTCTGAGGGCCTTGGGAGGGAGGCCGAGGCTTCCACAGAGTCTTCGGCAGCCGCATCCATGGCTGGGGCCACGGCCGTGGTCAGGGCGGGGCCGTAGAGCTCGAGGAGGCAAGGCCGAGGACAAGGAGTGGATCTGCGTCACCAGGCTGGGCCACCCAGTCAAGGGCATGAAGATAAGTCCCTGGAGGAGATCTGTCTCTTCTCCCTGCCCTTCAAGAAATCTGAAATCATTGACTTTTCCTGGGGGCGTCCCCCTAAGATGAGGTTTTAAAGATGATGCCTATGTAAAAGCAGACCTGTGTTGGCCAGTGGACCAGGTTCAAGGCATTTGTTGCCATCAGAGATTGTAAGGGACATGTTGGTGTGGATGTTAAGTGCTCCAAGGAGGTGGCCACTGCCATTCGTGGGGCCATCATCCTTGCCAAGCTTTCCATTGTCCCCTGTGCGGCAAGGCTGCTGGGCAGGGGAGGGGGGCGGATAAGGTCGCAAGCCCCACACTGTCCCATGGAAGGTGACCAGGTGCGCCGCATCCCTGCCCCCAGGGGCTGCACTGCCACCCTGGGCAGCTTCACCACGGCCACTTCTGCTGCCATTTCCAAGACCTACAGCTATCTCACCCCTGACCTCTGAAAAGAGATTGTTCACCAAGTCTCCCTATCAGGCATCCACTGACCCACGCCAGAGTCTCTGTGCGGAAGACCTAGTCTCCAGCTGTGGCCACCACTTGGTTTTCTACAAGAAAATTAAAATGAATTAAAGCTTGTTTAAAAAATCAGGAACACCTGGCTCAGTTTGTTAAGCATCTGATGCTCCACCTTGGCTCAGGTCATGATCTCGCATTTCATGAGCTCGAGCCCCACACTGAGCTCTGTGCTGACAGTATGGAGCCTGCTTGGGATTCTCTCCTTCTTGCTCTACCCCTCCCCTGCTTGCAGTCTCTCTCTCTCCTAAAATAAAGAAACATTTAAAAAAAATTTTTAAAAATCATAGCGTCTATACTCTGCCCACTTATTTCCTCTGCAGTTTGCATTACAGTTGCACCTTGCATTCTATTTGTACATATATTTAGTATTTCTTTTTATATCCTTACCTTTTTAAAAATTTTTTAGGGGCGCCTGGGTGGCTTAGTCGGTTAAGTGTCCGACTTTTGCTTAGGTCATGATCTCGCGGTTCATGGGTTCGAGCCCCGCGTCAGGCTCTGTGCTGACTGCCAGCTCAGACCCTCGAGCCTGTTTCAGTCTGTGACTCCCTCTTTCTCTGACCCTCCCCTGCTCACGCTGTCTCTCTCTCTCCTAGAAATAAATAAAACATTAAAAAAAATTAAAAAAAATTTTTTTAATGTTTTATTTATTTTTGAGAGAGAGCGAGAGCAGGGGAGGGTCAGAGAGAGAGGGAGATACAGAATCTGAAGCAGGCTCCAGGCTCTGAGCTGTCAGCACAGAGCTTGAAGCGGGGCTCGAACCCATGAACCATGAGATCATGACCTGAGCTGAAGTCGGGCACTTTACCAACTGAGCCACCCAGGCGCCCCTATCCCTTACCTTTTGAACTTAGTTTTTGTTATTTTATTACTTGCACTATTTATAACGTATAATCTATTAAGTTATATCCTGTTATATATTAAAAGGAAACGATATCACGACTATATATGGAAAACCAGATTCACTTACCATAAATAGAAGATAACTATAAAAAGAAGTATAATGACACCAAGGCAGTTTTAAATTGTCTGGATTCCACTGCCTGAGGAATCCAGCTGACACCTGCTCTTTGTTGAAAGGGAAGAATCAGGAGTGTGAGCGAGGCGTTTAAGATAAGCTACTAGTACTGTACGGGTGCTTTAGAGGTGATCCTGATTAAATAAGAACCTAACGTGAATCACCTCTCATTAGTCACTATTCTTTGATGAAATCAGCAAGTCTTCCACAGGAATCCTGGGTCCTGGACTTTAGAAAATTCTCCTTTGTAAGGTATCACTCAGGCAGCTGCCCTTACAGGATGGCAGGGTGGGTCCCTGAGAGTTGGTCCTCGCCCTGGGGGGGATGCCTGGGAAAGGAGAGTGAGGAGGGAGTGCGTAGAACACAGACCATGTACGGGCCCTGAGGTGTGGTAATATGTCAGAGCAAGTGTCACAGGGGACATGCTCGGCAGGAGAGCCTTTGGTGGGAAAGGTGGAGCCTGTGTGGCGCTCCTGTCCACAAAGCCCAGGAGGGGAAGTGTTCTCATTTTTACTAGTCTGGGGGAGTCACTTGATTTTCTGTTGGCTTATCTGTAAAATGGAGTTAAAACTTCTGGTACTGTGAGAACTGGATTGAAAAACAAATAAAAATGTACCTTCTCCTGTGGCGGATATGGCTGTCCTGAGTAATAACACTGGTTAGGGAAGTGAGTCGGTGGGCTTTAAGGAGAGAGCCTGGGATGTGCTGATCTGAGGGGAAAAAGCGGGGTGTGGTGTCCTGCCTGGCCCCTCTGCTATCAGAGCGCCCCACTTCTGGGATTGGTGGTTCTGAGGCAGCAGAGTGGGGCCGCAGCCAGATGCCTGAATCTGCATCATTCCTCTTTTCCAAACACCTCCCCCCTCCCCCCCCCGTTTTTAATGTTTATTTTTGAAAGAGAGCGCTAATGGCGGAGGGGCAGAGAGCGAGGGAGACAGAGGATCTGAAGCGGGCTCTGTGCTGACAGCAGAGAGCCTTACATGGGGCTCGAACTCACGGATCATGAGATCATGACCTGAGCCGAAACCGAGAGTCAGACCTCCTCTGACTGAGCCAACCAAATGTCCCCTCTTTATGTTTTTGTAAAGTAAACTCTACCCCCAAGGTGGGGCTCATACTCATGACCCCAAGATCAAGAGTCGCAAGCTCTACCGACTGACCCAACCAGGTGCCCCAGTCTCACTCCTCCTTAATCCTGCTTTTGCAGAAAAACGTGCTGCCTCTGCTGCAGCCATGCCTCAACGATGTGGAAAATGAACAGGCAGGAGGTCTGAGGTGGCTTTCCCAATGTCCCTGCCTCCTTCCAGGTACCAGGATCATTTACGAACGGAAGTTCCTGATGGAATGTCGGAACTCGCCTGTGACCAAAACACCTCCACGGGACCTGCCCACTATTCCCGGGGTCACCAGCCCGACCAGTGAGGAGCCCCCCACAGAAACCAGGCAGAACCACCTGCGCAACAGCCCGGAAGAGAAGCCGGCAGGTGGTGAGTGGCCGGCCTTGGCGAGGCTCTCCCCTGGGAAGGGAACCTATGCAGCCATGGCTCCCCTTCAGGGAGGAGATTTCGAGGGGGGTGGGGGAGATTGATGGCGGCTGCCCGACCCTCTGTGGGCAGCTTAAGGTTCACAGGTGACGTTGGGGACAGAATTGTCACCAGTCCCAACTTTCCACATGAAAGCAGCCCAATAACTCCAGGAGAGGGGATTTAGCCCCATCAGGTGGTCTAATTAATGGAGAGCTTGTCTGAAATGAGGGGGGCTCCACACAGCAACTTTCATAAAGAAGTATGACCCTTTGGGGCGCCTGGGTGTCTCAGTCGGTTGGGCAGCCGACTTCGGCTCAGGTCATGATCTCACGGTTCATGGGTTCGAGCCCCACATCAGGCTCTGTGCTGACAGCTGGCTCAGAGCCTGGAGCCTGTTTAGAATTCTGTGTCTCCCTCCCTCTCTGATCCTCCCCTTCTCATGCTGTCTCTCTCTCTCTCTCTCTCTCTCTCTCTCCCTCAGAAATAAATAAAAAATGTTAAAAAAAAAAAAAAAGAAGTATGACCCTTTGAATCATTGTATTGAAGCATTTCCACTTGTCTGCCTCATGTGGGCCACACCCGCGACACACATGTGCAGGAGAGGACTTCTCAAAGATACGGTGTACCTGCCCTCTAGGAAATTACACGTCTATAGGATCAGAAAGGCGTCCAGGACGCCTTCTGTCAGGGTATGGGTCCACTGGGGATTCTTGATGCAGACAGGTAGAGACCACGAACCAGTTGTCTCTGCAGGTTTGACACGGGCCGGCTAGGTCCTTCCTGGTATGTCTCCCCACCTTTGCCCTAAGTAATCAGAGCAGCCACCCTGGTAGAGGGGTGTGTGAGTGCACCCTTCGTGGCATCCTGACTAGCTTGCCAGAGTGTCTGAGCGCTTCCTCTGGGAGAGCAGAGTGTAAGCACTTGGGCTGACCTGAGTCTGATTGGCACCCGCTGACCCTTCACCCGGAAGGCAGTGCACCAAGCCTGGACAGGAAGCAGCTGGGGCCTCAGGCTGGGCTGGCCCTGCTGACAGCAGCAGAGCCCATCTAGCCAGGGCCTGCAGGATGTGATTCATAATTACCCAGGGAACCCCACGACAGGCCACCCTTGCCTCGCCTTGCCTTTCAAACTTGGACAGGAGTGGAAGGGAGGTGGAGTTGGGCACACACAGCACCCGGCAGTGCGGTTCCCCACCTTTTGTTGAAGGATGCTGAGAAGGATGGATAGATTCATGCGGTTGGTGACCTGGTGCTTCCCGGCCACCCCATTTCACCTCAAACCAAAGACTGGAAGTTGAGGTTGGAGGTGGTCACACCTGATGTTGCTGAGCCATTGCTGCCTCAGGGCTGTCCCTAGCCCCTCCCAGTTTCTGGAGCTGCACAGCCCAGGCAGGGTTGGCCCAGAGGCGTCCGGGCTGACCACCCTTAACCCACAATAATGGCCTAGGAGTTCCATTGGGACGGGGTGGTGAGGGATGGACAGGATTTTTCATTTTGCTGAACAGGGTATTCACCAGAGCTCCAGCCTTGGACCGTATATTTGTGTACATATAACCAGAAGTGGCCGGTTTCCCGTGGGGGCCAGAGCAGGCATCTCGGTCTTTAGAACCCCAGAGCAGCCCTACCCAGGAGATCGTGAAGGAGGCCGCTCCATTTAAGAAAACAGCTTCCAGCAGCATGAGTTACTTGGAGATTTTTGTGGAAAGAGTTAGGGTGAGGGCAGTGAGCAGCTGAATTACCAAAATAACTCCTTTGCTGCAGAGTCAGGCTACTCTGTGGGCGACTGGACAGATGCCTAGTCCTGTTTTCTACACCATGGTTGAGACTGATGGTCAAACAAGGTTTTATGTTTAAGGAGTATTGTTCTGTGAGGTTGTATTTTTTAATATTTTTTCAGTTTATTTATATGATTCTGAGAGAGAGAGAGAGAGGGCATGAGTGGAGTAGGAGCAGAGAGGAGAGAGAATTCCAAGCAGAGCCTGACACGGGGGTTGAACTCATGAAGTGTGAGATCGTGACCTCAGCTGAGATCGAGAGTCGGATGCTTAACCAACTGAGCCCCCCAGGCACCTAGGAGGTTGTATTTATATTAAATCCAAGTAACTATTCACTCTCATTAAAAACAATAAAAATTGGGGTGCCTAGGTGGCTCAGTTGGTTAACTGTGTGACTTCGGGTCTGGCCATGATCTCGCGGGTTTGTGAGTTCGAGCTGCATTATTGGGCTCCCTGCCCCCAGCATAGAGCCCTCTTTGGATCCTCTGACTCACTCTTTCTCTGCCCCTCCCCTGCTTACGCTCTCTCTCTCTCAAAAATAAGTAAAACATTAAAAAAATAATAATAATAAAAATCAGGGGTGCCTGGGTGGCTCAGTCAGGTTAAGCGTCTGATCTTGATTTTGGCTCAAGTAATGATCTCACGGTTGTGAGATCAAGGCCCAAGTCAGGTTCTGCACTGGGCCTGGAGCCTGCCTTAGATTCTCTGTCTCTTATGCTCTGCCCCTCCCATTTGCACATGTATGCTGTCTCAAAAAAAAATAAATAAATTTTTATTTTTACGTTTTTAAATGTTTATTTTTGAGTGAGAGACACTATATGCATGTGAGTGAGTGGGGGAGGGGCCGGGGGGCAGAGGATCTGAAGTGGGCCCTGCACTGACAGCAGAGAGCCCCATGTGGGTCTCAAACTTGTGAACCATGAGATCATGACCTGAGCCACAGTCAGACACTCAACTGAGCCATCCAGGTGCCTCTAAAATAAAATATTTTTTAAAAACAGTAAAAATAGTATGAAATTTGGGACTGTCACTTTTTCTGTGGGGTTACGTGGTCTCCCTTCTTGCTTTGGGATGGGGGAAGGGAGCACAGCTAGACAGGGAACCTTCGGGCCTGTGTCCAGGAATTCCTAGTGGAATCCTGCCCTCCCCCCATTCTCCTACTCTTGTAGGGAACAACAAAATGAAAAACAACGCCTCTCCCTGGCCTCTAAAATGTGAGCCCTACCATTCACCCCTTGCTTACCTGGCCATCTGTCCCTTCTCTCCCCAGGTGAAGAGTCACAGTTTGAGATGGACATTTAAAGGACCAGCCATCGAATTGAGCGATGCCTCTGGGCCCCGCTGGCCCTTCTCGGGAAGAGTAACACCAGCCAGACCTTTTGCAAGTTTTAATCCTGGGCAGGCGTTGAGCTTGGGGCCGGCCGGCCCAGGCCTCTGCTCCCTCACTCAGGGCACCTGCTCCCCCTTCCTCTTCGTGAACACCAGCAGATACCTCCATGTGCCTCCATTCATGCACCCTAAGGGGAGTGACTCTTCAGGAGCACACCCTGCAGCCCAGGGCCAGGAACTGGACATGGAGGAGCCCTTCTGAATCATGGCCCGGCTCTTCCAGTCCCAACCTCTGGGGGCGCACCCACTCCTTTCTTAGGTTGGTGTGTGTGCGAAAACTCCCCTCCCCTCCTTCCCCAAGAGAGGAAATAAAAGCCACCTTCGCCCTAGGGCCAAGAGTTGGCCCCTGTCTGAGCTCTTTTCAACTTCAAGTGGATCACTAACCCCAATTACTATTTGTTCGGTGCTTCTAAGCGCTTTCCTCTACTTCTCTCATTGATTGTCACACTGAACCTATAAGGTAAGTAGGCTAAGTGTTATCCTCATTGTACGGCTCAGAGAAGTTAAAATCGCATACTGGTAAATAACGGATGGGACTGGCGTTGAGTTGTGCTGCTCTCCGTCTCTTGTTCAGTGCTGGGTGCGATTTCTTTTCTGGGCTTTGTCCCCCAAGCCTGTCAAGTGACCCGGTCACCTTTGTTCTGTGGCCCATTCCCTGCAAGAGTCAAAGGGAAGAACTTGAGCCTTGGCTGATACAGACATGTGCCCCTCATATTGTCCTGTGATCCCTTCATGTGAGCTGTCATGGGGGGACACGGACACGAGATGGGTGCTCTGCCTTGAGGATTTCACTGACACATAAGGTTTGTCCGTAAGGAAAGGGAGTATAAACAAGACTGTATAGGATTGGTTATCAGGGAGTGGTCCATGCAAGTGAAGGCTTCGTGGAGGTGATCTACAGCTGGGTACTGAAAAGGAGTGGGCTGGGGAGAGGCAGGAGCCCAGTATTGCCAAGGTCAAGTGGTCTTGGGGAACCAGGGCATATGAGNGGGGGGGGGAGGTGGGCTTTTATAAATGGCCATAAAAGGGCCACATTTCCAAGGGCCTTGAATGCCAGGTGGAGGGCTTGCTGAGAAGCAGCAGGTGTTTCTCATTATAGGATATGCTGGGCGTGGGTGGCCTTTGGCCAAGAGGCAGTGGCTGACTTGGCCCTTATGGTTCTGGACTCACAATCTACAATTTCGGGAGCAGCAGGCCTTAGTGGTCAAGTCCTTTGTCTGGCCTTTTCTACATCCAAGTTCAAGTCCCCTCTCCCCACGAGGACTGTGAAGGCTGCTGGAATCGCTGTGCCTGGTGAGGGTGTGTGGAAGGGCCCAGGCACAGCAGCATGTTGGCTCCAGGCATACAGGCTACCCTTTTCCTACAGATGGAAAGTGAGTGTGGAGGGGCCATCAGAGCAAAGACAACAACAGAAACACCTAGGGTCAGTGTAGGGACCAGTCGGCCTTCCCGATCCCTTAGCCTTCCAGGAAAAGCATCTTAGTCTCCCCTCCTGACATCCAGCCTGAGGTCTTGCCCACCGGTCTACCTGGTAGATCCAGTCCCCTTGGCCCTACATCTTACAGTCCAAGAGAGGGTGAGAAAGGCTTCTCTGACAGTAAGGAAATCACATTTGAGTTGTACGCCTTTCCCACTGAACAAAAGCATCCTCCCAGGAAATCCAGGTATCTCTTGAACATCATTTTAGCTGGGTGCTACAGAGCGGCAAAGACCTAGGACATCCGTGCCCTCAAGGAAGTTAAGGCGATAAGGCTCCCCTGGTCCAGTTGAACATCCCAGTGTAGTGAGTCTTAAAGCTTTTGTAGAGATACTCTAGGCAACCATCCGAGTCCAGCCTGCCCGCCCGCTGACATCCCCAGTGACAGCTGTTACGACAGATGCCACATGCTGTGAAGCAGGGAACACAAAGAAGGGTTTCCAAGCCTCGGTATGTGTTCCCAAGGTATTGACCTGGTCTGGAGATGGGAGGGGCTACGAATAGTAAAAGGGCACCTAGAAACGTCCTAAAAAAGTCCTTCTGTGGTTGTCCAGCGTGGTGGCTGTGTGGATGCCATGAGTTAAGGGAATCTGCGAGGTCTTCAGGGTGGAGGAGGGACTTTATAGGATGCTGTGCAGGGTAGGACTTGAACCTGGGAAGGGCCTTCCTGGGTCGTGAACAGCCTGAGGTACAGGGGCCAAGAGCAGTTTAGCTGGGGGAGTGTCACAGCTGTTGGGTTTTCCGTACATGAATGAAGAGGCCGAGTCAGGGGCAGTGGAGACAGCCGTAGGACTCTACTGGGAAAGGAGGCTTGAAGGCACGTGGTGAGGTGGAAGGCGGAGAGGCGTGTCCTGGAGGTTTCTGGTCTGGGTGACCCAGAAAAGTGGTCCGAAGGGAATGCCGGGTCAGGAGTTGCACAGAGTAAACAGCGAGAAAGGCTAAAACCGGAACCTTGGGGAATGTTCCCAGGGAACAGGAGCGGAGTGGGGACCTTGACTGCCAGTGATTTTCCAGCCTCCATACTGCTGTTGGCACAGCTGTGGGCATCCCTCCAACTCCCAGGAAGTGAGGCGAAGTCGCAATGGAGGCTGGCTTTCTGCACCATCCTTTCGTGAGACATTCACTGTGGAAACGACTCAAGGAAGGGCCCAAGGGCATCTAGCCAACCAAAGGATGCCATGGTCTGAAAACCAGTATTTTGGGAGGGGCAGGGTTCATGAATAGACCCACACGTGGTCTTTTCCAGCTAAATCCACCCGCATTGATTTAACAAGCTTTTGCTAAGCCCCTTATCTATACCCTGCATGGTGCTAGAACTTCCAAGCAACACAAAAGAATTTCAAGACCACCACGTGATGAAAAAATCCAAGGAGGCATGATGAAGTGCAAGAAAGTGGAATGAGAGGCAGGCAGGCACCGTGGGAGAGTGTGAAGGATAGGTAGGCTGTGGGGGTGGTGTCTGGAATGGATGTGGTGTGGGTAGCCCAAGGTAAAATTAGAGAGCATCAGATTAGACTATTGGGGTAAAAAGCCATTGATTGAGTGCCTTTTGTACATCTGGAGCTTTACTACAATTTTATTTATGGCCCTGATAACCTAGAAGGTAGATATTCTTACTCCCGTTCTACTTATGTTTGTGGTGGATGCAGATGGTGGAATTGGGGTTCCAGCTTCTCTCTGACCAGGTCCACAGCTCATGCTCTTCATACTACACTGGATGGAACAGAGGTCTACGTTATTTCGATTCTGAGCCATAGGCAACTAGGAAGTTGGATGGAGGTATTAGAATAAGACAGTGACAAGTGTTAAAGCGAATCTGGTGAAGTAACTAGAGCGAAGAAGTCATTCAGATGTCTGATGGGTTGCTTAGAATTAGGGAGGTGGGGTGGGGGGTGAAAACTTGCAAGTGAAAGAAGATTGGTAGCATTTTGTCGTTTATGCAAGGGCTATTTTTAAACAAATTTTTAATGTTTAATTTTGAAAGAGAGAGACAGCATGAGTGGGGAAGGGAAAGAGAGAGGGAGACACAGAATCCGAAGCAGGCTCCAGGCTCTGAGCTGTCAACAGAGCCTGATGCGGGGCTCGAACCCACAGACAGTGAAATCATAACCTGAGCTGAAGTCAGATGCTTAACCAACTGAGCTACCCAGGCACCCCAGAAGGGCTATTTATTGAATGCCTACTGTGTGCCTGTGTGCAGGCCCGCTCAGGCACCAGAGACAGAGCAGTGGGCACAAGAAAGCACTGCCTTCCAGGAGCTGACCTAGTGGAGGTAACATACATTTAGGGATTGAGCCTGCACATGATTCTTGTCTTGTATATTCAGCTTTTGTTGCCAAAAGCACAAACCTGTCCTCCTCATAATGAGGTTCAGAATTTAGCAGAGCCAACTCTCCCTGCCCTCCTAAGCAGAGGACAGGGGCCTCGTGCTGTGGGACAAGTATTCCTGCATGGAAGAGCCAGCACCCCAGGGACAGGCAGTAGACACCTCATTTTCTAAAAGTAACTAAAACAAACCTTCGTCCTCATCTGCAGCAGGTTAAATGAATATGAGAAGTAGAGGAAACTGCAGATTGATTGGGGGAAAGTATAACCCCTGAAGATTAGGTTTTCTTGAATGTACACATTCCAGAGATATGACTTGAATGTATCCTGCAGGGAGAGAGGGGACCTCTTTCAAAAGTGGAAGCAAATCCTTCCTTCCTCCCTCCAGCGGTTCAGAGGCCATAACACAGGTAGCTGGTTTTTAAAGGAAGACCTTTTGGGGCACCTGGGTGGCTTCAGTTGGTTCAGCTCATCATCTCACAGGTGGGGACTTCGAGCCCCACATCAGGCTCTGTGCTGACAGCTCAGAGCCTGGAGCCTGCTTTGGATTCTGTCTCCTTCTCTCTCCGCCCCTCCCCTACTTACACTCTGTCTCTCTCTCAAAAATAAGTAATAAAACATTTTTAAAAACTAAAAAAATAAAAATAAAGGAAGATCCTTGAGTTGTCATTTGTTCCTTATTCTTAGATTCTCTATAGGAAGTGTTTTTAGTTTCCAGCCACAATACTCAAGTTAGTGCTGCCCCCTGCTGGAAGAGTTCGTTAAAACAAGCAAGGAAGCCTACCTCTCGTCATTCTGTCCCGTCAGTGAGGTGAGGGAAATTTGAGTTTGCCACAGGTATTATATATCAAAGCACACTGCATCATGTTATCTCAAGATTAGGCAGCTGGCCCCTTACTGCCTGAGAAGAATACTGAGGGACAAATTTTCCAGACAGCGTGACCAGAGATGTTTTGGGGGGCAGAACCAGGGCTAGCATAGAATACTTTTGCACTGCTCAGACCTGGTTTGGGATAGGCTAGTTACAACCTTGCCTCCCTCCTCCGGCCAAACACAGCCATGCATGTAGCCATACTACCTTCTGACCTCCGTTCACCACTCCTCAGCAGTAGCCAGCTGGCTCTATCCACCTAGGGACAAATTTTACTCTTGCATGGCTTCTCATGTGAGCAGTTGCTGTTGGGTTGCATTTAAACCTTTTCCTGTCACTCCACCCCGACATGGGAGAAACAAGACTTCCCCTTCCATAGGACAGGACTGTTAAGAACTCTTTCCTTGGACTCTATCAGGATAGGTTCAGATTTGTGCTGGAATTGTGGATATAAATGTAGTTATCCCATGGCACCTGGGTGGCTCAGTCGGTTAAGTATTTGACTTCAACTCAAGGTCATGACCTCATGTTTCGTGAGTTTGAGCCCTGCATTGGGTTCTGCACTGACACCTCAGAGCCTGGAGCCTGCTTCGGATTCTGTCTCTCTCTCTGACCCTCCCTGCTCTCTCTCTCTTTCTCTGTGTCAAAAATAAACATTGAAAAATAATAATGATAAATGTAGTCCATCAGGTAATCCCTCAGTTCCTGGGACTGTTTCAAGTCCACGGCTGTGTTTCCTGGCTCCTGAGCTGGGCCTCTTACCTCAGACAAGGGACATTTTACAACATACTGGAAAGGTCTGATGTCCTACATAGTGGCATTGAACTCTACTCTGTAAGCCTGATGAACTTTGCCGCTCAACCCGCTGACAAATGATGCTAGTGGTACTGATTTGGGAGGAAAGTAGCAGGATTTCCTCTCTCCTTTCCTCTGTAGATGGGATTGGAACCAGATTAGCTTTTTGCAGTGCAAGGGGCCCAGAGGCTGGGGTTCATGACCTCCACCTATTGAGCCCTGGATTTAGGAGGTCTCGAACCACAAAGGAAGAAAATGGCGCCATCATTTTTCTGCTGTAGTCAAGATATAATTGGAAACGCTACTCCATCATCAGTAGATAGTCCCTCAATGGACAGGATTTGGCACCTCCAGATGGAAGAAACCTTTAACCACTGATTCATCTTTCCCTCCTGGAGATTCCAGTTCTTTCTTCTTTGTCTCAGACTTGACAGCTTCCTTCATGATTCTCCAGGGTTGAAGATAAGCCATTGCAAACAGGAAGACATTATCAGCCCAAAGGAGAGCTATTGATCCTGACCCATCAAGACAGTTGGCGTGCTATGTATAGCATTTACATAGTTGCCACATAAAATATATGTGACCAGTGGGTATTTGGATCCAGTGAGGCGGTGGGTAGCAGAGCACCCTGGCTCTTGGGCCTGCATCATGAGTAACTGCATTGAAGTTTACAGTTGAGTCAGAAGCGCTTTTTTTGCCAAGGAAAGGGAAAGAAAGGAGATCATAACATTGTCTTCCCTGGAGTCTCAATGGACTCCTGAATGAAGTAAGCTTACTCTGATTTCCTCTACTTCAAGTCTCTGATAATTGCTGTCCTCTTGACCTTTCCCAGGTAGTTGGGTTTCTTGTACCATACAACTCCATTTATGTTCTGAGCTCCTCACTACACCTTATCCCTACAGTTCCAACAGAGCAACCACCTACCACATCCTGGTCAGAACATACTATACCTAGAACAAGGGGAAATTGTAACCTCACTCTTTTCTTGCCCACATTTTTGGCCTCCGGTATTCCACAGGGACTCCCACCAGAGAAACTGCTGCCTACCCCATGTGTTCTAATCAGTATTCATCACCAGCTCCCCGAGGAACTGCAGGAAGTCAGGAAGCATCTTTTTACTTGGATGCATACCCCCCCACTAACACTCAAAATGGGCCCTGAACTTCCACCACTTGTCCCCTCTCTAGCTCTTCCTCCTGCTACATCAGTGATGCTCAAACTTTAGAGGGCATTAGAATGACCTGGAGAGCTTGTTAAGATGCATTGCTAGGTTGGACCCCCAGAGTTTCCGATTCAGGAGGTCTGAGGTGGAGCCCGAGAATTTCCATTGCTAGTACACTCCAGATGATTCTGATGCTGCTAGACCTGGGACCACACTGAGAACCGCTGAGCTATGTAATCTGAGGACATCAACCCTCTGAGTCCAAACGATCACAGCAAACTTGCATCCACAAGAGCCAGAGTGGAGAATTAGCCAGTAGGTGCCCTATGTCCTTGCGTAGGCCCTCCTCAGAGTCCAGAGGACCCCCTTGTTGAACTGGGCCACTTTCCTCAGTGGGACTGGTGGCACCTTTGACCTTACGTGGGATGAGCCTTCACAGGAGAGCGATGCAGCCCCATTCATTCAACAAATAATTGCCTTCTGTGTGCTGGGCCCTGTTGTAGGTGTCTGCGATGTATCTATCAGTGAACAAAACACAAAAATCCCCACCCACAGGGAGCTTGGTTTTTTTCTAACAAAAGGAAGGATAAAACCCTTTTTTCTGCTTTTCAGGTCTCAGATACGTGGTTACTGGGAAGAATCAGGAGTGTTTAGTTAACTCAGTTTATATACACTAGAGATTAAGGACCAAGAGCTCAGGCAGAGACTAAATAAATGCTCCATTGAGATGAATCACCACAGTAGTTGTCTTCATCTTTTTGATAGTTACAACAAACAGAATGTTGTTTTGTTTGCTTTACAAATGATGAAAAAATGGAGGTTTGGGCGGGGGAACGGGGAGCAGGGAGCAGAGTCCTGGACATCTGACCCATGGCTCTTTTTTAGGAAAGGGCCCGGAAACTGTTGGCAAAGGCTGGTCAGGAATGCTTGCTTCCCCACAGGTTCTCTCCCTTGGGTACTGAAGGCCCTCTGGCAGTCAAGAACTCTCTGTATAAAGTACAAGTCCAGTGCTTCTGAAGGGCTGACGCCTGAATCTTTACCAGCATAACATGTGAATCTTGGTCTGCAACTCAAGTTTGCGAGGAATGGGATTATCTTTTGTAATTCAACATAATTTAGATTCTTTTTACATTTCTTTTTACAATCCAACAAAGCTCTCCTGAACTTGTTCTATTGGGTGTGGTATACCCAAGCCTAACCCCCCCCACTCCGCCCCCCCCCCCCCCGCCCCCCCCCCCTCGGCATCCGCTGAGCCTTCCTTTGCCTCATCGGATGTTCAGTTAGAGGCCCACGTGGGGCATTGGAGCCTTGGCCCTTCAGCTCCAGCAGTCCCTTCTGCTACTTCTGGGCCAGGTCAGAGAATGTGGGGGCCATCCTGTCTTTGCCTGTGCTGCACCAGGGCACCAAAATCTGCAGTCCCCCCAGTGTGTCTAAACTTACCCCACAGTCACGGTGCATCCCTTTCTCATCTTGCAGGTAATCTATGTGGGGGTAGAAGTATGTGTCCCAAGTATCTTAATTATGAGTCCTTTCTGTACCTCTAAGGAACCTAGATGACAGACAATTTCTCTTTCACCTTGCCCTATCTCCCCTTCAGTGACTGAAGCACAGGGCGACCCTTGTTGCATCTTAGAACCACACAGGAAGCTTTTTTAAAGCTATCAATGCCTAGGGGCACCTGGGTGGCTCAGTCGGTTAAGCGTCCGACTGGGTTCGAGCCCCGCGTCGGGCTCTGTGCTGACAGCTAGCTCAGAGCCTGGAGCCTGCTTCGGATTCTGTATCTCCCTCTCTCTCTGACCCTCCCCTGCTCATGCTGTCTCTCTCTCTCTCAGAAATAAATAAAACATTAAAAACAAATAAAAAATAAATAAAGCTCTCAATGCCTAGGGGTGCCTGGGTGGTGCAGCCGGTCAAGCATCCAGAGTCTTTTTTTTTTATGTTTATTTATTTGTGAGAGACAGAAATAGAGCATGATCAGGAGACGGGTAGAGAGAGATACAGAGTTGGAAGCAGGCTCTAGGCTCTGAGCTGTCAGCACAGAGCCTGACACAGGGCTCGAACCCACGAACCATGAGATCATGACCTGAGCCAAAGTCAGGTGTTTAACTGACTAAGCCACCCAGGCACCCCACAAGCATCCAGAGTCTTGATCTTCGCTCAGGTCATGATCTCACAGTTCATGAGTTCAAGCCCCACATCAGGCTCTGCACTGATGGCGTGGAGCCTGGTTGGGATTCTGTCTCTCTCTCTGCCTCTATTCCGCTTGTACGCTCTCTCTCTCTCAAAACAAATAAAGTTTAAGAAAATTTTTAAAAACTAATAAAGCTATCAATGCCTGGATCCCTCGTTCACAAGGTCAAATTGTACTGGCCAAGGGTCCTTGCCTTTTTTTTCTGGTAAAGTTCCTCAGGTGATTTTAAAGTATAGCCAGGGCTAGAGAGGGGGGGTTAACGGGAAATTCATTACTATTTGGAATTACTCTGCTATGTTAGCTAATAGCTAAGCATAGTTAGTTATTACTGGCTGTACACAAAGCCCTGCTGAAAAGGACCACACTAGAGAAGCTAGAGGCGAAGTGAAATAGGGTTAGAAATACTCTACTTCCTGATACTCAAAGCATGATCCTCAGACCAGCATTCCCGCCACCACTTGGGAGCCTGTTAGAAATGCAAGAGTCTCAGGCCCCACCCCCAGACTGTCAGCATCTGCAAAGTCCTGCCCACAAAGCTAGTTTACTAAAGCAGACTCCTGGAAGTTCCAGGAAGGTCTGGAACTGGGTTTATAAGTTGTAGAAATTTCTAGAAAGCTTCATTCATCTCTGAGAGAACAGCAAGAAAATACTCATGCAAGGAGTTAGTGTGGCTGCTTGGTGAGCGACAAAATGGACACCGCTTTGGTAAGTTTCTGGAGAAAGAAGTAACCCAAAACAACTAGTACCCAGATCATCCATGTCTTTGTGTTGTCTTTAAATGAGAAGAAAATGATTAGTTCCTTAAGGATCTGGAACATCTTCTTCTCTGCTTAAAAGACGATAGAAGGGGCGCCTGGGTGGCTCAGTCAGTTAAGCATCCGACTTTAGCTCAGGTCATGATCTCACGGCCTGTGGGTTCCAGCTCCGCGTCGGGCTCTGTGCTGACAGCTCAGAGCCTGGAGCCTGCTTCTGATTCTGTGTCCTTCTCTCTCTCTCCGCCCCTCTCCTGCTTGTGCTCTGTCTCTCAAAAATAAATAAACCTTTTTTTAAAAAGTTAAAAAAAAAAGACGATAGATATAGGTTAGTTCACTTCAACACTTACCCTTGGGAAATTACTTTGTGTGGTTTAGTTTATGTGTAAAGTTCTTAAACACGTGTCTACCTTTTTCAGATTACAAACCTAGTGCATAGAAAAATCTACGATACCACAGAAGTATATGAATGAATGTTTCCGTAATCACCTCTGTTCCCTCAGAGAAAACCACCGATAAAAGCTGTAACTCCAGACTTCTTTGTGTATACTAAAAATATACAAAAGTAGAATCACAACATAATACTGTTTTTCCCTTTTAAAAGTTTATTTATTTCTGTAAGTAATCTCTACACCCAATGTGGGGCTTGAAGTCATGACCCCAAGACCAAGGGTCTCATGCTCTACCGACTGAAAGAGCACCCCAATAACTTTTTTCTTTACACTCTTTTTATTCTCAAATCCAGAAGATCCATTAGTCAAAATAATTACTTCTTAAATTTTAAAAAATGTTTACTTATAGGGGTGCCTGGGTGGCTCAGTTGATTAAGTGTCTGACTTCGGCTCAGGTCATGATCTCACAGTTCACGAGTTGGATCCCTGCGTCGGGCTCTGTGCTGAGAGAGAGAGCACTTGAGCACAAGCAAGCAGGGGAGAGGCAGAGAGAGAAGACAAAGAATCCCAAGCAGGCTCTACACTATCAGCGCAGAGCCTGAGGTGGGGTTAGAACTCAACCATCTGTGAGATCATGACCTAAGCCGAAATCAAGAGCCAGATGCTTAACCAACTGAGCCGCCAGGCACCCTGCTTCTTAATTTTTTAAAAAGATTTTATTTTTAAAGAAACTCCACACCCAACATAAGACTTAAATTTACAACCCTGAGATCAAGAGTCGCATGCGCTACCGAGCCAGCCAGGCGCCCTATTAATTTCATCCAAAATAATTAAATCCTATGGGGTGAAACAACTGTTTGAAACTTGGTTTTTAACATTTGCTGCTTAACCTGGAGAGAATCGCTCAAGCAAAGAAAAGGGAGACAATGGGTGCCTGGCTGGCTCAGTCAGTGGACTCTTGATCTCTTAATTTCTGCTTAGGTCATGATCTTACAGTTCGTGAGTTGGAGCCCTGCATCAGGCTCTGTGCTGACAGTCCTGCTTGGGATTCTCTCTCTCCCTCTCTCTTCCCCTTCCCCACTTGCGTTCCTTCTCTCTCTCTCAAATTAAGTAAACATAAGAAAATAAAATCTTTTTAAAAAGAAAAAGGAGAAAAAGTGAACTGAATGCTGATTGCTTTTAAACATTTTAAAGTCAGTTATTCCTAGGACATCATGGTGTGTGACAAGTGAAATGAGCCCTGCGTTTGTCCTCATACAGATGAGCCAAGCAGGATTACAGACACTGGATCTACAATAAAATGTTCTAATTTGCGACAGAGGCCTAGTGAATCACATACACTCATATAAAGACTGCATGAAGGTTTCCAGGGGAGGTAACTTAGACATGTGCCTTGATGTAATGTACATGGATGTGGGGGTGGGGGATGGGGGGCAATCGGGATGGAGGGAAGCAGGACCAAACCTAGAGATCAGAGGATGGGGTGGAGTATGCTGAGAACGGTGGATTCCAACAGGAATGGGGGTTATTTGCTGGGCACTCTTGAACTTTAAGTTTTCTCTGAAAGGCAATAAATAGCTCCCTAAGGAAAGATGAAGTTCAGCGAAAGTGTCGAATGACCGACCAGGATAAATTGGGGTAGGAAAGCCTGAACCAGGAAGATTTAGGTGTAATCCTAGTGAGGTGAAAAAACAATGGCTGGGGGCACCTGGGTGGCTCAGTTGGTTAAGTGGCAGAGTCTTGACTTTGGCTCGGGTCATGATCTCATGGTCTGGTCCATGAGTTCGAGCCCCGCATTGCATCGGGCTCTGTGCTGACAGTGCGGGGCTGGCTTGGGATTCTCTCTCTCTCCCTCTCTCTCTCTGCCCCTCCCCTGCTTGCTCTCTCTCTCAAAAAACAAGACAAAACAAAAACCACAATAGGTTGGAGGGACAAATTGGTTGGAGAAGGGACAAATCTGAGACCCAGAGGAGAAAAGTGAGGAAGGAGGTTAAGTCTTTTTTTTTGAAGACTGCATTTACTTCTGATTTGAGCAACTCTTGGCGCACTGTCAAACACTTGGAAAAGACAGAGAAAAGAGTAAGAGGCGGACTTTATAAACCCTCTACTCAAGAATAACAATTGTGAACACTCTGAATACTGTATTTGAGGATGAGAGAATGTGCTCCAGATTTCCATGAGGGCCAAACGAATAACCCACCCCCCAGTTGAGTGCAGTCAGCTTTCTGACAAGCTGGGCGAGTTCCCTGCTGCTGACAGAGCCTCTAAAAATGTGTTTCTCGGGGTGCCTGGGTGGCTCAGTCAGTTAAGTGTCCAACTTTGGCTCAAGTCATGATCCCATGGTTTGTGAGCTCGAGCCCCACATCGGGCTCTGTGCTGCCAACGCAGAACCTGCTTCAGATCCTCTGTCTCCCTCTCTCTCTCTCTCTCTGCCCCTCCCCTGCTTATTCTCGTTCCCTCTTTCTCAAAAATAAGAAAGTATTTAAAATAAAAATAAAAATGTGTTTCTCCTGTTTATCGAGCCTAAACTTCCAAGCTGGTGCTATTAATGATTTTAGTTAACCTTTATCTTGAGCAGCTGCCCAGTTGGGGGAAGCCTTGCTTTCCAATTCTAGAAATTAGGTCTGGTCCCACCTTAGCCTCGCCCACTCTCACCCACAGGTGAGCTGGCTGTGGAATTCTCCTAAAATCCCAAACTCAAACATTCTTACTGCAATCTCTCCCCATTCCTGTTCCTGCCTTTTCATCCAGACTTCTGGATGTTGAAATCTGTACCTCCCCCCTGCCCCCGCCCCGGCCGTCTTCTGCTTCCTCAGATGCCACGGTTAATCATCTGAACTGCTGTCTTGCTATCGTCGTTGACTGCCTTTTATCCTGGCCCTTACTTTGACCTGCCTGGCGAAACTGAAAACTCAGATGATTGTTTCCATTCATCTTCGCTGTTCTATAGCGTAGTGCTGTTGCAGGAACTGGAAGACATAAATTGTAGGCGCCATCAATACGCAGGCTCGGAGCTCAGTGAGGCCCTCACTATCAGCCACCGATATTTTCCCAGAGTCCTAATTATAAACCATGTCTTTACTCCAGCCTCCCGATTTCTTCCTGTTTCAGATGGATGGTTCTCTGTCATCAAGCTGAACTTCTCCATCTCTGCCAGCTGACTCAGCTCCTTGATCCAGTTTATTTAAAAACATTTTTTAAAATTTATTTATTTTGGGAGACAGCGAGTACACGTGCATGGGGTGAGGGGCTGAGAGAGGGAGAGAGGATCCCAAGCAGGCTCTGTATTGTCAGCACAGAGCCCAACGCAGGGCTTGAACTCACAGACTGTGAGCCAAAATCTTCTTTTTTTAAAAAAATTTTTGAATGTTTTATTTATTTCTGAGAGAGAGAGAGAGGGAGACACAGACTCCGAAACCGGCTCCAGGCTCTGAACTGGCTGTCAGCACAGAACCCGATGCGGGGATCGAACCCACGAACCGTGAGATCATGACCTCAGCTGAAGTCGGATGCTTAACTGACTGAGCCACCCAGGCGCCCCCCAAAATCTTAACCAAACTGAGCCACCCAGGGGCCCCAACCCAGTTTCTTTAGAAAGCTGTTTCATCAACTACCACCTCTCCTGTATTTTCAAACTCTGGCTCCCTACTGATGAATAAAAGTGTGTCATGAGCCTATCTCCCAACCCTGCATTCCTTTCCAGTTGTTCCTTCAGACCCAAACCTTTGTTTAGGAACTATTTCAAACACACTGAAACAGTGCAAAGAACCAGGTAACAAACAAGGATTTAACAAATGTCAACACTTTGCCACATTGACTCAGTTTTTCCTTTGCAGAAAGAAAATGCTTAGGGCACCTGGGTGGCTGTCAGTTAAGCTCCCAACTTTTGAACTCGGTTCAGGTCATGATCTTGAGGTCATGAGATTGAGCCCCATGTCGGACTCTGTACTGACTGATAGCTTGAAGCCTGTTTGGGATTCTCTATCTAGGGAGATAGAGGGGCTCTTTTGTCCCTCTCCAGCTCTTTCTCAAAATAAGAAAGAAAAGAAAGGAAGGAAGGAAGGAAGAAAGGGAGGGAGGGAGGGAGGAAGGGAGGAAGGGAGGAAGGAAGAAAAGAGAGAGAGAGAGAAAGAGAGAAAGAAAGAGAGAAAGAAAGAAAGAGAGAAAGAAAGAAAGAAAGAAAGAAAGAAAGAAAGAAAGAAAGAAAGAAAGAAGGAAATTACCTCAAGAAAAAACTGGAAAGATCTGTCTATACAGCTATTTCTGCTTCTATCCTTCCACCTCCTTTTCAATCCACTATAATGTGGGTTCTGCTAAGTAATTCCAAGTAACTGGAATCACTCGTGACTTTCATTTAAAATGAATCATTCATGGTTTTCATTTAAAATGTAGTTGAGGGGCGCCTGGGTGGCTCAGTCGGTTAAGCATCCAACTTCGGCTCAGGTCATGATCTCACAGTTCGTGCGTTCGAGCCCCGTGTCGGGCTCTGTGCTGACAGCCAGCTCAGAGCCTGGAGCCTGTTTCAAATTCTGTATCTCCCTGTCTCTCTGACCCTCCCCTGCTCATGCTATCTCTCTCCCTCTCTCACAAAAAAATAAAACATTAAAAAAATTTTTTAAATGTAGTTGCTGGGGTGCCTGGGTAGCCCAGTCGTTGAGCATCCAGCTCTTGATTTTGGCTCAGGTCATGAGATTGAGCCCTACATCGGGCTCTGTGCTGAGCATGGAGCCTGTTTAAGATTCTCTCTCTCCATCTGCCTCTCCCCTGCTCATGGCTCTCTCTAAAATTAAAAAAAAAAATTTTTTTTAGGAGCGTCTGGGTGGCTCAGTCGGTGAAGTGTCCAACCTCAGCTCAGGTCATGATCTCACGGCCTGTGGGTTTGACCCCTGTATAGGGCTCTGTGCTGACAGCTCAGACCCTGGAGCCTGCTATGGATTCTGTGTCTCCACCTCTCTCTGCCCCTCCCCGACTAACGCTCTGTCTCTCTCTGTCAAAAACAACTTTTTTAATAAAATAAAATGAAGTTGCTGCCCAGACTACAACCCCCAGACCACAGCCCTTTGAAAACAATGCTGTATCAGGGATTGTCCAATTTAATGTGTCAGTACTGGCATTAAAAAAAAAAAAAAAAAGACAATACAAAATGCAGATTGTCTCATAAATCTTTTAATTGGAATTAATATAATGTGTATACTAGGTCACATTGCAAAATGTGTTTCTTATGTGAGTTGTGGCCAAACATTTGAAAGACATTGTTCTAAGTTAGTGGTCTTCAAAATTTTGTTTACACGAATTTATGATTGTATATTTAATTACCTGCAGAGGATTTCATGTGATTGCAAACATTAGTACTGTTAAATAAAACTAAAAAAATTCTTTTCTGGGGTGCTGACTGGCTCAGTCTGTGGAATGTGCAACTGCTTTTTTTATTTTTTTAATGTTTGTTTATTTTGAGAGAGAGAGAGAGCATGCACATGCACACACACACAAGCAGGGGAGGGGAAGAGAGAGGTAGAGTAAGAATCCCAAGCAGTTCCATGCTCAGTGAGGAGCCCAACCAGTGGCTCAATCCCACAACCCTGGGATCATGACCTGAGCTGAAATCAGACACTCAACCGACTAAGCCACCCAAGCGCCCGTGAACTCAATTCTTTGAACTCCTTCAAAGTTCTATGCCAAATCACATTGTGATCTACGACGAATTTTTTAAATTTAAATTTTCAATAACTTTTAGATTTACAGAAGGGTCACAAAGATAGTTCAAAGAGTTCCTCCATATAGCCTTAACCCAGCTCTTCCCCTAATGTACCATCTTGAAGCATGGTACATTGATCAGAACTAAGAAATTAACATTGCTGTAATACTATGAACTACGGACATTATTGATTTCACCATTTTTTTGCTATAATGTTCCTTTCCTGTTCCAAGATCCAATCCAGGATGCATTACATTTAGTTGTCATCTCTTGGTCTCCTCCAGAGTTTCTCATGTCTTTCATGACATGAAAAGTTTTGAGGTACCCTGACTAGGTATTTTCTAGAATGTCTCAATTTGGATTTGGCTGTTTTCTCCTGATTAGACTGGAGCTATGGATTTGGGGGAAGAATTCCACAAAGATCAAGTCCTTCTCATTGCCTCATATCAAAGGGGCAAATGACGTCAACCTGATTTATTACTGGTGGTGTTAACCTTGACCACTTGATTAAGGTGGTGTCTGCCAGTTTCTCTACTGTAAAACATACTATTTTCCTTTTCCACAATCTATTGTTCAGAAACAAGTAACTAAGTCCAGCCCACACACTCAATAAGAGGTGGGATTCAAGCTCTACCTCATGGAGGAAGCAGTATCAAAGATTTTGTGGCTGTATGTTAAAACGTTTAATACTAGAATAAGTATTTTGGATATTTGGAGATACTTTGAGTCTGTGAAAAGTATTGTTTCTTCTTAAGATTTCACTTATCACTTTTAAAATAATCTATCAGTTTTAGGGGATATGCTCTGTCAGTTGAGCATCCAACTTTGGCTCAGGTCATGATCTCCTGGTTCATGGGTTCAGGACTCGCGATGGGCTCTGAGAGCCTGCAGCCTGCTTCGTATTCTGTGTCTCCCTCTTTCTCTGTCCCCCCCCAACCTGTGCTCTCTCTCTTTCAAAACTAAGTATATAAACATTTAAAAAATAATAATAATCTGTCATTTTTAGAAACAATCTATCAGCTGGTAATTCAATTAGGTCCCCCTTCAATTTTGTTGAAAACAAATAATTGGGAACCAATTAGGAAATCCAAATATCTACATACTTCCAATTTTTCTTGTGTCTGGTGTCCCACAGATTTGTACACCCTTGGGCAAGACATCATAGTAAGATTTGAGTCAGGACTGGAGAGAGGTATGCCTTTTTTGGTAAAGTAGGAGAAAACTGTGTCCTCAGGCAACTTTGAAAAAATTAGGATGTACACACTGATTTCCTGGAAACTCTCCTAGCCTGAATACTTCTAGAGGTTTACATTCTTGATTTTGGAGACTAGGGTTCTGAAATCCAGTGATTTCACCTACCAATACTGGCGTTGATTCCTCAAGTTCTTACCTTCGGTCGCTACCTGTTCCTTCCTATAAGGCCACTCTTCTCTCAGCTGGAAAGTCCTCCAGCACCTGGCTTCCTAACTCGGGCTTCATTTCCTCCTCTTACAATATTAAGTGCCTTGCAGCTTCTAGAACACACATTGTAGCTTGCCTCTTCCGCCTGGATGTTCCATCCACATCCTCACCTATATACCCGGGGCTCTGGAGTCATACCTTCTAGGCTAGATAGCCGCTTGAAAACGTGCTCAAAGTGGTAGCTCACCAGGGCAGAAACGAACTGCTTCTGGGGCGGGGCAGTGAGTGCTAGTGTTTGTAGAAGTCGTTTCCGACATGTAATGGTGAGGAACGTCTGCAATGAACACAACCTTCAGAGTCTGTAGGCACCCATTGCTCTCAAGGCGCCTCATGTGCGCTGTGATTTCCAGTGCTGGCCACGAAGTGCACAACATCCAGCCTTGAAACGATGTGAGTCTTGGAAGAAAGCAAACTAATAGCGTCGCCTCCTACACCTTCACCTTGCTCTGTGAGTAGCAGTCCAAACCCCGGGAACCCGCCCGCCTCCGCCTGCCCGACCTTAAAGTGGGCCTGGAGCGCCCATTCCTCAAGACGAGCGGTGGACCCGCCAAGCGCGTTTACTATTTGAAGATTACAAGGCCAGTCAGCAACTCACGCGAGACGGAGAGCGTATTCTCGCGAGAACTCTGGGAGGCGGCAGTGATGGCGGCGGCGGGAACCGGACCGGGACCTGGAGTGGATGCAGGACCCGGCCCAGCAGCGGCCGCAAATGCAACAGTGGCAGAAGAAGGGGAGACAAAACCGGTGGTAGCGGTGGCAACTGCCCCGGCTGGAGAGGGAGCATCTGTTGCTCCAGCTGCAGAACCCGGTTCTGGAGAGGCAGAAAGCGGGTAAGACGTCCTGTAGCCCGGGGCGGACGCTGGGAGGGAGGCCCACCCCTTCTGGAATCCCGCGTCTCCTGGGAACTCTCCTGCCCGCCCCCTCCGAACCTGGGCCCC
>NW_027530855.1:1242769-1268644 GCF_008692635.1 Crocuta crocuta | reverse complement strand
CCCGCCCGCCGCTTGGCCAGTCCCCTACTCCCTCCCGTCTGGGTTGCATCTGTAACTACGCCCCTTTCCTTACCTTTCGCGGTTCGTCAGAGTCAAGGTTCTTGTGCTCTCTCAGGCTCTTGGGGGGACCGGTAGCTCACTCTTCTAGCAGGAACCCCT
Organism: Crocuta crocuta; assembly: GCF_008692635.1. Lineage (NCBI taxonomy): Eukaryota > Metazoa > Chordata > Mammalia > Carnivora > Hyaenidae > Crocuta > Crocuta crocuta. The sequence continues at coordinate 1,268,485 of NW_027530855.1, read as the reverse complement.
CAGATATCCTAGAGAAGAAATCACTTTGCATTGCCGGACTGGAAGAAGTAACCGGTTCCTCAGAAAAGAGTGGGAGAGCTGCGTCTATGCGAACCTCCCCCAGGACTAATTCCACCTCGTGTAGATATGTCTGTAAGGACAGATTAGGCTTCCCTCTGTCCTATGGGCCTGCGTCTGTCTTGGTTATATCCTTCCTAACCCTGGGCACCCAGGCTGAGAATAGGTGTAGTTGAAAAAGCTGCAGGAGTGTGAAGTTCAGCTGTACTTCTCTTTAGGCATAGGAGTTTTGAGGTTGTTTCCCTTGAAATTTCTTACTTGAGTGCTTGCATTATCTTCTAGGGATGCAAATTCAGTTGACGTAGGTGGTGGTTTGGAGACCGAATCCTCTAATGGAAAAGATACACTAGTAAGTATTTCTTTTTGGATGTATGCAAGGCAAAATAGTTTGGTTTTTTTTAATGTTTATTCATTTTTGAGAGACAGGGCATGAATGGGGGAGGGGTAGAGAGAGACAGAGGGAGACACAGAATCTGAAGCAGGCTCCAGGCTCTGAGCTGCCAGCACAGAGCCGGATTCGGGGCTCAAACCCACAGACGGTGAGATCATGACCTGAGCTGTGCTTAGCCGAGTGAGCCACCCAGGTGCCCCATTTAAAAAAATTTCTTTTAAGTGAGTTCAAATGCAGTAGGGTCAACTGACCTGATTCTCTAATTGATCTATGGACACAGGAAGGTGCTGGAGATACTTCAGAGGTGATGGATACTCAGGCAGGCTCCGTGGATGAAGAGAATGGCCGACAGTTGGGAGAAGTAGAGCTGCAATGTGGCATCTGTACAAAATGGTTCACAGCGGACACCTTTGGCATAGATACCTCGTGAGTATTTTTTGTTGTCTTTTTAAGAATCACTTTGTAAAATAAAGCTCAGTGTGTTCAACAGTTGAATAATTGTAGGCAAATGTAAACGCCTATTATTGCCTATGTCTTCTAACCCGTGTTCAGTGAATAGTAGGATTTGAATCAAGAATTGTTTTAATAATCTAAATGTGTTTTCTGTCTGTTGAGGGCCAACCTAATAGGTACAATGATAGGTATTCTCCCTGCTTTGAGCTTACAACCTGGTTGGGAGATGAAACCATCAATTACAAAGCATTATATAAACAGTTACAGGACAGTATCATTTGAATGTTGTATTTGGTGTTATGGATTTTGGGAAGAGGGTTGGTATATATGGTGGACAAAGCCTGTTGTCAAAAATTTGAGATGACCAGTGCCTCTTCATGCTTGAGCCATCCTTTTTTCCCTTTTGGCTTCAAACTCACTCCGTTTAAGTATTCTGTGTTCACTTCTCAGTAAAACATATTTCCTATCTTTTACCTCTTTTAATGAATTAAAGTCACTTTATGATTGATTGAGAGTAAAAGGATTTTTGGTTTATTGTAGGGATCAGCCAACAGCTAGTATGCGTTTGATATTGACACACAGCCTATGGAAATGGTTGTACTGCTGGCTCTCCTTGGTGTTTTATATGGTCCGTATTGTGCAAGTAAATTTAGAGGAGACTGCCTCAAAAGAAGGCTGCATTATTCTGAAATTCTTCCTCCTTGGGTGGGGCCTTCCTTTATAATACATTGTATGCTTTCTAGTTAAAAAGTTGTAGTGGACTTTAGAAATGCTAATATTCTAATTAACATGTGATTGGTGACCTAAGAAACAATGTTTAAAAAATTGTTTAAAAAAAAATTTTTTTTTTAATGTTTTATTTCTAGGAGAGAGAGAGAGAGAGAGAGACAGCGTGAGCAGGGGAGGGTCAGAGAGAGAGGGAGTGACAGACTCTGAAACAGGCTCCAGGCTCTGAGCTGTCAGTTAGCACAGAGCCCGACGTGGGGCTCGAACCCACGAACCGCGAGATCATGACCTAAGCGAAAATCGGACGCTTAACCGACTAAGCCACCCAGGCGCCCCCAAAAAATTGTTTTTTATTTAAAAAAATTTTTTTTTAACGTTTTTTGTTTATTTGTGAGAGAGAGCACGTAACCAGGGGAGGTTCAGAGAGAGAGGGAGACACAGAATCTGAAACAGGCTCCAGGCTCTGAGCTAGCTGTAAGCAGAGCCTGATGCGGGGCTGGAACCCACGAAGCGAGAGATCATGACCTGAGCTGAAGTTGGATGCTCAACCGATTGAGCCACCCAGGCAGACCCCCCCAAATTTTTTTAATGTGTATTTATTTTTGAGAGAGAGACCACAGAGTGCGAGCGGGGCAGGGGCAGAGAGAGAGAAAGAGGGAGACACAGAATATGAAGCAGGCTCCAAGCTCAGCTGTCAGCACAGAGCCCAATGCAGGGCTTGAACTCATAAACTGCAAGATCATGACCTGAGCTGAAGTCGGACACTTGACCCACTTGACCGACAGAGCCACCCAGGCGCCCCAAATAAACATTTTTTAAAAATTAAGAAAAAAAAAAGAATAGGGTCCTCTTATACAGTACAGACAAGTTTTCACTGGCCCCCAAACTCACTTCTGAGATTTCATCTTTGTGATACAAATAGTCTTAGTTGTTAGAACTCCTTTCACTTCCTGCCCCCCCAATCTAATCAGTCACCAGGCTTTACCAATTTTTTTTCTCTTGTATATGGGCTTGTCCTTTTTGTTTTCATTATTTCACCCTAGGTGAGGCCTTTACCATCTGCTGGAACTGCTACAAAAGCATCTTACGGAGGGGCTCCTGGATGGCTCAGTCAGTTCAACGTGGGACTCCTGATTTGGGCCCAGGTCATGATCTCACAGCTGGGGACTTCGAGTCCCCACATTCAGACTTCCCTGCTTGTGCACATGTGCTCCCTTTCTCTCTCAAAATAAATAAACTTAAAAAAAAATTACAGAGACAAAAAAGAGAAAGCAAAAAGGTACATTCTAGGCAAGGAGAAATATTTGCAAAACACATAAATAACAAAGAACATCCTTTATTTTTTATTTTTATTTTTTTCTTAGCAGTAGACGAGGGGCTGAGCGAGGGAGAGAAAGAGTTCCAAGCAGGCTCTGCACTGTCAGTGCAGAACCCAACTCCAGGCTCAAACTCACTAACCGTGACTATAATGTGGGTTGCAATCCAGAGTCTGATGCTTAACCAGCTGAGCCACCCAAGTGCCCCTACATTTACTTTTTCTAATCTCTTCCTTCAGATCCATCCTGTCATTAAGAATTTTAACCATGCCACTTCCCCTTCAAGGAGTTCCTATTACCCACAGAAAAAACCCAACTCCACATGGCTCCTTGCACTTTCTACCTTTCAAGCCTTTTTTTTTTTTCCCCAAGTCCCCTTTCTGGGACAAACTTGTTTACAACAGTTTGCCCCTCTGCTCCCTAGTTAGCCTTTCTCATCTCTATATATAATTCACCTAGATGGTTTTTTTTTTAACTTCTGAGAGAGAGACAATGTGAGCAGGGGAGGGTCATAGAGAGAGGGAGACACAGAATCTGAAACAGGCTCCAGGCTCTGAGCTAGCTGTCAGCACAGAGCCCGACGCGGGGCTTGAACCCACGAACCGTGAGATCATGACCTGAGCTGAAGTCGGACGCCCAACCAACTGAGCCACCCAGGCGCCCCTATAGTTCACTTAGAGAAAAGAAAACCAACTCCTCTTCCCAAATCTAGTTCATAACTTAGGTTCTCCAAAAATCTTTTCTAACTTTTAAGTCTGAAGTTATACTTGGATCCTTAAAACTTTCCTGGACTAATTATCATTTGTAGGATTCTTTTGGTATTGATACAAGTAATGTTTTGTGACTTATGTGTTGTCTTCTTGAATAATTACTTACATTTTTAAAATTAATCTTGTCATATCTGGGACGCCTGGGTGGCTTAGTCGGTTAAGCGTCCGACGTTCACTTAGGTCATGATCTCGCAGTTCATGGGTTCGAGCCCCACGTCGGGCTCTGTGCTGACTGCCAGCTCAGAGCCTGGAGCCTGTTTCAGATTCTGTGTCTCCCTCTCTCTATGACCCTCCCCTGCTCACGCTGTCTCTCTCTCTCTCCTAGAAATAAATAAAAAAACATTAAAAAAAATTAAAAAAAAAAAATCTTGTCAAATCTTCTGTCTGCCTTTTCCAGCAGTGTTATTGGTCCTTTAAAGAGATATTTAAGTATTAAGTGTAATTTACATGCATACGTTTATAGAACTGTGTATATTTAAGTATAATTTACACACAGATATTTGAATGTAGTGATATTAAAGGAGATTACTTTGTCTTCCACACTGGCCTGGCATACTCTCTTTAGATGCTCAAATACCATGATAAACTAGCTTGGACAAGGTACCAGTGATACCTTCCTGGTGCTGAATTATCTACTGTTGTAAGCAGTATCTTATTAAATATTTTAACAGAAATATCCAGATATTTGTAAAAATATAAGCCCTATGTTGGTTTTGGTGACCTTTTTAAGTTTAACAATATATTAATATATTAACATTATTATTTTCACTATAGGGAAGGGATCCCTGTCGATTCAGTTGATTGACTTCTTATAAGAAATGTGTATTTAGAAGTTCACTAATTTTTTACTCTGGCTGTTCTGCAGATCCTGTCTGCCTTTCATGACCAACTATAGTTTTCACTGCAACGTGTGCCATCACAGCGGGAATACCTATTTCCTCCGGAAGCAAGCAAGTAAGGACAAACTCAGGAGTGCTGCAGAATTGTCCTCTGGGTGTCTGCAAAGGAAAAGAGATTTGGGCTTAGCAGGATCAGGGAACTCCTGCCTGGTGGCCAGTAGAAGTTACATTGGGGTTTAGCTCCAAATAAAGGCTATGGTCCATTTCAGGTCAAATCATGACTCTTGTTTTGGGTTTTTTTGGGTTTTTTTCTTCTTCTTTTTTTTGCCGCTTTAATTGTTCATTTGTGAACCACCTAGTTGAATATCCTTTAGGTGATACAGATACAATACTATAGATAATTTTTCCTTCCTTTTTGTTTTTAACAGACTTGAAAGAAATGTGCCTTAGTGCTTTGGCCAACCTAACTTGGCAGTCCCGAACACAAGATGAACATCCAAAAACCATGTTCTCCAAAGATAAGGTAGAGAAGAAATTAATGTAATCGCAGTTATGCCAAAGAATCAGGTGGAACTTCTAAATATACTCTTGAACAATGAGTACTTTCCCCCCAATTTTTATGAATATATGACTATAGATTCAGTGGTTGTTACTGATTTCATGTGATTTCCTAACTTCCTAGTATGTGCACATTATGTCACTTGGCTTAGCTGTTAGTTCAGGGAATCTTTCAATAGTTTTGGTTGGCTTTATATAGAAGCAAACAAATGTCTGTCCCTCAATAATCAGATCTTGGGGCACCTGAGTGGCTCAGTTAGTTAAGCGTCTGACTCTTGGTTTCGGCTCAGGTCATGATCTCATGGTTTTGTGAGTTCAGGCCCCACGTCGGGCTCCATGCTGACAGCCTGCTTCGGATTCTCTCTCCCTCTCTCTTTGCTCCTCCCTTATCGGTGCTGTCTCTATCTTTTTCAAACTAAAAAAAAAATCAGATCTTAAGGGGCTGCCTGGCTGGCTCAGTCAGTAGAGCATGCAACTCTTGATCTCAGGGTCTTCAGTGTGAGCCCCACATTGGGCATAGAGATTACTCAAAAATAAACAAAAAAAATCAGATCTTGAGGTGAACCTTCTCAGCCCAGTTTAGCTATTTTTATAGATGATTATTAGAGTCTGTCAGAGGAAAGAAGAGGGTAAGTTTTTACATACTTTTTATTTAAACGAATTATCCTTTATTATTAAACTCCAAAATCACACAACTAAAGTCAGGACTCAAAATTGGATTAGCCCACCCATGAGTCTTTGCTACTATGATTCATGGTAAGAAAATATGAAAATTAAAACGGGGCACCTGGGTGGCTTAGTTGGTTAAGCGTCCGACTTTCGCTTAGGTCATGATCTCGCGGTTCGTGGGTTCGAGCCCCGCGTCGGGCTCTGTGCTGACTGCCAGCTCAGAGCCTGGAGCCTGTTTCAGTCTGTGACTCCCCTCTCTCTCTGACCCTCCCCAGTGTGAGCCTCTCTCCTAGAAATAAAAAAAAATAAAATAAATCTTAGAACAATGGAGTTTACATTGTGCCTAGTATACATTCATTTAAACTGAAACAAGGAGTGCCTGGCTGGCCAGTCAGTAGAGCATACTTAACTTGGAGTTGTGGGTTTGAGCCCAATAAAATCTTTAGTGGGTACCTGGGTGGCTGAGTTGGTTGAGTGCCGCCTTCGGCTCAGGTCATGATCTTGCGGTTTGTGAGTTCGAACCCCACGTCAGGCTTTGTGCTGACAGCTCGGAGCCTGGAGCCTGCTTCGGATTCTGTGTCTCCCTCTCTCTCTGCCCCTCCCCTTCTCATGCTCTGTCTCTCTGTTTTTCAAAAATAAATAAACATTAAAAAATAAAGTCTTTAGGGGCGCCTGATGGCTCAGTTGGTTAAGTGTTTGACTCTTGATTTCAGCTCAGGTCATGATATCATGGTTCATGAGATCAAGCCCCATTTTGGGCTCTGTGCTGACAGCATGGATTCTCCCTGCTTCTGATTCTTTCCCTCTCTTTCACTCTGTCCTCTCCCCTCATTGTGTGCTCTCTCTGTCGCTCTTGCTCTCGCTCTTGCCCTTGCTCTCTCTCAAAAATAAGTAATAAATATTTTTTAAAATTCAAAAAATATAAAAATAAAACATAAAATCTTAAAAAATAAATAAGCAAAATCAAAAATTTCACCAAACAGGGATGCCAAGGTGGCTCACTTGGTTACATATCTGATTTTTTTTTTAATTTTTAATGTTTTATTTATTTCTGAGAGAGAAGGAGAGACAGCATGAGCAGGGGAGGGTCAGAGAGAGAGAGAGGGGGATACAGAATCCGAAACAGGCTCCAGGCTCCGAGCTGTCAGCACAGAGCCCGATGCCGGGCTCGAACTCACAAACCGCGAGATCATGACCCGAGTTGAAGTCGGAAGCTCAATCGACTGAGCCACCCAGGCGCCCCATTACATATCTGATTCCTGATCTCCACTGAGGTCATGATCTTGGTCTGTGAGATATGGTCCGTGAGATTGAGCCCTCCGTCTGACAGCGCAGAGCCTGCTTGGGATTCTCTCTCTCCCTCTCGTGTGTGCACATACACCTCCTTTCAACATAAACTTAAAAAAATTTTTTCACCAAATCGTGCTTACTCTCCAGGCTTTTCCCTCTGCATTCTGTTATTTTCTATTCTAGTCAGTGCTAGTTTTGACTTAAAATTGATTTTATAACCTACTAATTGATTGCAATCTACAGTTTGAAAGACACTGACATAGGGTGTATGGTGAGACCAATATAGTTGGGATCAGACCTGCAAGGGCTTTTCTACTGACTAGAAGTTAGGACTTATACCTGTAGATTGGAGTAATCAGACGGCCCTTTCACCCCCTTTTTATTTCCTGCAGTAGAGATGTGCTATGATTAGATTTGGCTTTTTTCTTGTTTTGTTTCTTTTCTACCCCAAATTCTTATTTGAAAATTTCAAACTTAGAAAAATTCAGATAGTACAATGAACATCTGATAATTCTTTTCCTAGATTTGCCAGTTATTAATATTTAACTGAATTTGCTCTATCTCCCCATATCTCTATCTTTCTCCCTAAGTTATATGAGACTAACTGTACCCAGTATTTTCTCATAACCACAATACAGTGATCATACTTAATGCTGATATAATACTACTAATATATGGTTTTTATTTTTTATATAAAATATATAATTGTATTTCCTCATTGTTAATTATCATTTTAATATCCTTCATAGCATTTTCCTCTTTCCAGGATCCAGGCAAGGATCACACATTACATTCAGTCACAATATCTCTCTTGCTCTCTCGCTCTTTTTTTTTTTTTTTTAAGTAGGTTCCACGCCCTACTTAAAATAGGGCTGGAACTTAGAACCCTGAGATCAAGAGTTCCATGCTTTACTGACCAAGCCAGCCAGGCGCCTCTGTAATGTCTTTTTTGTCTTTAATCTAAAACAGTTCCTGACTTTATTTTGCTTTGTTTTTTGTGGGTTTTTTTTTTTTTTGTTCATACATACATTTATTTATTTATAAAGTTTATTTATTTAAGTAATCTTTACACCCAACATGGGGTTCATGGCCCTGAGATCAAGAGTTGTGTGTTTCTCCAACTGAGCCAGCCAGGCATCCCAGTCTGCTCTCACATTTAAATTAAAATTTGAGGAGCCTAGACAGTTGTTTGGCATGATTCTCCTCAGTTTGAATTTGTTTGATTGTTTCCTCATGATCGAGTTCAGGTTAAACATTTTCGGCAAGAATATCATGTAGATAGTTTATGTATAGTGTATGTTTTTCCTTGTATCACATCGGGAGTCATAGAAGAGAGGAGAGAGAGACAGAGAGACAGAGAATGCCAAGCAGGCTGCACACTCAGCACAGAGCCTGACGAAGGGCTGATGTCACAAACTGTGAGATCATGACCTGAGTGGTGGACCATCCAGGTGCCCCAGTTTGTGGGTTTCTGGTTTCTGGTGCTCAGATTTGATCAGTGTAGTCCCATTCAGTCTGACACTTGATACTTTTTGATATGTCCTTATCAATTTTTGAACTCTTCCTTACTTTGTGGAACAATAGAATACTCCAGGCTTCCCTTCTACTTTCCCTGATTCAACCCTGGTTCCTTTTACTTTTTATTCATTTGAAAACTTTTTTTTAAGTAAACTCTACATCTGACATGGGGCTTGAATTTACACCCCTGAGATCAAGAGATACACACTTCACTGACTGAGCCAGCCAGGTGCCCCAAATAGTTCCTTTTGTTAAAGATTTTTTTTTTCGCGGAACTAAGTGGTGGAAGGTATTGGTGGTAGACTCTAACTCTGGTGGACTTTGGCAGAATGGTGAGAGTGGAGGAAGGTCGATGTCAAGGTCAAGCTCAGATACTTGTTTTGTCATGATAGAGATATGCGGAGCAGCTTTGTGAGATGAGATACAAAGTTTAATTTTGTAGCAAGTTTGAGGTGCCTTTGGGATGACCACATAGAGATTTTGGAAGCAGGTAAAACAAGAGAGAGAATCACTTGGGAGTCATTGTCCAAATGGCACCCAAGAGAACGGGGTGGATCTTTCTCTCCAACTGGATTGGAAGCCCTCTGTGGCTAAGACTTGTATATGCTTATTTGAAATTCCTCTCGATCTGTATGTCATTTGCATGCAATTATGTATGTCTAATCATGAAAAGACTAAATATGGATTTTTCTCTTGATTCTGACAAGCTCTGAAAATGCTGCAGTTTTCTTTCCTTTTTTGTGAGTATAACTTTGAAAGTAACTATAGAAATCTTAATATATTTTGTTTTTAAAATTAGGATATCATACCATTTATTGATAAATACTGGGAGTGCATGACAACCAGACAGAGACCTGGGAAAATGACCTGGCCAAATAACATTGTTAAAACTATGGTGAGTAGACCAGAATGATCAGACTTGACGTTTCGAAAATCCGTGTTCTTTGTAAGTATTAAATTGGCTTTAGTCTCACTAAAATGACGTGATGACTAAGAAAATGAGAACAGCTTAGTTTTAAATCTTGGAGAGTGAGGTATCCCTGATTATAAAGTTTAATAGTTTTCACAGAATCACAAGATTGTGTCTGAAGTGAACATCAGTGTCATTTTATACACGACACAGAAACCTTTGTCCGCTGTGCTTCTGCAAGTGTAATTTTATATTGACATTGCAGGCTATTTTTTCCTTTGATTTAAAAACAAAAACAAATAACACTGTTCTAAACATTATTATCCTTAGAATTAAAGAGAACACATGGGGGAGAAGCCCACAGCAAGCTGTTAACAGTGCTTATCTCTGTGAGGTCGGGGGAGAGGGAGGATTCCGGAGGACTTTGGCTCTCCTTTCTTCAAGTTTCTCTGTTTGAATTTTTTGATGGTCATGTGTTTTCTAATCAGAGGGAAAAGCAATACTGTCATTTGGGGAGATTACACTTAGGAATTGGAGTTGCTGGTTGATCATCCATTCGGTAGTACTCTGAAGTATAAAATTTCCAGTAACACTAATATACTGTTTCCTCTTAGAGTAAAGAAAGAGATGTATTCTTAGTAAAAGAACATCCTGATCCCGGAAGTAAGGATCCAGAAGAGGATTATCCCAAATTTGGACTTTTGGATCAGGTACTTTATAGTTCCCTTTTGATTTGGAGACAGAATCAGGTTTTGTTCACATTTGTCCATTTGTTGTGTTCATTCCAGGCCCCTAACGTGGTGGGCCCCAAATAAGCAGTTATTCCCATGTGTGTGGGGGAAAAGCCCTCACCTTAAACCAGGAGACTAGTGTTTTAGTTGTGGTTCTTCCCCTTAACGTTACAATCTTTTGCATATCATTTTAATCTTTTTTAACTTTAATTTCCTCACCCAAAACATAAATATGCTGTGCTAAGTTATTTCTAATTTTCTTTCCATCTCAAATTTTACTTTCTTTAAAAAAATTTTTTTTAATATTTATTTTTGAGAGAGAGTATGTGAGCAGGGTGGGGGGTGGGGGACAGAGAGAGAGGGAGGCGCAGAATCTGAAGCAGGCTATAGGCTCTGAGCTGTCAGCACAGAGCCCTATGCAGGACTCGAACCCACGAACTGTGAGATCATGACCTGCGCCAAAGTTGGACGCTCAACCAACTGAGCCACCCAGGCAACCCTCAAATTTTACTCTTAAAAACATTTGTTATTAAGAAAAACTTGTGGTGAAGAATTTGTGTATCTAGCATAACATGAGGAAAAAGAAAATTTCCACTCTTTGTTCAATGGCAGAGGTCACATTTGGCTTCTCAGGAGGCCAAATCTATCATCTGTGCCTTGAAATGTTTGATCTGCCAGCACTGAAACTTCAAGGTTTTACCCAGAAATGTTACTGTATGAGGACCCATTGCCTGATGATGCACAGTGAGCCAAACACTGACACCAGCTTTGTAGCAGAAAGGGTTTTATTGCAGGGTGCCAAGCAAGGAAACCAGAGAAAATGTCTCAAATCGGCCTTCCCAAAGGGTAAGAGTCAGGACGTCATGGGGTGGTATGTAGGTTGAATGGAGTATGCTGATTGGATATAGGGACAAAAGGAGGTGTCCTCCTTTATGGGCCTTCACATTAAGGAGTCAAGCCTCTTCATGGGACACTTGTTCAAAAAAGAGCAGCATAAAGGATGATGACGTGGGGTGGGGGTATCTTGGGGCGTGTCCTCACAGAGGTTACTTTTGTTCACTCCTGGTCCCTTCTTTGCAGTTGCAGGAATTCCCTGTGTACTGTGGTCTTGGCTAGCCTTATCCACGGTCAGGCAACATCTACAGAACAGGCTCGTGGGAATCAGATTAGCTAGAGTTTTCATAGGGTAGACAGTCAAGCATTTGTAGACTTAATATGCTGGGGGCAGAAATTGAGATTTCTGTCTTTTCTTCTCAGATGAGAAGATCTGATTACAATGGGCCTGAATTCCCAAGGGGGAGAGCGGGGGTTGAGACAATAGCTCTTAGGCACTCCTGTTTGCCCTCTCCTGCTCCAACACCCCCACTCCCAATTCACTGTTAACCACTTCAATCCTTATACTTGGCCTGCCCTCACACATGTCACTTGCTGATCTCTGAGGCATCCAGGTTTGGAACCTTGTAAATTTCAGGCTTCTTAGGATTGTCAGTTTTGATTCACATTCTACTAGAATTTCCTGGTTTTTTGAGCATTACCAGATAGATTTGATTACATAGCCTCCCTTTATAACTGAATATTTTTCCCTCTAGGATCTTAGTAACATTGGTCCTGCTTATGACAACCAAAAACAAAGCAGTGCTGTATCTACAAGTGGGAATCTAAACGGTAAGTGTTGAAATGTCTTGATGAAATATGTGTAAGCTGTTGGATCTAAATATGCCTAGAATTGGGCATCCTTTGGGTTGACTCTTAACTGGCTATTTACAAAGATGCTTTAAAGTCCAAAACTCAGTTATGGGAAGCTAGCCAAAGATATGACAGATGGTAGTGGAGAGCTTTTTGTCCCTTTACACCACAGTTTGGTCTTAAGTGAAACAGATTTAGCACAAAACAAAGTATAGGTTTAATGTCAGATTTACTGTTTATCTTAGACTCCCCATCTATATCCTTATCACTGACACCCAGTGTAGATTCGGTTGTTCTCTCTTACTACTAATTCATCTGTTATTCAGCAGATTTCCTTTGCCCATCTTCTAATTGTTCTTGCCCTGAAACTTCAGCTTATTCCCATGACTGTGTTTCTGTACCGATCACTAGCTATAGATGTTTTTCTGCAGTAACCCACCTAGTGACAGGAGTGGACTTCATTACTAACGTGATCTAATAAAGATTGGGGTAGCTGGGAGGCAGCTAGCTATTCACCTAACACTTGGCGACATTAACTTGTCCTTTGGTGCAGTAGCATCTTAAATGTGTAATCATTTCCACTGTTACTAATATTCTAAGACGGGTTGGAAAAAGTGAACTGTATTGTTTATCTTTTTACACCATTTTTTCCCCTTTTAATTGTTAAAATGTGACAAATACATGGTGCCACTTCTGTTCTTACAGGTGGAGCCTCTTTTGGAGGTGAATTCCTCCTCTGTCTTCTTCCATCCTCTCAGACTTAAGTATTATGTGGTTTGGAAAATGCTTTTTGCTGAGTTGTGGTAGAAGCTAAAACTAAATTAAAATTTTAAAGCATCGTGAAAATGGTGGCAATAGCACTTGATATGAAACTAGTTCCAGTTGAATGTTAGTAATTAAAAGCTTGTACGTTGTCATATTCTGCCTAACATGGCCAGCAGTCCCTTAATATAGCTCGTTCAAGATGGATCTAAAACTTCTCTTTTATTAATTAAAATACAAATAATAATAAGAATTCATAGTTTTTTAAGGTAACAGAAACACAAATTGATATTGCAACAGTGCTAACATTAAACCTTTTTATGAAAAATAGGAATAATACATGGTGTGTTCACAAAAGGAAGTTCTGCATCAGTCTGGTCCTGTATATGCAGAATATGACCTGCTCTCAATGTCTTGATCCTTTTTATTCCAGCAGAACTGCTGAGAATTTCCAAGCTTGCCCCAAATTAAGATACAGTACTCTATGCAGTTGTTACCATAAAGGTGTTTTCCTGCAGTTCAGGGACATTTTCTGGCAGACGGAAAAACAAATTGAGAGGAAAGACAGAACTGGACAAAAACTTCAAAGTACCTATTTCAGAAGTCACTAGGTAGTGTTCCTTGTGGCTGTAGTATGTTACTAATTTATTTTATGTATAAAATATGTAAATCGTCTATTGATATTCTTAATTCCACAAGCTAGGTTAGTCTAACCTGAATTTTATGCATTGACACAATCTTAATAATTGTAAAAGTTGCCTACTAAATTTAAAGCCTTTCTACTTGGGTCATGAACAACCAGAGTGGATACCTAGTAGCACTGGAGAGAAACACCTTTTTAGTATTTTCGTTTCTGTTTTCTATGTTTTCTGTACCTTTGTCTTGTTGGATATTCAAGTTAAGTGCTTTAGCAGATACTGTGCCTTTATTATGTTTATGGAATATCTTCTGCATAGTTCAAGTGAGTGAACATCTACTTACAGTGAGGATATTTTTTGTGGATGTTTGTATTGATTTGGGTGGAAAAAAATTTTATCCTTGCAGTTGTTTTTAGATGTGGGTGTTTGGAATCTCAATGAGTGAAAATGCATTTGTGTCACATCTTCAGAAAGTGGACCAGTAGTTGTAGTTCATTCAGAAAGGAAGGTTGAATATGTAATGCAGGTGTCATTAGTGCCAGGTTCATTTGAGCTTGCTGCCAGGACCCAGTGTTCTGAGCTGTGAGACCCTCAGCTGACTCTTTCAGAACCAGGGTGAAACCCCAATATGCTTTCAGGAAGGAAATCCTCCTGTGTCTGGTGTTACACAAATGCACATTGGGAGTGGTAGTCACCATGGAATTTCCACATTCGCATGAAGCTTCTATGACAGCTCATTGAAAGTGATCTGCTTTCTCTTCAAAGGGGGAATTGCAGCAGGAAGCAGTGGAAAAGGAAGAGGAGCGAAGCGCAAACAGCAAGATGGAGGTACCACAGGGACCACCAAGAAGGCCCGGAGGTGGGCAGAACACCCACTTGCACTCACCACTGTTAGACCATTCTTTGGTGCTGGCACAGCCTATCAGAGGGAACAGAGCTGTACCCTGCAGTAGCTCAGGTGTCTGAGATTAAAAAGCGTGTCCATTTTTTCTGAAATCTTGAGCACTTAGAAGGATAAAATAATCCCAGGCTAGGAATCTCATTTTACACATTGTTAGAGGAGCACTGGGGCAGCACCCTGGGGCCAATCACCTGAGGAGTAAAGTTCTATTAAGACTCTCGAGAAAGGATAGGGGCGCCTGGGTGGCTCAGTCGGTTAAGCGTCTGACTTCGGCTCAGGTCATGATCTCGTGGTTCGTGGGTTCCAGCCCTGTGTCGGGGTCTGTGCTGACAGCTCAGAGCCTGGAGCCTGTTTCGGATTCTGTATCTCCCTCTCTCTCTGACCCTCCCCTGCTCACGCTGCGTCTGTCTCTCTCAGAAATAAATAAAACATTAAAAAAAAAAAAAAGATTTAAAATAAATAAAAGATTCAAGAAAGGATAGATGGAGGAAAGGGAGTGGTCCCAGTATTGAACTTTAGATCTTTTACTTCATCTTTGTGCCTCTGCCCTCATGCTTCTTGCCTTGGCTTTGTTCAATAAATCCTGGTCTTTTCTTATTTAAATTGGCGAGACAGTAAGTACTCCTACTCTTATCTCTGAGTCTCTGTTCATTGGTTTTTAATAATTAACATATTAAAGGAAATCGCCCTTGTTCCCCGTCTTCCTTACTTTCCCTTATGGTATACTGCCTCCTTTTCACAGATATTCCTACAGACTAGAGTAATTAGACCAAAAACTACTTTGCTAAATTTAAAAGCAAATCCTTTTCATTTCCCTGTTTTACCTGTAGAGGGCAGGATCCTCTGAGCACTGAAAAGCATGTGTGAAATTGCATGTGTTCCTGCTGAAATCTAATAAATTAGATGTCCTTCTTAAAGAATTGAAGGCATTTGAGCTAAGGGGGTTTTAGTTTCTTGATACTATTTTTTCCTTTCTGCAGTGACCCTTTGTTTTCTGCTCAGCGCCTTCCCCCTCACGGCTACCCCTTGGAACACCCGTTTAACAAAGATGGCTATCGGTATATCCTAGCTGAGCCTGATCCCCATGCCCCTGACCCTGAGAAGCTTGAACTTGACTGCTGGGCAGGAAAGCCTATTCCTGGAGACCTCTACAGAGCCTGTCTGTATGAACGGGTTTTGTTAGCCCTACATGATCGAGGTATGTAAGATATTAATACTCATGTTGGGTGCTGGGGGGTGTGTGTGTGCCTGGGTGGCTTGGGATTCTCTCTCTCTCTCTCGCTCTCAAAAAAAAAAAACTTAAAAACACCTTTTAAAAAATATGTTCATTTGGACCCAGATGTTTCTTTGAATACTGTC
This sequence comes from Crocuta crocuta, assembly GCF_008692635.1. NCBI lineage: Eukaryota > Metazoa > Chordata > Mammalia > Carnivora > Hyaenidae > Crocuta > Crocuta crocuta. The sequence continues at coordinate 1,252,911 of NW_027530855.1, read as the reverse complement.
CTCAGCTTTGTCCAGTCTAGAATTAGACATACATGTCAGTCTGTTACCACTCCCCTGTCCCCAGTTCTAACTAGACTCTGCTAGAACATGCAAGAAACAATTTGCCTCTTTTTATAAGCTTTAGCCTTTTATATATATATATGGTTTTTTTTTTTAATGTTTATTTATTTTTAAGAGAGACAGAGACAAGAGTGTGAGCGGGGGTATGGCAGAAAGAGAGGGGGACACAGAATCCAAAGCAGGCTTCAGGCTCTGAACTGCCAGCACAGAGCCTGATGCGGGATTCAAACTCACAAACCGTGAGATCATGACCTGAGCTGAAGTCGGACGCTTAACCAACTGAGCCACCCAGGCGCCCTATATATGGGTGTTTAAAACTTTGTAGTTTGAACTTAACTATTTTTTTTTTAATTTTATTTTTTAAGTAGTTTCTACACCCAGTGTGGGGCTCAAACTTTCAACCCCAAGATCCGGAGTTGCATGCTTTACTGACTGGCCAGCCAGGTGCCCCTATTTTGAACTAACTTTAAACTTACAGTAAAGTTACAAAAATAATGGTTTTACTGTATCCCTCCTCAAGCTTCTAATGGTAACATCTTACAGGATTGACAGTGCAGTTGTCTAAACCAGGAAGTGAACGTTAGTGAATGCTGTTAATGAAGCTAAAGACTTCAGTTACATTTCACTAGTTTCCCCCAATAATGCCTCTTTCCTAGGATCTCCCAATTTCTTAGTCTTTTGCCTTTCCCAGGTCTCTCAGTCCTTGCTGGTCTTGACCATGACTGTGGCACTATTTTAGGGTGTTAATCAGGGATTTTGTCAAATATTCCTCAGTGAGTGTTTGTCTAACTTTTTCTCATGATTAAACTGAGGTTATGCATATTTTCGAGGAACACTATAGAAACGAGTCCTCCTTGAATCCTCTCATGGGGGTCATGCTGTGGCTATGTCTTAATATTGGTTATCTTGACCATGATCATTTGGTTAAGGTGGTTTCTGTGGCTTTCTCTCTTTACCTCTGTGTTAATAAGTATCTGGAGGAAAGACACTCTGTTCATAAAGCTTTGCTCACTAATTTTAGTGCCCTTCAGTGGACCTTTCCTGCAGTGATTATTAATGTGATGTTTGCCTGATGATTTTATATTTCTTCCTTCTCCATTTGTTATTTACTTGATTATTTATATCAGTGTGAGCTCAGATATTTATTTTATTCTGTTGGGGTATACTTTATCTAGTTGCTCAAATTATTCTCGCTCTGGCCATTGGAAGCTTCTTTAGGTTAGGTCCTGGGTTTTTTAGATGAATCTCATCTTTCTTTTTTTTTAAGTACTTCTTTACTTTCTGGCATCACAAAATGTTCCTGGCTTATCTTGTATTTTCCATGCCCCAGGCCAAGTATATGCTGTTTCTCTGAAGAGTCTTGGTTCCTTTGGTTGGAAAACGATATTCAGAAATACAGACCTAAGTGTTAGGTATGCTCCCTGGGTGTCACTCCTAGACTCCCTCGGTGGGCAGAAGTAGGAAATTACACATATATCAACTGATGCATATACGTACAGGGCTATCCTGGGTTTGCACCTAGAGCTTGGTTCCCCATCAAGCGCTGCAGCCTTGTTCTAGCCCTTCACCTTTCCTTCTTTGTCACGTCCAACTGTGAGAAACCTGACTCTCTCTCTATAGTGTTTTCCCTTGTGGGTGCATTTCTCATACGCACACAGCATAGTTTCAGAATTGCCAGCCTCTATGAGAAGCCTTCACGAGCTTGCTTACAGTGTTCATGTGCAGCTCTTTGTCTGTAGCCTTGCAATGTCCCATCAAGTTACTGTTAACTTAGATTCATTCCATTCTCCCCCAACTCCCTCAGTGTGCTTGTGTTTCTCATTTATAATAGGCTCATTTGTTAGTGTGCGAATGCTTTTTTAGGTTTTCCTACCTCTTTCAGGGGAGGGGGAGAGAGAGTGAGTGAGTGAGTGTGTGCATGTGCGCGCACTTCAGGGAGGTTATGTGAAGGGTATGTGAAACGTTCATGTGTTTCCAGGAGTTTAATGTTGTACGAAAAGGTTAACGCAAAGTGTCACTCACTCTTCATCCCTGCAACCGCTTCTCACTCCCAGTTTTTCCCCCTCACCTATTCTTTATAAGTAACCAGTCTCTTTAGTTTCTAGTTTATCTTTGCTGTATTTCTTCTGCACAAATAAGCAGATAGATGTGTATTTCCTTTTATCTCTTTTTTTTCATACATGGAGGGCAGCATACTATTATGCATTTTGCTTCATGCTGTTACTTCACAGCACTGTGGGAAGCAAAGTGCTCACTTTGAAGAGATCATCCTAATTGTTTTCTGTTTTTTTAGCTTTGTGATTCTCTATTATGTGGACGTATATAGTTTATTCAGCCATTCTGTGGGCACTTAGATTGTTTCCAGTATTTTGCAGTCACAAAAAGACTGAATAACCATGAGCATGTGTGTTTTTGTATTGTTGCTGGTATATTTTCAAGGTAGAATTCCAGAAGTAGAATTACTGGAGCAAAAGAGAAGCAAATATATACGTAGTCATTATCTTTTGAATTATGTGTCCCTTTATATACTACAGATGTTGACCTTTTGTGTGTGGTACATATTGTGAACATTTTCTTCTAGTTTGTCAGTTGACTTCAATTTTATGACTTTTTTATCACTCAAAACTCTTCAATGTTTAGTAGCTCTTTTAATGACATGATTTATTCAGAATAGTTGTCATTATCCTTTAGAATGTGAAAGTGAATTTAAATAAACTCACTACTTAAAAAATAAAGTCACTACTTTTAGGCAAGTGTACCTTATGAATTTTGTCTTTGTTTTTCTAGAGAATTAATGCAAGTTCCAAATAGCATTTGTCCACTGATAAATACCTCAGTATTTGTATCTAACAAGGATTCTTTAAAATATAACCATTATACCATTATTATTCCTAAATAAGATGAATAATAATTCCTTCCTTAATGATCTAATACCCAGTCCACATTCACATTTCCATGGTTGTTAAACTACACTTCTTTCCATTGTTTCTTTGAATTGGATCCAAACAGGTCGTATGTTTATTGGAAGCCCATTATTTCTTGATTTAGTGCTAATAACTAGACACATGTATTGATGCTGGTCATTTGGAAGTGAAGTAATGTAATTCCATGGTGTGATGTCCATTATATGTGGATTATCTGACTTCTCACCGTGATGAGCATACTTTACTAGTAGGGGAAGTAGGGAAGGGCCAAATAAGTGACTTCAGGTTTTAAGAAGTGAGATTTGTCTTGTTTCATATACTTTACAGTTTTAATTCTGGAGGAGGGGAGAAAAAGAACACTGGCCTTAATAGTCAATTAATTAATCTGTTAGAATTTAATATTTAGAATAGCAACGGGTGCTTGCTGTTTATGCTATTCATGCTGAGCCTTATAAAAATTAATGATAAATCTATATTGTATCTTTTGACATTTTTATTTTGAAATAATTTTGGATGTTTAAAAAAGTTGTAAGAAAAGGGGCGCCTGGGTGACTCAGTTGGTTAAGTGTCCGAGTTCGGCTCAGGTTATGATATCGCAGTTTGTGAGTTCTAGCCCCACATTGGGCCCTGTGCTGACAGCTCAGAGCCTGGAGCTGACTTCGGATTCTCTGTCTCCCTCTCTCTCTGCCTCTTGCCTACTCACGCTCTCTCTCAAAAATAAACACTAAAAAAAAATTTTTTTTTAAAAGCTCTAGGAACAGTACCAAACTTTTTTCTTTTTTTTTCCTGAACCATTTGAGAATAAGTTGCCATTGGGGCACCTGGGTGGCTCAGTCTGTTAGGCATCTGACTTCGGCTCAGGTCATGATCTCAGGGTTCGTGGGTTTGAGCCCCGCGTTGGGGCTCTGTGCTGACAGCTCAGAGCCTGGAGCCTGCTTCAGATTCTGTATCTCCCTCTGTCTCTGACCCTCCCCTGCGCATGCTGTCTTTCTCTCTCTCTCAGAAATAAAACATTAAAAAAAAGTTTAAAAAAAGAGAGAATAAGTTGCCATGATGCCCTCTGGTTTTTGAGAACTTGATTGTGTATTTTTTACAAGCAAGGACATTATCCTTCTGTTGTTATTTAGTGCCGCTTGACAAATTACCATAAAACTTAGCAGCCTAAGATTACAAATGTTCATTATCTTCTACGGTTTTTGAGGGTTGGGAATCTGGGAGCAGCTTGGTTATGTGGTCTGGCTCAGGAGAATTCATGCAGCTGAAGTCAGGCTCTTAGATAGACCTGCCATCTCTAAGGACTTGACAGAGGCTGGAAGATTTATTTCCAAGATGGCTCACTCATTTTGCTTTGACAGATGCCTTTTCTCCATAAACTTCTTACTTGCCCTCACCCTGGAAGCAAAGTTCTCCTGGTGCAAGTGATCCAACAGAGCAGAGCATTTGAGTGTCTTCTATAACCTATCTTTGAAGTTAGATAGTTGCTTTAATTTTGTTTTATTTGTTAGAAGTGAATCTCTAGGAGCGCCTGGGTGGCTTAGTCAGTTAAGCCTCTGACTTCCGCTCAGGTCATGATCTGACAACTAGCTCAGAGCCTGGAGCTTGCTTCAGATTCTGTGTCTCCCTCTCTCTCTGACAGCCCCCTGCTCACACTGTCTCTCTCTCTGTCTCAGAAATAAATAAAACATCAAAAAAATAAAAAGAAGTGAGTCTCTAACTTCAGCCCACACTCTGGTGGAGGGAAATTAGGCTTCACCTCTAAAAAGGAAGAGTATCAAAGAAGTAGTGGATATTTTTTAAACTTTCACATTCTTACAGAACCAGTATATACCCATCAGACAGGAAATTAACACTAATTAACTACCATCTGATGATGCTCAGATCATATTCAGGTTTCTCCAGTTGATCCAATATCATTATTGGATGATATCAGAGGATGCATTTGAGAACTGTGTGCTGCATTTAGTTGTCTTGAGTCAGGTCTTCTTCAATCTGGAATAGTTTTTCTGTCTTTCCTAGACTTTGATGACCTTGAAGCTTTTTTTTTTCCTTTAAATTTTATTTATTTTGAGAAAGAGAGAGAGTGTGAACAGGCGAGTGGCAGAGAGGGAGAGAGAGAATCCCAAGCAGGCTCTGCTCTGTCAGCACAGTGCCCGACACAGAGCTCAAACTCAACAACCATGAGATCACCACCTGAGCCAATATCAAGAGTCAGATGCTTAACTGACTGAGCCACCCAGATACCCCAGCCTTAAAGCTTTTGGAAATTAGAGGCCACTTGTTTTATAGAATATACCTCAGTTTGAGTTTCTACTTGAATACCCAGGATTCAATTCAATTCTGCATCTTTGACAGAAATATAATTAAAATGCTGTGTTCTTCATATTGCATCCTGTCAGGTGGTACATTACTGATGATGTCCTCTTTGATCATTTTGCTAAGGTGGTATCTGCTGGCTTTAGCCACTGTAAAGTTAGCTTTTTTCCCTATAAGTATTTTATGAGGAGGTAAATCCTTTAGTGTTTTATTACTGTATCCTGAACACTTGCCTTGCTCAGCCCCTACCTAGTGATTTTAGGGTGGAATTGTTCAGGAAGGAGTAAAGGATGAAATTATTTGTATTTGAGAAGGTAGAATTTGCCAGATACCTAAGAAAGTTCTGCTAAACAATGTGCATTTAACTTACACAGGCTATCCTTGTAGCTGCCTGGTACCGACACCATTGTGGCATAACCAAAAGAGAGCAGGGCTTGGGCTTTTCAATCTCTGCCACTGTCAGCCGGGCCGCACTGACCTTTGGCGTGATCTAGAACAGCCACATAATCTCCTCCATCTGCATAGTAGGCATGGTAGTTGAGGGGTGCAGAGTCTGCCTACCTGCCTGTCTACCTGTAGAAGTACTTTGTAAATTGTAAAGGCCTTTATAAAAGCTAGAGCTAATCTAAATTTTGTGCTTCCTCCAATAGGATTCAGACAGCTTCTAGTGTTAACAAACATTTTCAGATACTTTTTCCTCAGTTAAGTGTTAATTGGATTTGTGATGTTTCTACGTTGATAAAATCAACCTATACCACCTGGAAATGCTCTATCTTTTGTCATTTTTTTCTTCACTTCCAAGTCATGATATCCTTTCCATTGGTTTAGATTGTCCCCTTATTTTACATAATGACCTTGTAGTAAAGTTTCAAACTATACACAAAGGTAAAAAGATGAATAGAATGAATCGTCATATTATTTTCTCCCAGATTTAATAATCATCAAGTTTTTGTCATATTTTTATCTGTTTGTTTATTTCTGGATCTCTCTTTTTTCCTGAATTTTTAAGAAGTAAATCTCACCCTACATACTCTTTTTTTTTTTTAAGGTTTTTTAAATTTATTTCTAGAGAGAGAGAGAGCGTGAGCAGGGGAGGGCCAGAGAGAGAGGGAGTCACAGACCGAAACAGGCTCCAGGCTCTGAGCTGGCAGTCAGCACAGAGCCCGACGCGGGGCTCGAACCCACGAACCGCGAGATCATGACCCAAGCGAAAGTCGGACGCCTAACCGACTAAGCCACCCAGGCGCCCCTCACCCTACATACTCTTAAAAACTATGAATATTTTCTTTTATAACCACAATGCTATTATCACACTTAACAAAATAGATCATTCCTTGCTAGCATCTGAATTCATTCCATAATCAGATTTCCTTGAAATATCTTTTTATCTCCTCACAAAACACTTATTATTTGCAAAGGGAAGACAGTAACTTTCTACTGGAGAAACGTGTAAGGCACCACGTCAGTCAGGTGATCAAAATTTAATACAGTATCAGCATTTTGACATCATCTGCTTCCTGATATGATGCACTGAGAAGCACAGCCTTATTTCAGTGATATTTCTTACAAAAAGCATAACCTGGACTTAAACAGAAGGAAACATCAGACAAACCTAATTGAGGGACGTTCTACAAATGAAAGTGACCAGTATTCTTCAAAATGTCATGGTCACGAAAGACTTGAACTGTCCCAGATTGGAAGAAACTAAGGACACATGACAACTAAATGAAATATGGATGTTGGGTTAGATCCTGAAACAGAAAAAGGATATTATTAGGATAATCGGCTTAATTTGAAGATGATCTATAGATTAGTTAATAACATTGTATTAATTTTCTGGTTTTGATAATTGTGTTATGGCTATACCACTGGTGGTGTTAACACTTGGGGAAGCTGAGGGAAGGGCATATGAATGAGGGATGGTACTATTTTTGGAAGTTTAACATTCCAAATTGGAAGTTTCAAAATAAAATATCAAGTCTTTTTTTTTTTAATTTTATAAGTTTACTTGTTTTGAGAGACAGAGAGAGCATAGGAAGGGCAAAGAGAGAGAGGGAGAGAGAGAGAATCCCAGTGCTGCTTGAACCCACAAACTGTGAGATCATGACCTGAGTCAAAACCAAGAGTCAGATGCTTAACCAACTGAGCCACCCAGGCCCCCCTAAAATATCAAGTCTTTTTTTTTTTTTTTCTTTAATTTTTGAGACAGAGAGAGACAGAGCATGAGTGGGGGAGGGGCAGAGAGAGAGGAAGACACAGAATCTGAAGCAGGCTCCAGGCTCTGAGCTGTCAGCACAGAACCTGATGTGGGGCTCGAACCCACAAACTGTGAGGTCATGACCTGAGCTGAAGTCGGATGCTTAACCGACTGAGCCTACCCAGGCGCCCCAATATATCAAGTCATTTAATTTTTTTTTTTTTTAATGTTTTTTATTTATTTCTAGGAGAGAGAGAGGGAGAGACAGCGTGAGCAGGGGAGGGTCAGAGAGNCAGAGAGAGAGGGAGGCACAGACTGAACCAGGCTCCAGCCTCTGAGCTGGCAGTCAGCACAGAGCCCGACGTGGGGCTCAAACCCACGAACCGCGAGATCATGACCCAAGCGAAAGTCGGACGCTCAACCGACTAAGCCACCCAGGCGCCCCATCAAGTCATTTAAAGGATGGTTTACACAGGGTCGCCTGGGTGGCTCAGTAGGTAGAGCATGTGACTTGATTCCAGGGTCATGAGTTCAAGCCCATGCTGGGCCTAAAACTTACTTAAAGAAAAAAAAAAGGCAGAAGGGGGTGCCTGGGTAGTTCAGTCAGTTAAGTGTCTGACTTCTGCTCAGATCATGATCTCACAGTTCATGGCTCGAGCCCCACTTTGGGGTGTGTGCTGACAGCTCAGAGCCTGGAGCCTGCTTCAGATTCTTTATCTCCCTCTCTCTCTCTGCCCCTCCCCTGCTCCTGCTCTGTCTCTCTCAAAAATGAATAAGTGTTGTAAAACAAAACAAAACAAGGGCAGTTTATACAAATCAGGATCCAAGCACGTTACAGTTCGTTTGTTATATTTTAGGAAATAGACAGAATAATTAATTCTCCCATCCAAGTACTAACCAGGCTGGACCCTGCTTAGCTTCTGAGATCAGACGAGATTGGGCGCTTTCAGGGTGGTATGGTCGTAGACCAGAATAATTAATTCTAACCTGTAATCTCAAATATCACATTTAATAGAAACTAGGTTATCTGACCTCTTTCTTCCATTTTCTTCCTCTCTCCTTCGGCTGTATCTTATGTGGAGATTTTGAAACGCCTGAACTTCAGATCCCCGCTCTGGTATTTCTGATTTTTTACTTTGTTTTACTGGAGTGTAGGAGACTCCGGGTTTTGTGGCAATCATCTCTAAGAGCCTCCAGTAAGATGCCGGCCTGTGTTTTCATCTCCACACTGCAGCTCCCCAGTTAAAGATCTCTGATGACCGGCTGACTGTGGTCGGCGAGAAGGGCTACTCCATGGTCCGGGCTTCTCATGGGGTGCGGAAGGGTGCCTGGTACTTTGAAATCACAGTGGATGAGATGCCACCAGACACGGCTGCCAGACTGGGTTGGTCCCAGCCCTTAGGTAAGTAGGAGCGATTGTGAGGACATCACCGCAGGTGGGAAGGTATAGACTGTCTGGCTGTGCTTCATAGCTTTTCGGCTTATTGGATTAAGGGCACACAATTCACTCTGGAAGGATTGGGTGGTTTGCAATTCCTAGAATTATTTTTTAATTCTTTGCTTGTGAGAAATAGTTTGTCAGCAATTTTGCAAAACTGACCAAAAAAATAAAATGAAAAGGAGTCGAATTTTTTCTCTTAGTAAACCAGAGTCGATTTACAATCTTTTTGATTTCCTGCGTATCTCTTTATTGGGATAGGTAACCTCCAGGCTCCCTTAGGTTATGATAAATTTAGCTATTCGTGGAGGAGCAAAAAGGGAACCAAGTTCCACCAGTCAATTGGCAAACACTACTCTTCTGGCTATGGACAGGGAGATGTCCTGGGATTCTATATCAATCTGCCTGAGGATACAGAGACAGCCAAATCACTGCCCGATACTTATAAAGATAAGGTGAGTTTGTCTTCCTGAGAGATTCCTGGATTTTAAGACCTTTTGCAACCAACATATGCCTGTGCCTATGGGCCCAGTGGTCTCTTGTAATGCTGACCTACCATGCATACTTCTTTCTAACATTCCATTTTGAAAGTTTTTAGGTGTAACAAAGTTGGGGCACCTGGGTGGCTCAGTCGATTAAGCGTCCGACTTCGGCTCAGGTCATGATCTCATGGTTAGTGGGTTCAAGCCCCGTGTCGAGCTCTGTGCTGACAGCCAGCTCAGAGCCTGGAGCCTGTTTCAGAGTCTGTGTCTCCCTCTCTCTCTGACCCTCCCCTGCTCATGCTGTCTCTCTCTCTCTCAAAAATAAATAAAACATTAAAAAAATTTTTTTAGATGTAACAAAGTTGAAAGAATTTTAAAGTCAGTGTTCAAATACCAAATCACCTAAATTCTACCATTTACTTATTATCTGTTCATTTCTCCACCCACCCATCCATCCATCTTGTTTTAATGCACTTCAGAGAATATTAGAGCCATCAATACACCTCACCAGTGGGGTGCCTGGGTGGCTCAGTCGGTTAAGCATCTAGTTCTTGCTTTCAGCTCAGGTCATGATCTCACAGTTTGTGAGTTTGAGCCCCACACCAGGCTCTATGCTGAGTGCGGAGTCTGCCTGGGATTCTCTCTGCCTCTCTCTTCCACTCCCCAGTTTGCCCTCTCTCTGTCTCTCTCTCTCTCTCTGTCTCTCTCTCTCTCTCTCTCTCTCTCTC
>NW_027530855.1:1226877-1242595 GCF_008692635.1 Crocuta crocuta | reverse complement strand
CACTCTCTCTCTGAATAAACAAACAAACAGGCAAGCAAACTTAAAAATAAAAAGAATTCCATACATTACTCAGTGCTCATCATGATAAGTATACTGTTAATCCCCTTCATATATTTCTTTTTTTGTTTTTGGCTTTCCCCCTTCACATATTTCATACATTCCTCATCTCCCCCCACCCCGCCCTCTGGTGACCACCAGTTTGTTCTCTAGAGTTAAGAGTCTTTTTGGATTTGTCTCTATTCTTTGTTGTTCATTTCTTTTGTGTCTTAAATTCCACATATGAGTGAAATCATACGGTATTTGTCTTTATCTGACTGATTTCTTTCACGTAGTATTATACCCTCCAAATCGATTCATGTTGTTGCAAATGGCAGGATTTTATTTTTTAGGACTAATATCCCATTGTATGTATATGCCATATTTCCTTCACCCATTCATCTGTGATTGGATACTTGGGTTACTTCCATAATTTGGCTATTGTAAATAATGCTTCACTAAATATAAGGGTCCATATATCTTTTGAAAATATCCTGTAGTGGAATTATTGGATTATATGGTTCCATTTTCCTATTGATGGATACTTGGGCTATTTCACGTTTGGGGCTATTATGAATAAAGTTGCAATGTACATTCTTGTACAAATGTCTTTGTAAACGTGTTTCATTTCTTTAGGTCAGCACCTAGAAATGGAATTACTGTGTCATAGGGTAGTTACAGATTTAGATTTAGAAGAAATTGACAGACTTTCCACTCCCACCTGTGATGTAAGATCATTTTAGTTGCTATACATCCTTGTCAGCATTTGTTTGTCAACTTAATTTTAGCCATTTTGGCGGGTGCCTAGTAGTGTCCCGTTGTGGTTTAAATGAGCATTTCTTTGGGGCGCCTGGGTGGCTTAGTCGGTTGAGCGTCCGACTTTCACTTAGGTCATGATCTCGCGGTTCATGGGTTCGAGCCCCGCGTTGCGCTCTGTGCTGACTGCCAGCTCAGAGCCTGGAGCCTGTTTCGAAGTCTGTGTCTCCCTCACTCTCTGACCCTCCCCTGCTCACGCTCTCTCTCTCTCTCCTAGAAATAAATAAAAAATTAAAAAAAAAAAGAGCATTTATTTGATGACTAATGATGGTGAGCAGGTTTTCATGTGCTACTAGCCATTCATCTATTTTCTTTTGTAAAGTTTTGCTTCAGATATTTTGCCTTTTTTAAAATAATCAGATTTTTATCTTTTTATTGAGTTGTAGAAGTTTTTTTAATATATTCTGGATTATGGTCCTTGGTTAGAAATGACTTTTGGGGGCTTCTAGGTGGCTCAGTCCATTGAGCATCCGACATCAGTTCAGGTCATGATGTCGCGGTTCCTGAGTTTGAGCCCCACATCCAGCTCTCTGCTGTCTGCACAGAGCCCACTTTGGATCCTCTGTCCCCCTCTCCCTCTGCCCCTTCTCTGCTCATTTCTCTCTCTCTCAAAAATGAATAAACATTAAAAAATGACTTAAATTTCTTTTTCTCCTAGTATGTGACTTCTGATGAACTGAAGTTTTTAATTTTTATCAAGTCTGTCAAATTTTTCTTTTATACTTACATTGCTTTATGTGAGTTAATAATTCTTTGCCTACCACCCAGTCGTGAAGATATTCTTCCATGTTTTCCTTTGAAAACATGATTTTAGCTTTTACATTTAGATCTTTGATCCACCTTGAATTCCTTTTTGTATATGGTGTGAAGTAGAGATGATGAAGGTTAATTTTTTTTTCCACATGGATAGGTATCCTTTTTTGAAAAGTTCTTCCCTGATTTCTTAGGTGCCCTTTGTGAAAATCAGATGACTTTTTTGGGTGTCTTCCTTTGCCTTTTTTTTTTTTTTTTTTAAATGTTTATTTTTGAGAAAGAGAGAGAGAGAGAAAGGGGAGGGGCAGAGAGAGAGGAAGACACAGAATCCGAAGCAGGCTTCAGGCTCTGCACTGTCAGCACAGAGCCTGACAACGAGCCTGAACCCATGAACCATGAGATCATGACCTGAGCCGAAGTCAGTCACTTAACCAGATGAGCCACCCACGTGCCCCAAAATCATATGATTTTATAAGTAAAATGCAGACACTTAGTTTTGGGGCTCTCTAGTCCATTGATCTATTCATTGACCTTTATGCTGGTACCACACTGTCTTAGTTACTGTAGTTTTAGAGTAGGTCTTTAAATTGGGTGGTATTGGTCCTTTTTGCTTCTTTGTTTTTTTGTCTGGTGTAGGCTTTTTCATTTGATTTTCATTTTGAAGATTTTAATATGCCTAGACTTCTGGAAGGATACAAGGACACTGGAGCAGAGATCCCTTTTGGCAAAGGGAAACTGAGTATTGAGGGACATGGGTAGAAGAGGAGAAATATTTTTCATTTCATGTTCTTGTAGGTCTCTTGATTTGATTTTTTTTTTTACTGAATATATGTATGTGCTAGGGATTAAAATTAAAAAAAATTAATGTCCTGTATCTCCCTGGGAGTGAATAGTTAGCTCTTGGGAACCAGCAAGGAAGGGGTGACCCAGCGACCACCTATAGGAGAAACAGGTAGGGAACTGGGAAGGAAGGAATTGGCCCTCAAAAAAAATGTTTTTTTGAATAGGAGATTTTAGGCCCAGTAAACTTGTCATTTCTTCACTCACTGAGATTACTGGGGGAACGGGGAGGGACTGTGAATTAATTTTAACTTAATAGGTATTTTTGTTGTGGTGAAAGTATATACATATGTGTATATATTTCCTCATAAATCTTAGTGAAGGCCTGTTTTGAAAATGTTTAACAGGTATGCGCCTCTGGTACTTTTTAAGAAGCACAGTTGTTTAAAATCTAGCAAAGCTAACCCTACATAGATTTTTAATTACTGTTGTAAAACACAAGGACTCGGTGCTATTTGTATGTATCTGGCTTTTGTTTTTGTTTTTGTTTTTTAATGATGATGTAGCTGATGCTTCAATGTTCCTTTTTTCTCCCTTTCTTTCCCCTTTCTCTCTTGGCTTTCAAGGCTTTGATAAAGTTCAAGAGTTATTTGTATTTTGAGGAGAAAGACTTTGTGGATAAAGCAGAGAAGAGCCTAAAGCAGACTCCCCATAGTGAGGTGAGTTGGTGAGTCATGATCATAAAAATGTCAGAACTAGAAGACTTTGAAGATTGGGACCAAGCCCCTCATTATAAGAGCGAGGAAAGTGAGGCCCAGAAGGGACTGGAGGGGTCTGTGCGGTGAGAGCTCCCAGCCGCGGAACGCGCTGCCTCTCCTGCTACCGCGATCGTGGGGCCGGATGGCTCTTTTGTGGCGCCGTGCCGCTCTCGGTGGGGTGACCAGTGTTCTTTTAGGGACAGTCCACAGTGAAAAGGGTAAAAGCAGCAGCCGAATAAGGAGATCATATGCGATTGAGGAAGCAAGTCAGAGTTATTTCTTCTACTCAGAGGAAGTATCCAGTACAGAGGGAGGAACACTGCATAGAAGAGGGGACCTTGCTGTGTGACCCAGAGGTGACAGGAGCTGTAATGGCTCATTCAGTTCCTCTAGAACTTTCCCTCCTTCCCCTTTCTGAGGTTGTTGGAACCACATCTGCCCAAAGTCCTACCAAAATACAGACTAGCCAAAAATAGAAGGGGTGGAAGAAAATTTTGAGCTGGAAACACTGTTCCCTAAAAATGCTGTGATCGCTACCTGAGACAGAAATAGCAGCTAATGTAGGAGAAAATAAAGTAGGGTTCCAGTTGTTTTTAGGGGAGAAAATAGTAAAGGGAAACAGTTAATGGACCGAAAGATAATATAGCCAGAGCGGGACAAGACCGCTCTGCTAGGAAGAACAGGCAGAGAAAGTTCCTTGAGAAAAAGGAGTCTTTTCTGAAGTCCATACGTAGTGACTGAGAGAGGATATTCAGAACAATTTCCAGAGAGAAAGGACAAAGAAAGTGAGGATTCAGAGGCTTGAAAGATCTGAAGAGATTTTCAAAATAGAAATGCAGAAGTGAGAATCTGATGCAAGGGAAGGGGACGATAAGTAGGCGTAAGGAGGTGTGGTTCTGAGACGTGGTGGAAGACCAGTCGCTTTTTAAGCAGACAGTGTGACCAATAATAGAAAGTAGAATGCTTTGGTACATGTAACGTAGGAATTCCAAAGCAAATAAGCCTAAAGACCACCATTTATGTGGTGCATGTAAATCTGCTCTGAAAAACCTAAAGACCTGCTAGAATAGTGCGTGTAAATACACTAAAAATGTAAGAAGACGGTGTTACTACCCCAGCTGTATGCTGTTCTTAGAAGACATTGTTACCGGCGCGGTGGCGGTACTTCTAAAGGGTTCTCCAAGTGAGTTCTTCAGTTTGCTTGTTCTTTTGTTAAATTCTCAAGTAAAACCATGGTTTTTGTTTCAGATAATATTTTATAAAAACGGTGTCAATCAAGGTGTGGCCTACAAAGATATTTTTGAAGGGGTTTACTTTCCGGCCATCTCACTCTATAAGAGTTGCACGGTATGTATCATCTGTTCATCCTGTGAATGGAGCTTGAGGGAAATAGGCAAATGGTTGTAATTGATGACCATTGATGTGAATTCTAGAAAGAAAACTGAGTAGCCTAAGAGTGACACGGGAATGTGTTCCTGTTGTTACTGATTGTTCCAAAATCAGTTGGGTGTCGTAGGAAGTATTTGCTTGGATAGTTAAAAGATTGCGCAATTAGGGTGCTCTACACTTTGACTTTGGTTTTGTTTTGTTTTGTTTTAATGTTTTTTATTTATTTCTGAGAGAGAGAGAGAGACAGTGTGAGCATGGAAGGGACAGAGAGAGAGGGAGACACAGAATCTGAAGCAGCCTCCAGGCTCTGAGCTAGCTGTCAGCACAGAGCCCGATGTGGTGCTCAACCCCGCGAACCGCGAGATCATGACCTGAGCCAAAGTCAGATGCTTAACTGACTGAGCCACCCAGGTGCCCCATCCACACTTTGACTTTGAATGTGCTGTACGGTAAATGTCATTGTTCAGTGTAAAGGATGTGACGTATCTACATGCGGGGTCAGCTTGGTGTTATTTAATATGATCCAGTATGAAGGGGACTATAATCAGATCCTATTGTGGGTTTTTCTGTTGTCTTTTTTTAAGCAATTGGAAAAGGTAATATCTGGAAATTTCCATGTATTTTTAGTCTCTCAGTAAACACCCATTTAAGTAAAATAAGGAAGTCTTCAGGTTATAAACAAAATCAACAAAAGTATTTTATTTACCTAATTTTTGATGGACATTAGGGTGTTGACCACCTTTAGCACTGGTAATCTATATCATATGTTCCACTTATACCCTGAATATCATAGCTACATTTAAAAACAGAAAGTTCCCATGTCACGTTAAACTTTTTTTCACTCGTTTTCTGTTTTCTCCTGTCTGCTTGAATTGAACTATCCCAGGTTTCCATTAACTTTGGACCGTGCTTCAAGTATCCTCCAAAGGATCTCACTTACCGCCCTGTGAGTAACATTCACAGCGCCTCCTCGGTATCTCTGTTCCGTCTTGCCCTAGTGATTCTGATCACCTCCTTTCTGTTTCTTGCTCCTCCCGCAGATGAGTGACATGGGCTGGGGCGCTGTGGTGGAGCATACCCTGGCTGATGTCCTATATCATGTGGAAACAGAAGTGGATGGGAGGCGGAGTCCGCCATGGGAGCCCTGACCAGGTCCCTCTTTCTTTGCAGACAAGGACCTGCTGGGGAATGGATTGGGGAGGGGGGACCTGTTTTTGTTTTTTTAACTGTTGCAAACATTCTCCCAAAGATACCACAGGGCACAGCCTGTGCTGTTAACAGCTTAAACGTGTGGGTGAGACTGGGCGAGACTCCCCTGCTTTTCAGCACTCTCCCCACTTCTGGTGACTGCTTCTGTTTCGTGTGCCACATGCCAANTGAACTGGTGCTGTGCCACGCATCCCACCAACTGGGACTCGTTACCTTCCTGTATTTTCTAACGAGTGAATGATCTCATCCAAGGAGCTAACTTATTTAAAGACCTTTCCTTTTGTGGCATTGACTCCATCCCGTCTGATTTCCAAGGAAGTAGTAGGCCTGTTTCTGAGAACAGCTGAAATCAGTGCTGTACATTCCAGGGCTAAAAGGTCTTTCCTTTTGCTGTGGGCTTTTATTCCTTTTGAAGTAGTTTTGAACATGGGGGTCTCTGAAACTACTAGGTATCTAGAACTGTAATCGTGAAAAAAAGAACTTGCTTGCAGCTTTAACAATTAGAAACTCTTCCCAAATAAAACCTGTCTTCAAGTGTGTGTGGCATCTGCTTCCCTTGCAGGGAGGGTTCCTCTGGGTGACAGGGGTAGCGGTGTGGGCAGTCTGAGGAAGGGAGCCAGCACTGGGGGAGGAGGCGCGTGTCTGGCTCTATCCCAACCCCTCTCCTGCTTCCATTCTCCCTGACCAGCTCAGCCACCCTCTTTCTCCTGTGAAAGTCACCTCATGGAGATGAACAAGAGCTTAAAAGGGTTAATGGTGTCCCTCCAGCATTTCCCTTGAGCGTGTGTGCTAATGTGTGCACATTGTTTTCCTGCCTTACTCCCCTTCTTAATACGTGATGATTCCGAATACTAAAAACTGGAATGTAAGAATGAGCCTTCCCTTGAGCTCCCTTTATGGCTTCCCTGTTCCCCTTTTTAATTTTTTTTTTTTAAATGTTTATTTCTGAGAGAGAGAGACAGCGTGAGCAGGGGAGGGTCTGAGAGAGAAGGAGATACGGAATCTGAAGCAGGTTCCACGCTCTGAGCTGTCAGCACAGCCCAATGTGGGCCTCGAACCCATGAACTGGGAGATCATGACCTGAGCTGAAGTCGGATGCTTAACCGACTGAGCCACCCAGGTGCCCCTTCTGTTCCACTTTTTAATATGTCAGTGACAATGCAGCCTCCCAGGAATTTCCCAAATTTCAAGTGACTGTTGGTATCTTAACATGGTAGCTTTGACTGATACATTTGTCTCCTAAAGAACCATGCAGCCTATTTGTCTTGGCCATTCAACATCTCTTAACAGGAAGCCTAACAGAATCAGTGCGATTGTAGACTGAAGGCTCAGCCTGTCACTGCTGGACACCTGTTTATTCGTGGCTGGTCTTAAAGGGCAGACTTGGTTAGAAAGCTGGATCATCAGAGTTTGAAGAACTCTTAAGAGAATGAGGGTAGCATCCTATAGAGGAAGCTGGAGGAAAATTCTTTGTAACATAAATTACCACGTATTTTATTTGTACACCTACTCTACATTTGATAAAATTTTTGTACATTGGATCTTCATAAATCAGGTTACAGAAGTCATGATGTTGCCTGTTTATACTTCATATTCAAAATGTGTGTGTGTGTGTGTGTGTGTGTGTGTGTGTGTGTGTGTTGAGAGGTTTCATTTGAAGGGCTCACAGAAGGCCCACTCTCTGTGGAGTCCTCTAAAATGGTCTCAGGGGGCATATCATCCCTGGCCACTTATTTTATTCCAACGTAAAGTTAAACAAGTGGGAAAGTGGCTCCCAGCCCCCTCAAAGGCACAGTTGCACGGTTTGAGGAAGGCAGATTTTAATCGAGCTCCAAACTGGTGTGTGGCGAGAAAGCCCATTTCTTTGCTTTCAGCCTGCTCGTTTTTGAAACCAGAGTGTGTATTGCTTTACATATCTTTAGACAGTCATTTTCCCTTAGCTGGGAGTGAAGGATAATTTGTTCTAGAAAGCCTACAGCTATCCCCTCTCCCTCTGAAGTTCCCTGGTAAACCATAATTTGATCCCGTGCTAAAAAATAGACTATGAGACAAGAATAAATAATAAACACTTCTATCAGATATATTTCAATACCTCCATAAATATTAGCATTCCCACAACTGCTAATCTGTTTAATTAATAAGCTGAAGCTGTTTCCGGACAGTTTAAATCATCAGTGCTGTTACAACTTAGAATGGCTGGCTTTTCATCCTCCTCACACTTCTCAGCAAAGTAATCCCAGCCCAGTTTATATTTTGAAAGCATTAAAGTCTCTGAATCTTGAAAGAGGGACTTGCTCTCACCATATTCCCTCTTTTGGCCTTCTCTCAAAATAGTATATAACACTGACCTGTTAAAAGCCGCAAAGTTGGCAGCCCCGAGCCAAGCTGGCAGCAGATATAATTGACTCTAAACTAAAGATTCGGTTCCCAAGGTGCCTGGGTGGCTCAGTAGGTAAAGTGTAAACTTCGGTTCAGGTCATGATCTTGCAGCTTGTGAGTTTGGGGCCCGTGTCAGCCTCTGCCCTCACAGTGCCCAGCCTGCTTGGGAGTCTCCCTCTCTCTCAAAATAAATAAGTAAACCTTAAAGATTTGGTTCCCTTGTTAGGTGTCAACATTCACAGAAAGGAAAAAAATAAAATTTGTTTTTGTTTAACTTTATCTCAGTAATAGCATTTATTCTCTCATTTGGTACTGTCCTGTCTTCTAATTCTATAAATAACAATCCTCAGCCATCTTCTTCATCTTGCAGTGCCTGTCAGCTACCAGCTCTAGAGTCCTTGTAAGAGTTGATTTAGGCTTAAAGCACTTGGGTAGTTCTGACGGTTAAGCATCCGACTATTGATACCCCAGGTCATGATCTTGCAGTCTGTGAGTTCAAGCCCCACATCAGGCTCTGTGCTGACAGTGTGGAGTCTGCTTGGGATTCTCTCTCTGCCACTCCTGTTCTCTCTCTCTTCATAAACTTTAAAAAATTTTTTTAGGCATGTGCTTATTATGGAAATTAAATATTTGTGCAAGATCCTGGCAACAGATTCTAAATAATTGAGTGACCTATGTCCCCAGCAGTTTCTCCTTTTAATGAGGTAATGGATCTAGTTTAATTAAAATCTTTGTCCAGGACTCCTTTGACATGAAGTTGCAATTTACTAGAATGATTTTTTTTTTTTTAAGAGTAGAATTTTTAAACAGGTGCAGACTGAAGGTTGTGTCTTAATTACGACTCTTTATTCTGACTGGTGCTCATGGAAGAAGTAGGGTAACTAGTTGAATTCATTTTGTATTTTTTTCAATCAAGAAAACATAGACTACATTTCTAGAATGCATCTGCTGTGGGGAGTTGCTTGGTCTTTGGTGCAGTGCTCTTCCATTTTGGTAGAGGAGCAGAGGGTTGCCTGAGTCCCTTTGTGAAGCCCCACACACACTGCCTGCAGGGAATGGAGCTCTTGAGCCCCTCAAGCATGAGGTCCTGGTCCCTGTACTTCGCACCCTCTGCCCTGTGTCAGCTAGTAGCCATTTTATAAAGATGTTTTTAAATAGATGTGTAAGAGCCCAGAAGGAAGTTTTACAAATATGTTGGAGCCCTTCACCTTCATTTCACAGCTAATCCTTGAATCGAGTTAGAAAGCTCTTTCTCTTAACAGCTCTGTCCCCACTTTCTTGGTCCTAAAATTTTGCCAGTCCCAGCATCCTACTCTAAGTACACCCCAGCCCCGTTCCCCAGTCCCCGGATGAAGATTTT
Source organism: Crocuta crocuta (assembly GCF_008692635.1). Lineage (NCBI taxonomy): Eukaryota > Metazoa > Chordata > Mammalia > Carnivora > Hyaenidae > Crocuta > Crocuta crocuta. The sequence goes on along the minus strand of NW_027530855.1, from coordinate 1,233,115 downwards.
AAACAGACTTGTAGGCTTCTGGCAGGGATCTCCCTGATTAGCAGGCAAGCCAGCGCAGCCGGGAACAGTGGGAAGCACAGGCTGGTCCTTAACACCCATTGGGAGCAGGGCTGGCCTCCAGGCGCTTGCGCAGGTGGTTGGCGAAGTCCACCTGGGTCTGCGATAAGACCTGGTTGATGACAGTCTTCGGCAGCCATCCCTAGAGTAGAAGATAGAAGAATTCGGCCATCTTGTGGGAGATGCTCCACTGTAGGCACGTCTGTACCCTATCACAAACATGGATTGCTTGGGGCCTGGTCTTCCAGCTCTGCTTGTAGGTGCGACCTTGGAGTTGACGAGGAGGACTGCCTTACTGCCCTGCTGTGTCATGGCAGTGTAAGGAGCACAGAACTTTGTCAAGACAAAGGTCAGTGGTGTGCCCCTGAGCTGGCAACCCTACCTTTGGGGGCCTAACTAACTTTCCTTCTTTCCAAACTGGCAACTACAGAGTTGAAATTTTGTCTGAGGTAGAAGGGAGCTATTGTAGTCTTTGGAGATGATGGGATAGCAGGCCGATACTCAGGCCTCTTCCCTCTCCCAACAGTCTGTTTCTCAAGATGGAGGCTTTCTCCTGTCCCTTGCAGGACTGTGGGGGAGAGTAAGAGCCAGTTTTCCTCCCCATCACCTACCCACTAGCCATCTCTTGTGCCCCTCACCTTGAGGTCAATGCTGAGCAGCCAGGTGAGTTTGGTCTTCGAGGGACTTCCAGCCAGGGGATGGAGCACCATGCAAGTGGGACCGTGCTCCCCTCTGGCAAAGGAAGAGAAGTCAAGTCAGAAGGACAAGGCAGAATTCTCTTTTATGCTGACTAGTTACACGAGCCACACTTTTCCAAGTCCCAGAACTATGTTTTTGGTCAAGGGTGATAAATATAACCGTTGGCATGGTTACCAGCTCACCGGAACAGAAGCTGGCTGGAGCTGGAGCCTGCAGGGCCCCTGTGGTGGCTTGGAGTTGCTGGATGCCAGGGAAAGGGTCCGGGGGGATGGGTGGGACCCCTTGGAAACAGCCCCTATGTTCTAAGGCATGGCTTGCATCTTAATCGCCAGTAGGGTTGTACCTAAGCATACCCGCTACACCTCAGCCCTACCTCATGTTTTAGAAAATGATTAAGGTCCTTAAACTTTCTGGGAAGGTCGGTAGGGCCAAACTTGTCTTCCTCCATATTTCTGTGCAAAAGGCAGTTGAAGGTAGGGACCAAGGACTGGTTTCTTGAAGCTGAGGATTCATCCCTCGCTTGGCGGGCACATGCTCACAAGCGTGCATGAGGGAAGGGAGGTGTGGGGTGATCGCCTAGATTACCTGATGACCCCTTTCTGCTCGGGCATCTCCCCGAAGTGTGTGGCCATGCCGGCCAGCACACAGGTGGAGCCTCGGCGCTTAGCACAGCGCACACTCACGAAGTCCCGGGGCCCCACGAGGTTTCCTGCTGATTCTGCAGCCAACTCATGGGTGATGACTGTATCCTTCCCAATCTTCTGCAGGACCTGCCGGGCCACAGGGAGCCCAAGTCATTAGCCAGTGCTGATGCTCAGGCACCACCCACGGCTTGCAGCCTCTTAGGCACACCTTTCAGACTGGGCTCCCACGGGTTCCTGCCACCACGCGTGGACTCTCCTCACCTTGATCTCCTTGACATTCGGGTTCCACTCTCCCATCGCTTCCATGCGCTCCACAAGCTCTTCGTAAAGCCTCTCCATGGGCTGGTCCACCACCACCTCCAACCGGAACACCTTGCCCATGTCGGGGACCACTTTACTCAGTACCGTGTCCCCATTCGCCTGTGGAGGAGAAAAATGGAACTCCAGGATAAGGTTAGAGAGAAATATTCCTAGCCTAGGGCACGCAGGCAGTGACAGGCAAGGCAGGAAGGGGAACGGCACAAAGAACTAAGCACGAGGAAGCCTAAGATTACTTCTAAGACAATTGGTCATCTTTCCCGCCACGAGCCTCCTACATCTGCTGAAGCCTTGAGACGCAACCTGCCTGCTTCTGGACCTTTTCTTCTTGGTGGTAAATGTGGAGAGGTCCAACCGAAAAGGCCCTTACTTGACCTCATTAGCTCAAATTTCCTGAGCAAAACAAAATTGGAAGTGGGAAAGTCTGGTCTACACCCAGCTCATTACATATGCACAGTGTTGGGTGGGATCTTAAAGATATTTTTGGTCCAGTATCTCATTTTACACCAGAAGGATATAGGCTCTGAGACCTTTAGGGCACTGCAGGGCCTAGATCCCAGATTTCCAGACTCCCAGACTAGTAGTCTGCTAACTCAGAACTTGAGAAGAGGGTTTGTTTACCTGAACTTTGGGCATTGGGCAGCACACAGGATTTTTGGTGAAGGTAGAGTCACCAGAGTCACTCAATAGAGCCATTGGCCTTGAACATGCGCCTTGTTACTGGCTCCCAGTTGGGGCACAGTGCTCGGGAGCTTGAACCCCAGGCGGCCTTGGGCCATTTGTATTCTCGCCCAGTCCTGTTGCGGCCAAGCCCCGATCACTCCGGCAAACTCAGCCATGAAGAGGGCGGGAGACACCAGAACTGCACCCCCACACAGGCACTTCTGACCCAGGGTGGCGAGGCCTCCAATGCCTGCAGAACCCCTAGTGCATGGTCTCTGCCAAGTTGGGCGTACGGTGTGTTGGGAGAGTAACGAAGGACACGGGCACAGTGCTTCGCAAGCACAAGTGTCCAGGGCGTCTTTGATGGGGGAAGGGAGCATCTGAGGATGTATTCTTTTTTTTTTAAATATTTTATTTATTTCTGAGAGAGAGAGAGAGACAGCATGAGCAGGGGAGGGTCAGAGAGAGAGGGAGACACAGAATCTGAAGACAGCCTCCAGGCTCTGAGCTAGCTGTCAGCACAGAGCCCGATGTGGGGCTCGAACCCACGAACCGTGAGATCATGACCTGAGCTAAAGTCAGACGCTTAACTGACTGAGCCACCCAGGCGCTCCTGAGGATGTATTCTTGAGAAAGGAGAATATTCAGGTGAAAACCACTTGCCGCATGAGGCGCGAATTGGGAGAATGGCCTTGAGGATGGCAGTGGGCCACAGGGCAACGTGCCCAGTGAGGCACTTGGGTTCGAGGACCACCCTCACCTGCTGGTTCTCCTTCTTCCAGCCCTCCTGGCTGCTGAGGATGCCCAGGGCCTTCTGCATGGCCTCCTCTCCCTGCTGGATATAGGCCAGCTCCTGGTCGCTGTAGAGAGTGTCTTCCAGCCGAGAACCTGGATACACAGCCCACGAGAGACCGAGCTTGCTTCCGGTTCCTTAGCCTCCCTCCTCCCCCGCTTCCATCCGTTCAGTCTGGATCTGCTCTTTACTCTGAAGAGCCAAGACCAAAGTCATAGAGCCTGACACACAGCTACAGCCGACAGGGGGTGTGGCCTTGAGGAACCTCGGTCCCACCCCCTCAAAGTGAGTGAGAAAGGGCAGCTTAGGGCTAGTAAGGGGGACGTGGGGTTGTGCACGGAGTGGTGTACACAAGCTCCTACCACTGGCACAAGCCTAGAAGCATCAGCCACTTACCAAGCAGAGAACTCCGACGCCGAACCTGGTTAATCCACGCCCCCGGGGTCGGGCCCCCCAGTGCCCTCCGATTCAGCTCCTGGCCGATGGCGAGCACAGCTTGGTGCCTCAGCCCTGCCGAGAGGGGGGGATATTGTTGCGTTGGACAGAGGAATCCCCTTAGAGCGAGATGGTCTCACCCCTTCATTTTGGCACAGATGAGGAAACACATGGAGAGGGAGGTGACTTGCTCAGGAACAAAGATCCCTAGTGGGATCTGAACGAGAGCCAGGTCACCTTTCCACCCAGGGTGGTCACTCTGCACCAGGCCGCCTTTGGGCCGCCCGGAGCCTGCCTTCCATCTGGGCTGGGCTGGCCAGGCCTGGTGCTGCCTGGAGGTGGGGGCGGCACCCGAGCCTGCTGCAGTTTCCTTCTTGAAAGGGAGAGAAGCTCCGTCACACAACCAGAAAGATCCTTCTGTGGAAGGAGAATGAAAGACCCCCCAGCCCCTGAGGCCTGTGTGGCTGTCAGTAGCTGGGGTCCTTTGCATGAGTGACTGCTCAGTGTACCACTGGGGTCCGAGTGAGGGGAGTCTTGTTGATCTAGTGAGAACAGCTCTACTGCTGGTCCAGGTCTTCCAAGCACGGGTTCCTTCTAAACAGAAGCCAGGGGCGCCTGGGTGGCTCAGTCAGTTTTGGTTTTGGCTCAGGTCATGATCTCACAGTGAGTTCAAGCCCTGCACTGGGATCCATGCTGACAGTGCAGGGCCTGCTTGGGGTTCTCTCTCTCCTCTGCCTCTCTCCTGGTCGCGTGCCTGCTCTCTCTCTTTCTCTCAAAATAAATAAATTAAAAATAAACAATGGAAGCCAGTTCAATCCAGGGTAATTGGAAAGGACTTTAGATTGGTTTGTGTACCCTTCAATGACTGCAGGGGACTGACTCAAAGGATCTTGGCTCCTGATTAGCTCTATCAAAGCTGACTTCCTTAACTAGCTCTGCCTCCTGGTAGGATGGTAGCGAGACTTCCTGCTGCACTCACTTTCTCTCTTTACCTTGCTCCTCTGAGCCTTCCCCGCTTTCTTTTTCTTCCCCACCCCTTCCCTGCCCGTGATGTCTCAGGTTTGCCAACACTGCTCCCACCCCGGCCACTGTGGCTATGACTCCTGGCGCCCTTGGTGCCAATCCAGGCAAAGTCAGGAAGAATTTAAGAACGATTGGAGCCCCAGAGAGGACAGCACAAGTGACAGAATCCAGAAGGGACATAGGCATCTAAGTATCCAGGTCAATGGTTCACATGGGAAAAGGGAGGTCCAGAAGGTTAGAGACTTGCTCACCTGCTCACCAGGCAAGAGGCACAGTGAGCTGAGCGCGGAGTGGCCCCGCCCCCCAGTCGCCGTAGCCACATGGCCTCCCCGCGGCCCGGGAGCTCACCCTTCATGTTGCGGACGTGTCTGTAGGAGCTCCCAGCACACAGCTTGAACGTCGCCAGGAGCATTGTTTCCAGGCAGTGGGAGACGGGCGGGGTGGCGGTGCGGCTGCCACTGCTGCTGTGGCCACTGCTCTCAAGGGTTGCTTCTACCCCCTTCCTGAGCCAGCAAGGTCTGCCTCTGGGTCCTGCAGCTGTGGCCGCGACCAGCTGCATGTGCTGTGTCTTAAATGCCCCCCGTCTGAAGGCTGTACTTCATCATTGGGAGATAAAAATGCCATCACTCGCTGCGCAAAGGAAGGGGTCAAGGGCAGAGGGATTGCCTCACACCGTGGCTTTGGCCATTTGCGGGGAGCTTGGGGGGGGAGGGAGGGGGGACCGGGTGCGCAGAAAGGAGCAAGGAGGTTGGTGCCAGACTCCAGTGGATGGAGGGGGGAGAAAAAGCAGCAGCGAAGGCCAAGGCGGTTTAGAAAAAGTATATACCATCCAACTGTGGTTTTCAAAGAGCATGTGGGGTGCTGTGTAAAATGTGCATTTCTGGCCCCGTAGCCTCAGAATCTCTAGATCTAACCAGTCTAGAATTGAGGCTCTTGTATTAAAGAAAAAGATGCCCCCCGTGGTTGCCACGCAGGTATCCTGTGACCTGCACCCTACTCTTTGAGACACCCTGCCCTGCTCTGGGACAAAATCTTTTTCCCTTTAAAATTGAACTTGAGACTGGTTTCAAGCCACATTCACCTGGCAAGAGTCTTGGAAGCGAGAGAGTCACAGTGGCTTGGCCCCTGGCCCAGGGCCTCCTGTGTGAGAGAGTTCCGCCCTGACACTGCTGTCCGGAGGCAGGGAGGGAGGGCCTAAAAAGTCGGGAGCAGGGGCGGTCCCCCCCCTGGCTCTTGCTGGGCCCCTGACTACAGAAAGGATGAAGGGGACAGGACCTGCTCAGGTCGGCCCAGTGCCCAGAGCCCATACAGAACAGAGTGAGTCCCACACCCGCCCTGTCGACTCCTTGTGGAGAGTGGGAAGCGTCCAGTAATCCAGAGGCCCATGTCCTGGGCTCTTCTCCCAGCAGTGGCTGCCTGCAGGCCCACTGTGGGCCCTCTTCCCCTGGGAAGCCTTCCCTGACCACCCCAACCTTCCGGAATGGTTTGTTCCTCCGACGCATCCCCTGTCACTGCCCCCAGAGGGCACATCATCCCGGGTTCCCATTTGTGTAATGGTGTGTACTGGCTTGTCTCGTCTCTGGGGACTGTTTCTCCCTGAGGCACA
>NW_027530855.1:1218935-1226844 GCF_008692635.1 Crocuta crocuta | reverse complement strand
TGCGCAGGTATGTCTTTGGCTTAGGAAACTGGCCTGTAGGCTTCGTTTCCAGCCCCTGCAGAGTCCCCGGGGAAGAGGCAGCACCAAAGGGACAGGCCTTGGCCTCTGGTTCGTCTCCAGCCTGGGTGAGGGGTGGGGGGACTTCACCTTTCACAGGCTGGAAAGAGGAGGTGCAGCGGGCATGCTGCGGAAGCCGGGTGCCAGGCACCCCAGGCTTCTCCTCCCTGCCTGTACACGTGAGCCCTGGTGCACATGTGTGCCTCAGTGGAGGTGGTGGGGAGTGGGGAGGGGGTTATTATGGGGCGGGCCGAGCAGATAATGTTCAAGGCCCTGCTGTTGCCATCCTGTGGAGAGTGATAGCCACTGTGAGAGGGCGCAGCTGGGGGTGGGGGACTGCGGGACTGCGGCACACAGCTGTTGCTGATGTCAGAAGCTGCCACTGACTCAGGGAGGGGTGCTGGTGGCCTCCCCCAAGGCCAAGGTCCTCATCCTCCCTCATCCTTTCCAGGACGAATGACTAGTTAACTCTCAGTGTCCCTCTGAGCAGTAAGGTCTGGAAGTCCCTCTGGCTCTGGAAGTCATCCGTGTCTGGCTTTGCTCTTTGTGGAGGGCAGGGCCCCCAAGGGAGGAGACCGGGTGGCCGCAGCAGGCCAGGGAGAAAGGCATGCCGGGGTCTGGCTCAGGCGGAGTGCTGGGGGGAAGCCCCGGGGCCAGGGGAGGGAGGCAGGGCTCTGGAGCAGAAAAGAGGACTCCATTTATTCCTGACACCCCCTTGTTGAGAGTCCACTGTGTGAGGACAAATGAACCGTGTGGCCCAGGGGGAGAGCAGTGGAGCCAATGAGGGCTTTGGAAGTACACGGGGTGGAAGGCCTCACCACGCAGTGGGAGGGAAGAGCAGGAAGGAAGGCTTCCGGGAGGAAGGAACATTTAAGCTGAGTGTGGAAAGGGCCATGAGGAGTTACTGGGTGTGAGATAGAGGATGGGGGGAGGGGCATTCCAGGTGGAGCATATGGCCAACAGCCCGGAGAAAGGATGTGGGCCGGCTCAGAGGAGGTGTGCACCAGGCAATGCCACCCAAGGCGGTCACCCAGGCTGGTCATTTGGGGAGCCTGGGGCCTGCAGTGGAGAAAGCGCAGCTGTCCTACTCTGGGTCCCCGGGCTGCCTCTCGCTACTGATCTGTGAAATGGGGATGTATCTTCTTTTTCCTTTTCCTTGGTGTGACCCAGCTGAAATCAGGTGATACATCAGGAGCCCACAAGAGAAACGTCCAGGCTATCTTAGCCCAATCTCTGGGCTTCACACCCTGGCTGTCTTCTCTGCAGCGCTTGACAACTTCCTTTGGGGCCCGCCCTGTGCACACCTGCATGGCCTGGTAGCTCACAGCGTCACCTCCCCTCAGGGCTTCCCTTTGGGCTCCACCTCACTCCGCTCTTTAAGCTCTTTAACTACAATTCAGTACTTTTTGGTTCACAGCAAAATTGAGGAAAGTACAGAGATTTTTCATATACTCCCTGTCCCCACACATGCAGGCCCCCACTTTTACTAATCTGTAATCTCCATAAGGACCTGTAAACTCTAGAAGAATCTGGATCCTTTGCAACTTCTTGAATCCTCAGCTCTTAGCACAGTGCTAGAGAATGACGAGATCTTGAATCAGTGTTTAATGAGTGATTGGAAAGCATAGGGTCTGGCACTTTGTAGATTCTCAATAAGTACTGATTTCCTACCACCTCTTCAAGGGGGTCAGCCTGGAGGTGAGGACACACCGCGGACTGCTTATAGGGCAAATGCTTATTTAGTATTGAAAAAATATGGTATTTTACTCCACAGGTGCCATTGTGAGAGGGAAGCAGAAAGTTAAGGCAAGCTTGACTTGGTAGACTTGAGGTAATTATGGATTACCTCCCTTTGGAGTACATTTTATATGTCAGTACTTAATTCCTTAAGCCAAGTCGGTCACGGTTATTTTACAAGGTATCCACGTTTGTTGTTTGTTTTTAAATAAAGGAGGAATCAATTTTTTTCAATGCTAATTTATTTTTGGGAGACAGAGAGAGAGAGAGAGAGAGAGAGAGAGACAGAGTGTGAGTGGGGGAGGGGCAGAGAGAAGAGGGAGACCCAGGGTCCGAAGCAGGCTCCAGGCTGCAAGCTGTCAGCACAGAGCCCGATGCGGGGCTCAAACTCACAAACCGTGAGATCATGACTTGAGCCGAAGTCAGACGCTTAACTGACTGAGCCACCCAGTCGCCCCACAAGGTTTGCTTATTTGTACAAAGGAGACTATTAAGTATCAGTTCATTGAGGGTATGGAATCTATCCCCAGAGTCTGGCACATATCAGGTCTTCAGTAGATTATAGTAGCTGACACTGAGCACTCTTTCTGTGCCAGCCATTGTTCTAAACTCTTTACCCACATTAACTCACTTTATTCTTACAACAGCCACCCAAGAAGTTGATACTACAGTTATGCCTATTTTACAGATGAGGAAATTGAGGCAGCCAGGTAAACAGCTTGACTAAACTGAGACAGCTCTGAAGAAGCCAGTATGCAGAACCAGACAATCTAGTCTGTGTTCTTTGTTATAAAGCTTAAGTTTTTAAAAATTTTAAGCTTATTTATTTATTTTGAGAGAGAGAGAGCACAAGCAGGGGAGGGACAGAGAGAGAATCCCAAGCAGGCTTTCCGCTGTCAGCACAGAGCCCGCTGCGAGATTCAATCCTATGAATCGTGAGATCATGACCTGAGCCTAAGCCGAGTCAGATGCTCAACCTACTGGGCTACCCAGGTGCCCCTACAGCTTAACCTTTTAAAATCTCAAGTTTCTCTCTGAAAACCAGGGCCAACTATTAAATTGTATTTGCTCCCTCCTTCTCCTTTCACTCTCCATCTCCCCTGCAGGTGAGCCAGGCTTTAGGTCCCCTTGCCTAGGGATTTGGACAGAGAACACAAAGTGCCTTTGGCACAGCCTAATCCAGGAGAGCACATTGAAGGCAGGTGGGCCGAATTTAACCTTCCAGATTTGTTTTGACCTGTACCCTATTTTAAAAATTTGAATTAGTTGCCAACATAACTATAGCGACAGCAGATAGACCAGTGGCTGCCAGGGGCTGAAAATGAGGGAGCAGTTAAATTCAAAGGGCCAGGGGTGTTGGGTACATTAACTATATGCAGTTGTTAAAACTCCTAGGACTGTGGACATTGAAAGAGGGGATTTTACTGTATGTAAATGATACAGCAATAGAATCTGGTCTTGGAGATAAATCCCCAAGTCATCTGGATATCTGACCTTGAAAGACACCCAGCAGCACTGAACCCTCGCTCTTCCTTTTTGTCCTTGCTATGGGCTAGCTGGCTGCCCAGAGCAGCTGCAGTTGGGGCTATTTTCTACCCCCCAGTCTAGCTAAGTGGCAGCAACTGCTACTGAGTGGCTAGAATTAGGGGAAAAACCCCCAACACTTTTTTTTTTAAGGGAATGGGTACAAAAAGGGGAAAAAGAGGCAAAGTGATGAAGTGAGATAGGAGGAAAGAAAAAGAACTTGATTTTATTCTGATTCCAGAGAGTCCAGGCAGAACTGGGGAGAAGCAGACAAGTAGGGAGTCCTAACCAAGTGCACCGACCCAGAGGAGTAACACGTAGCCTCCAGTTTCTAGAGTTGGTTTCCTAATTCTTTCAGGCTAGGAGATCAGGGGATGGGATAGGAAAAGTTACTTTTGATCTTGGGTCACTTAACTGGATATAAGGCCTGCTTTGTTGGTAAAAAGCAAGTGCCCACCAGTCTCTTGCTCTCCTATCTGGGGGCTGCTGTAGGGTGACATGCAAGACTTGGGGTGGGGGGGGGGTCACAGGGCACGGTAATTGGGAGGGAGACAGGCCGAAAGAGTACGTTCTTTCCTTCCAGCAACCTTGATGAGTCGTCCCCTACCCCCAACCTCATGTTTCCCTGGGATGCTCTTCCAGGCAGTTTTACATCAGCTGTCTCCACTCTTTACGCTTGGAGGGCTGTCACCTGCAGTGAAGACTGCCCTAAGGGCCCATCTCCATAGTCAGTGTAAGATCTCTACTAATCACTCTTGCTGGTTGCTCAGTGGCTCCAGCTGTCCTCATGGTCAGTCTCATGGGCAAAAACCTGACCTCCCTTGGATTTAACAAACAGTTGACCCTTGAACAGCAGGTGTCTGAACTGAGTAGGTAGATGTAGCTGCGGATATTTTGATAAATACGGTATGGGACTATAAATGTATTTTACGGGACTATAAATGTATTTTTTCTTATGATCTTCTTAGTAACACTTTCTCTGGCCTTTCTTGCAAGAATACAGTATATAATACAGAGGACGTACAAAAGACATGTTTGTTATTGGGAAGGCTTCTGGGCAACAATAGGCTATCTATCAGCAGATAAGTTTATGGGGATTTGTATGTGTGTGTAGAGGTGCTGGGGTCCCTAACCCGTGCGTTGTTCAAGGGTCAACTGTAGTTTTAACAGGTTGGGGGACACCTTTAGGAATCAGGGGCCTTGGTAGAGCGTGTGTGCACGTGAGCTTTTATCACAGATGACACTCCTGCTCAGCTCACAGTAACTCCAAGGTGACAGACAGCTCAGACCACACTCTCCTGCTACTTTCCTTTATTATGAGCAGGGCTGGTTGTAGCTTCAAGCTGGAGGACTGTTTCCGCACGAGAGCATCGGCCTGCAACATCTACAACCAGGATGCCCTCTCTACCTCACCGAGAACGCTGGGAAAGGAGGTTGGATGGAGCTCATCTCGTAACATGCCTTCGGAAAGGTGAAAAATGTCCCACAGATATGTACCTACGTATAACTTCTCTTGGGGGAAAATGAGGGTAGGGAAGTGTTCATTACCTGCCTGTCCTCTAGTGTTTTCTTGTAAGGTACAGTTTGCTGGGATCAGTTCCCTGACCTGTGCTATGAATCTTACGGCTGGCTCGGAGGCTCCCGGTGGCCTGGCGCGTCTGTCGGGACTGCGCTCTGCCTGAGCCTGCCAGCCTGATTCTCTTGTGAGAAAAACGAGACCACTTTCCAGCCATCTTGCCTCATACGATACCTGTGGGCTCACGCTGACGTGGTTTCCCTGAAAAACCCTGCACAGTGAACAGTGTGAGACTATCTGGCTTTACTAAGTATCCCGGGACTGTTAGTTTATCAGAGCCAGGGGAGGGGAGCAGATACTGTGGTTTAAATTAGCTAAGAGCATGTAATGGAAGGTCAAGGGCCAAGGAACCAGAAAAAGAACAGCTGGAAGAGAAAGAGATACGCTGCTGTTCTTAGTATTATTAGAATAAAGGTGGATGGGGAAGGGGCTTTGGTAGATTGTCCTGGTCTCCCTAGAAGGGAGTCTCATGGGAACCCCTATTGGAAGAAAGTATTAAAGAGAATAGAAAAGCGTGAACTGTGGTTGATTCTGAAATCTAGTAACGGAAGAGAGGGCTAGCAATGGTCCAGGAGAAAAAGGACCAGATTTCAGCATCTGCAAAAGGGCTGGGCTGGGCAGAGCTGAGGGCAAGCCATTGCGTTGAGCAGCCTGGAGACTAAGGAAGGAAGCAGGTAGTCCGATTTCATCCTTCGGGTCCAATTCTTAGCTGCTGCTTGTGTGACAAAGGTCAGAAAGCAGTGATCAAAACCTGCTAAGGCTGGGAAATTCTATTGTGGAAATTAAGTCCCTTTTCCTCATAAATCATAACTCTTGTTACTGCATTTGGAATTGTTTGGAGGAGGCTGGAAAAAAAACAAGAGAACCTAGTGAATCCAAATTTCTCGAAGGTGTCAGATGTTCTGACACAGTGGTGCTCAGAAAAACGAAATATTGTAATTGCTGTTGAGATACACAGGTTTTTCAAAGGTTGGTGATGGGGTTTTTCCCCTTTCTGTGTTAATAACAAATTCTGGTTATTAAACAGGAAGATTAGAGGCAAAACACTCAATAAATCATTAAGTGCAATAGTTTTTCCACAAATTATCTACTTTAAGGGGCACCTGGGTGGCTCAGTCAGTTGAGCTGTCGGACTTCAGCTCAGGTCATGATCTTGCTATTCGTGAGTTCAAGCCCCACATCACGCTTGCTGCTGTCAGTGCAGAGCCCGCTGCAGATCCTCTGTTCCCCTCCCATTGCCCCTCACTTGTGCCCTCCCCCCCAAAAAAACCCAAAAAGACAAAAAACCCAAAACCCCAAAACTCAATGGCAAATGGTTTACAGGTATCCGCGGCAGTTTTAAAAATATCTGAATCGGGGCGCCTGGGTGGCTCAGTCGGTTGAGCCTCCGGCTTCGGCTCAGGTTGTGATCTCATGGTTTGTGGGTTCGAGCCCCGCGTCGGGTTCTGTGCTGACAGCCAGCTCAGAGCCTGGAGCCTGTCTTCGGCCTCTGTGTCTCCCTCTCTCTTTGACCCTCCCCTGCTCACGCTGTCTCTCTCTCTCTCTCTCAAAAACGAATAAAACATTAAAAAAAAAATCTGAATCTATAAAAGGTTAAGTATATTTAATACTGTATATTAATATTTAATCCCTGCATGCCTGGTTCAGCACGCCGCCCATCACACTATACTGCACTCCTGAAACATGGTCTGTTACACTCCCTGTGCGATCAGCGCCACACCAGGAAAGTGGCATCTGCAAAGGTTGTTGGCCGAGAAGAACCTAGATTATTAGTCACTGAAACACCACTTCAGTTGTGCTTTTGGAGGTCACAGAAGAGGCTCAAGACTCAATGCAAGGAAGAGGAAAACCTCACAAAATTAAAGGAAGATTTACAAAGGAAGTCACCTTAGTAAAGTGCTGGATCTCACGGGAACAGTGTGGAGTCGCTGTCGGTGAAGCAGGAACAGCGACTGCAGTTGTGATGCTGTTTCTCAAAACCAAGGCTTCTGTTCTCATCAGTAACTGCTCACCTTGACTGAAAGCTCCTTTCTCAAGCCTCAAAATGTGTTTTTCTTACCAGACAAAAATACGAAAAGAGGAGAGGGGTGGACCTGAAAATGTCCCTTCACAGGTAACTAGCAACTTGGAACTGTCACAGAAGGGGGGCAGTCGCAGCCTGCGGACAGCATATACCTCTGAGAGCAGAAACTCAATCTGTCAATTCACTGGAGGCAACTCAAACGGGAAATAACAGGAGTTTTGAGATTCATATTTTATTTACAAGTAAATGAAGAATGTCTCCTGTGAGTGCTAATTTGGGACAAGAACAATATAAAGCAGTAGTCGCTGGCTCCACAGTGACGTGTGAAAGGAGTCCTTGCCACGGTTTTTTTAAACAATGATTTTGTCATTAAAAAGGAAAAAAAAAGCCACATGATTTCATGTTGCACATATGAAAGAATTCAAAATAAAAATGACTTTTCAAAACTCTACAGTCTCTAGTCAAATGTGTGAGGTGCCCAGGATGTCACCCCTTCATTCAGTGGGAGCCTCTGCTCACCAAGAACAATGGCCTCTGGGCACACGACTTAATACTCATCAAGAGTATCTGCCCGAGGAATGGAGAGACCTCGATCCTTAAGAGCTTGAACTTTCAGCTTCTCGGCTTCCAGCTTGGTCAGCTGTTCTACCCTTTGTTCTTCTAGGATTTCTTCAATAGACACTTGCTGGAGCGGTGTGTCGCTCTCCTTTTCCAAGTCCTACAAAATAAGCAGGGTTGAAAAACTTCCACTGACCACCAAGAATGGAAAACATTGTAGATCTTTAGGCAAATGGATTCCTATGTCAGGATTGAGTTGTTTTTTTCATGATTGTGACACGGCTGAAATATCTTTCTCCTGAGGACAGATCAGTTTCAGAGAGAAATGGCAACACTACTACAGAATACATACTTAGATGAACATGGTAACAAGGATCAGTAGCAGTGTGTATAAAAAACTTTAAGTCATCTGAAGCCCTACATTACTCAAGTAT
>NW_027530855.1:1218516-1218762 GCF_008692635.1 Crocuta crocuta | reverse complement strand
CCCTAACCCTAAAGGACACAAGAGAGAAGTTACTGAGGCCAAGATGAGTCTAGATTGAGTTTTTTATTTTTACATTATCAAAGTCAGCTTAATTTCTGGGGGTTGTGGCTCACTAAGGTGGCAGAGAACACTGATTCAAAGACGTACCCCCACTCAAAGACAACGCGTCTTCTAGGGAAAACCTCAGTAGACCAGTTAGGTTACTAAAAACCAGCTTAACTCAAATATATTTCTCTACTATTTTTT
>NW_027530855.1:1193316-1218390 GCF_008692635.1 Crocuta crocuta | reverse complement strand
TTTTTTTTTTTTTTTTTACAAATAGTTTATTGTCTTTTCTCTACTATTTTAATTTAAAAGATTTTTACTTAAAAAAAGTTATTTTTTCCCTTATTTTATTGTTTAAGTAGGCTCCACTCCCAATGCAGGGCTTGAACTCACGACCCTGAGAGCAAGACCTGAGCTGAGGTCAAGAGTCAGACACTTAACTGACTGAGCCACCCAGGTTCCCCATTTTTCCCTTAATTTAAAAATACATGCTCACTGTATGAAATTTAGAGAACAGAGCAGAAAAATTTTTTTTAATTACCTGTAATTCCAGTATAGAACAGTAATATATTGGTGAACATCCTTCCAATTTTTCCATGTATTGACTTAAAAACAAAAAACAACCCCACAATGCAAATATTAACTGTATTTTTTTCACTTACTATGGCATAAGCTTAATATTTTTATGTCTGAACACCTTACAAACATCTGATAACTAAATTTATAATGCAGAACCTTGCTATAAAGTATCTCGCTACCCATAGACTGTTTATTGTCCTTAAACAATTCCGTGTTTCTGTATCATGCTGTGTTTCTGTAACACGGAAGGCCTTATAAACATGGGTATTCTTATTTCTTATCTTCTTCTATGATTTTCAACAATAAAATTCTGGGAAGGCATCAACACATCACCGACGTGCTACAGCTGCTCCAGCCTCTACCCTAGGTGCTAACACTGCGCATGCCTGCCCCACCCTACCCCGGGTGCTAACACTGCACATGTCTGCAAAGGCCCCGAAAGACACAGGCAGTGAGGGCATATGGAAGATTCTCACCAGAGAGGTTAGAGAGAAAGTCAAACAAATTACATTAAGTCCTGCCCTGGGTCAAATGTTAACTGTACTGGGCAAAGCAGATCTAATCAAATGTAACCTGCCGTCACAATCTATGGGTAGCAGCTGAAGGGAAGATAATATCATAGCCTGGTGTACTGCCTCTTAGACTTTTCAATATGCTAATCATCAAGCTATTCATGTGGTTATGATGATGCCAATTCCCAACAAGCAGTCTTATTACATAAGGCTGTGTGCATTACCATCCTTGAGGCAGGATCTAGGGACTTCTTAAACAAGATGTTCACAGAATCTAAATGGTTTCTGAGTTTCCCTAGGGCTGGTACTTAATTTCTTCAAACAGACCATTGATTCATAAGCTGTTTATGGTTCAACTAACTTGAACCGTTAAGTGTTTAATGGTACCACTGTAAAAATTTTGCGGCATCCAAACCATTAACATATAAGAGTACTTTCTCCACAAAAGGGCCCCCAGGAAACAATGAACCTTTAAGAACAAATGCAAGACCATCCCTCCTCATGCACGTATACATCTACAAAGGGGCACATTTGTGCCAATGTGAACTGGCACACAAAGCATTTCTGTGGTGTTCACAACTATAAAACTGAAGCAGAGTATGTATGAATATTTTAACTTGAATCTTTTCCTCTGATAGGTAACATATTTCCTCTTTAAAAATTAAATTGAGAGGGGTGCCTGGGCGGCTCAGTCGGTTAAGCGTCCGACTTCGGCTCAGGTCATGATCTCACGGTTTGTGGGTTTGAGCCCCGTATCTGGCTCTGTGCTGACAGCCAGCTCGGAGCTTGGAGCCTGCTTTGGATTCTATACCTCTTTCTCTGACCCTCCCCTGCTCACGCCGTCTCTCTCTCAGAAACAAATAAAACATTAAAAAATTAAAAAAAAATTAAATTGGGAAAAGTATAAAGGAAAGAATAATCACCCATACTCCTCCTGTCCAGAGAGGGGTTAGCCCCTCTCAATATACTGGCAGTCCACTTAATAGTCATTTACTAGCCCCGCTCCCCACATCCCAGGATACTTGAGTGCTGTATTTCAACCTTTACGTATTACAATGATATGACAATTTCTACTGCTGAAATGTGCAAAAAATGATCTAATGAACCAAAAAATAGCAACCACAAAAACAAAAATTAGAAAAAAAATGCCATTCATTTCATTGCAGCACTTAGCAATACTGCTACTGATAATATTGATTAGTCATCTTTAGCTCCCTGTCTCAACACGAGGCCTCTAAACCTGATCCTGGCAGAATGATATCGTTACTTTCTCAAACGGTTTATTTTTGAGAATTGCTACAGACCAAACCACTCTACTCCAAAGACTTCTATAAATCTAACTTACGATGTGGGTAGGTGTTGAGAAACTATACTGAAAACTTTTAAAAACAAAATAGGAAAGGATAAAATTAAGCAAATGCCAAAGTTTTTAGTTGGAATTTCCTGGCAAACCCAATAATCAGAAGCAAAGTCAAAGGTTTTAAATAAAGCATTTTTAAGTAAATATTTTATGTAAAACATGAAGTTTTATCTTCTTTTAAAAATGTCTGAGAATCACTATATCGTACGCCTGAAACTAATATAACACTGTATGTTAACTAACTGGAATTAAAATAAAATTTAAGGGGCACTTGGGTGGTTCAGTCGGTGGAGCGTCTGCTCTGGATTTTGGCTCAGTCATGATCTCATGGTTGGTGAAATGTAGCCCAGAGTCAGGCTCCGTGTTGGAGACTGATTGGGATTCTCTCTCTTTTTCTCTCTACCCTTCCCCCAATCATGTGCTCCCTCTCTCTCTCTTAAAGTTTATAACATAAGTGGCTCCTGTGTGGCTCAGTCTGTTAAGCGTCCAACTTCGGCTCAGGTTATGATCTCATGGTTCATGAGTTCAAACCTCACGCTGGGGTCTGTGATGACAGCTCAGAGCCTAGAGCCTGCTTTGGTTTCTGTGTCTCCCTCTCTTTCTCTCTCAAAAAATTAACAAACCTAAAAAATTAAAAACACAAAATAAAAACTTAAAAAGCTAAGAAAAGGTCTGAGTACTAATAGTTATATATGATTCATATATGACTTTCTAAAATATTCTGATTTTGTATGTATATAATCTTACATAGATGTATATGCATAGTTATGTATTCACACACACACCCCTACAGTAACAACCCTTTAAAGAAGACTTAACTTTTCACCTGCCAACTGGTCTTCCTGGCATAGATACACAGGTACCTCTTTAGTTGTGAGCTAAGAATCCAAGTGAAGCTGAGCTCCATTCTCAGGACAGGTAACAGATCGCTTCTCCTACAGCTATTCTTTTCCCTTCCCCCCCTTAAAAAACAGGGACATCACATTGAACACGCAATGTGTCTTTTCCCCCAAACACTGCTCATTAGCTTTATGTCATGGAAACCTACTTGTAACCAACTGTTTAAATGACTGCAAAATATTCCAGTGTATATAAATCATTCTTTGTTGAATTATTCATCTCTTGTTAGGTAAAGTTTTTCAATTTTCTGTTATTAAAAATGGCAGAAATAATACATTAATGAGCATATTTGTAAGGATGGTATTTTTATGATAGCAGGTAAAATCAATGATACTGTGCTAATGGATCAAAATCTTTAAAATGCGAAGAGGCACTGAAACAAAGTTAATTATTCTCTATAGTTTTCCTTTTACCACTCTAGCTTTCCTAAGCTAATTTGGTGGTTTCCTATGAGAAGCTGGGAGAAATGTGAAAAATGTATTTTTTCCTTCTTGAAATGACAAAAGAAACCTAACTAGCATGATTATCAAGACCCACAGCAGCTTAACAGTTTTCACTTACTATTTCTCCTAGTAGGACCACATTTTCTCCTCTGACCACAAAAATCCCTCGAGGAATATCACCGTATTTTTTGCCCACATGAATACGCTCCACAGTCTGATGTAGCACTAAATTAGCTATAAGTGTATAGGGAAGAAACAAAGATATTTAGTTCAAATTATTGGGTAAAGGTCCATAACTCAAATAATCAGTTATTTCGAGTAGAAAAGATTTAGCTAAACATGATTTCCAAACTTTCTAATTCTGGGAAAAGCTAAAATTTGAAACAGTCTTCTCTTATTTCACTAAGACACACCACCTGGGGGACTTCTAAACAACTGCAAACTGAGAGAGCATTTGGGATTATGTTGCACTAATGTGTGACTGTTGGTGGGAATCAGTTACAAAAATTAAATTCATTTATATCAGTTAAACTGCAAATATCAACACACTGTAAGAATATAAAGGAGTAGGGCAGCTGGAAGACTCTAAAGCCTAAACAACTGCAGAGATTGAAACTTTCTAAGACAAAAGCAATTTCTCTGTGTTGTGTGGGCATGTGTATATGACGATTTACCAAAGATTTAACTTTGTTTCAGTACTTAGGATTCATTTAACCCAGTGCAGGTATCCATGGGTTATGATATACAAAAACCTATTTTTTCACGGGGTCAGATAACCATACCTGGTAATCTGAGAATAAAGTATTTGCTACTTTCCTCCCCAAAATAGTTTGACAAATTTGACTTAAGATTCAGAACTCTAAACTGTTAAGAATAATTACTTTTCTTTTAAAAATTGGTACTGTTTGTCTTATTTGAAGAAAAGTATCTATGCTATCTTCAATAATTCCTATAAGTGTTTCAATTATGTTACTTTTCCTCATGCTCAAATCCACTAGCAGAGGTCCAACAAATGTTGATATGAACTGAGAAATTCCTTGAAACAGAAACAAATATAGATCTCTTTAGAGACATGCAAGATGCAAAACAAAGACCAAGACTCTTGAGTCTGAGGTGTCCCTAAACTGTAAAATCTTGAACTTAATGTTGGGATCCCTAAAAAGCTTCAGGAAATACCTTCTATCCAACTTTCATTGGACAGAGAGGGACTACCTTCAGGGCAGGAACTGCTTTGAAGAGTAGTCGCACCCAAGCCAATGTACAAATGAGCAGCTTTTTCAGTGGACTGAGTTTATTTCTATCATTTGGCTCCCTCTACTGGGGAAAATAAAGAAACAGTCCAAAACATTGTAATCGTATGTTCTAGTGAA
Organism: Crocuta crocuta; assembly: GCF_008692635.1. NCBI lineage: Eukaryota > Metazoa > Chordata > Mammalia > Carnivora > Hyaenidae > Crocuta > Crocuta crocuta. The sequence continues at coordinate 1,213,478 of NW_027530855.1, read as the reverse complement.
AACCAGTTTTAGAAATACAAGCTTGTAAATACTAGCTTTTGAATCACCCGATCATGATTTGGAAAACAATGACGTAATGACTCAAAACAGTATTCCGTTATCCAGATACTTGAGAAAGTTGCAGGTAAGTAAATTTCAACATGAACTAACACAAAAATACATACAGTGGCGGCTCTTTTATCCAGAGGATGAGTCCACAATTAGTACATACCGAATTGATCAATGCTTCTTAAAAAACCTATAAGTGTCCTTCCATCTCGAAGCAGGACCAAATGCTTTTCTGGGGAGAAGAAAAAAGATCTTTAAAAAATGAGAACTGTTGGCTTCAGCATTAGTTTACAGGGTTAACAATAAAAAGAAGTTAATAACAATTTAAGCTCTCCCACTTCCTTTTCCAATGTATTTACAACAGAGTTCATTAGGAAATCAGAAAGAGGACCAAGGTATTCTGGGGTTTAGACGACAGAGTCATGCTGAAAAGGATCGGAATGCGGCAGAGGGGGCAAAGCGGTGGGTGAGGGGCCTGGAGGCCTGACTCCCGACTCTAGACGTTGATGTTGGCAGTTAAACCCTCCCAGTGTCGTGTCAGCTTCTATATCCACGATTTGAGAAATTTAGTCTAGATGACCTCTATGATCTTAATTCTAGAATTATTTCCCTCTCAACTTAGAAGAGCTTCTATTTCACACTTTGGAATCAGAGGAGGCTTTAAATAAAAACAATGCCTTACTCAGAAGGGTAAAATGAGGATGCCGATAATCAGCTAGAGCAAAAATTCAGTAATATTTATTGACAGCTATGTGCTGTTCTGGGGCTGAGATATACAGTAGAGAAGACGACTCAGAAAGTCATCGACCTTATCAATTTANAGGACTTACTATGATTTTAGTATAATGGAATAATAAAGAGGATAGCAGGTCAGTATGATGAAGAGAGGGAAAGTGGCTAGGGAAAACCTCTTTAAAGAGGTGACTTTCGGCTCATACTGAAGAACTGACATTAAGCCAGTTGCTAGAATAGGTAGCAAAATTCATTAATTTCTTTAAAAAATTTTTTTTTAATGTTTTATTTAATTTTGAAAGAGAGAGACAGTGTGAGCAAGGGAGGGTCAGAGAGAGAGGGAGACACAGAATCTGAAACAGGCTCCAGGCTCTGAGCTGGCAGTCAGCACAGAGCCCGACGCGGGGCTCGAACCCACAAACCAGGAGATCATGACCTGGGCCGAAGTTGGACACTTAACCAACTGAGCCACCCAGGCGCCCTGATTAATTTCTTTAATGCCATAGATAAAGTACTTTCTAGAAGCATAACAGAGAAACAAGACAGGATTCTTCCCTGAAGGAATCTGTAGTCTTTTTTGGGCTATAATTAAGTACAAGAAAGCAAATCGTAATTATATGAAACTGAAGCTATCTAGCTGGAGGAAGTATCTGAGTTGAACCTTGAAAGGTAGATAATTTTTGGCCTCTGGGAAGAGTGACAGGGAAGGAGCGAGAAAGGGAAATCTATAATTTAGGCAGCAGGAAAAAAAATGTCTGTATGTATCCATACGTTTGGCTAAAATTTGGGGGTGTAAAGGGAAGTCACAGGAGATAAAATCCACAAAATAGCAGAAGCAGGTTCCGCTTGCATGATACTTCACAAGAAAATACTGAAGACCGAAATGGCAGAAATGGGAGAGCAGAATGTGAGACATGAAAAAGAAACCTATGTCAAGGCCAATTAGAAGGGAGGGGCGGAGAGAACTAAGACTATGTGGTTCCTTTTAGTTTTTTAAGAGAAAGAGAGAGAGACAGCGCCAGCGTGTACACAAGAGAGGGGCAGAGAGAGAGAGAATCCTAAGCAGGCTCCACACTCAGTGAGGAGCCTGATGTGGGACTTGATCCCATGACCCTGGAATCATGACCTGAGCAGAAATCAAGAGTTGGATGCTCAACCAACTGAGCTACCCAGGTGCCCCAAGACTATGTAGTTTGAAATGATGGGACTGGTCAGCTGAGTTTGTGTGTGTGGGAGGGTGGGGGTGAGTGCTGGAGAGAGGAGTTAAGGAAATGTAGGAATTTTTAAGTCTTCATGTCAGGGCAGATCATTTATCAAATGTTGGGAATAAAAGAAGCTTAAGGTGGGGCACCTGGGTGGCTCAGCCGGTTAAGTGTCCGACTTCGGCTTGGGTCATGATCTCGCGGTTCGTGGGTTCGAGCCCTGTGTTGGGTTCTGTGCTGACAGCTAGCTCAGAGCCTGGAGCCTGCTTCAGATTCTGTGTCTCCCTCTCTGTCTCTCAGAAATAAATAAAATATTAAAAAAAAAAAAAGCTTAAGGTGGAAGACTACTTAGCTATTTGTGATTCTGACGTGCTAATCAGGACACCTATGTAGAGATGTCAACAGGCAGTTGTAAATGTAAGACTGGAACGTCAAAGAGGTCAGAATTAGAGCAATTTTGGGTAAGTCCACAAAGAGATGATATAATTATTAAAGTCCAGGAGCTCTCTTAGAGATTTAAAGAAAGAAGGCCAAAGATAGATCCTAAGGGACCACCTATTTTAGGGAATGCTGAGAGTTAGGTAATAAAATCACCAAGTATCAATCTGGCAAAAACCGAGAAAGAAAACAGAATTAAGAATCCAGTGGTAATAGTATCACAATGTTGCAGAGGGGAGGGAAGAACCCAGAGGACTGCATCAGATTGCTACCTTTTAAGAATGTAGCTTCAAGGGCGCCTGGAGTGGCTCAGTCCGTTAAGTGTCCGCCCTCTTGATTTCCACTCAGGTCATGATGTCACGGTTCTTGAGATCGTGCTCTGCTTTGGGCTCTGCACTGACAGCGCAAAGCCTGCTTGGGATTCTCTCTCTCTGTGCCTTTCCTGCACATTCTCACAGCACGGCGTGCACATTCTCTCAAAATAAATAAACTTTTTTTTTTAAAAAAAGAATGCAGCTTCAGCGGTTTGATGACAATAAAAGTCAGACTGCAGGGGTAAGGGAGGTAGTCAGGAAGTAGAGTCAAATGAAGAGGAATCAAAAAGTTTGGGGGTAAAGATAGGAAAACAGGGATGGGAGTCTGATGAGGAGACGTAACTGACAGAAAACATGAGATGCACAGACCAGAATATACATGGAGTGAAGGACCCACGCTAAGAGAAGATATGAGAGGAAAAGGGTATTAATGGAAGAAGCAGTGGGATGAAAGAGAAATAAAGGAGACTGAAAGAGAGGAACACTTCCTACTCAGATGAGAGGATGGGGGAATTTGCAGAAAGACTGAGGAGAGAAGATGAAATTGTGTGTGTGGTGCAGGGGCAGTGAAGGGTGCATAAGAAATTGTTTCAAACTTTTCAGTAACAGAGGGGGCTTGGAATCCACAAAGAATGGGTTAGAGGGCTTGAGGACAAAAATTATTTTTTAGTAAAAGGGGACAATGTATTAGGGGCCTCACATAATTCAGATATATAAAACGAGAGGTGGAAACAAAAGGGCATCCACAGATGACAAAAACTGAAGATTTCACTACATATATATTATTACATATTACAGATAGGCTTGTGCAGTTCTTATTCATACATGAATATGGTCCAATTCACACTACATTTTCTTTTGACAGCAAAATCACTAATTTTGATTTAAAAAAAATGATTTCAGACCATGACAAAAAGAGGATATGATCATGGGCTCACTTTTCAGCTTATTATTATTAAAATATTTTATTTACTTTTGGGAGAGCACAAGCGGGGGAGGAGAGAGGGGGACATATGCTAAGCGGTCTCTGCACTTACAAGTTGACAGCAGCAAGCCCCATATGGGGCTTGAGCTCATGCACCGTGAGATCACGACCTGAGCTGAAGTCCGCCACTTAACCGACTGAGCCACCCAGGTGCCCCTTATTTTATTGTTTTTAAGAGATTTTATTAACTAATCTCTACACCCAACATGGGGCTCAAACTCAAAACCCAGAGACCTAGAGTTGCATGGTCTACTGACTGAGCCAGCCAGGCGCCACAGACTCATTTTTTAAATTTGCATTCACAGTCACTGTGATTGTTGTGACTTGTTCAGAACCGTGTAAACCATTTTGCAGCAATTACAAGTTAATGAGACAGATCACAGGATTACAATGATTAGAAAATGTGGCTTGAGGAATAATTCGCAGAGGAGAGCTTAGAAAAAGACAGGACAACTGTAAGTTGGTTCCTCTTCTGAACAGGACTGAGCTCATCTTCAGGACAATTACAAGGAATAAGAGAGGTCTTCTTAGTAGGAGTAAAAAGAAACTTGACGAACAGAAAAAGGAAAAAAAATGTGAAGTGATTCAGTCTTTCCAGAAAAGTCAAGACCTTGTCTGGCAGCGATCTCTACTATCACAACCTCAAAATGCTAAAGACCCTTACGGTAGAAGAATACTGCAACGGCTACGCAGCACAAAGCCTATGTTTACTGCCAATTACGTCCAACTACTGCTGTCTTAAAAATCCCCGTTTCTTAATGAATCCTTTTTCTAACTATTCTCATTCATCCACCAGTAACAACCTGGTACTTCGATATATCGCAGGTGGGAGACAGTGAAAGGGGGTGGAGGGAGGGCAATTTTCCTGTTTGGGCCTCAGCAGCCGCGTCCTTCCACAGCAGAACTTGAATTCTTCGGCTTGTGGCTTACCGGCCCCGGGGATTGGTGGAGGCTGCGAGAGGCAGGGCTGAGGTAGACGGCTAGGAGGGTGGGCAAACCGAGCGTCTAGCGGCTCTTCACTCACGCGGAGGATGTCAACGCCGAACACTCTGAATCGTGTCAAAAACACACTCAACCCGCCCCAGACTCATTCTACGAGCCCCTTCTCGAAGAGGTACGCGCCCAGGAGGAAGGATCGCGCCCCAAACTTCATCCAGAGGAGATGAGCTACTCACTGTCTATGTCCTCGATGAGGCTGGCGGTGCCGGGCATATAGTTCATTTTGAGCTGAGGTAAGGCTGCAGTGTACAGCGGCGGTGGGCCAGCGTGTCCAACACTTTCCTCCGACCTCAGTCGCCGCCGGGGCGGGACCGGGACAGGAACCCGGACCAGGAGCAGCGCCTCTGCCCCGGCTTTCAGCAGCCGGGGCCTGCCGGAAACGCCTCCATATTATTCCCACCCACTTCCGGTATCACGTGCCCGTCCTCAGGAAGAGGCGGGGCTGTCGTGCGGTCCGGAGACATCCTTTCCCCATCCCTGGTGAAAGGGGAAAAGGAATCTAGATTGACTAGATGGATGGGAAAACGTATTCTCTGTATTGAGGAACACGGTGCTGCCACTTGCCTTCCTGCTTCCCAGACCCCAAAGTCACGGATCCCCGTTCCTCAATTGTCGGGACTCGGCAGCCGAAGGGGCGGGCCCGGGCCTGGGATTGGCTGTTGTCGGCCGACCCCTTTCACTGCTGTCCAGTTCCTCTCGCGGGCACGCACCTGCGCAATGGACCGGTCGTGGGGGGCGGGAAGCGCTTAGGGGCAGCAGAGCCCATGTCGGCCTTGAGGCGCTCGGGCTACGGCCCCACTGACGGCCCGTCGTATGGCCGCTATTACGGGCCAGGGGGTGGAGATGTGCCCATGCACCCACCTCCGCCCTTGTATCCTCCTCGCCCTGAACCTCCGCAGCCTCCCATTTCCTGGCGGGTGCGCGGGGGCGGCCCGGCTGAGACCACCTGGCCGGGAGAAGGCGGAGGGGGCGATGGCTACTATGCCTCCGCAGGCGCCTGGTCAGAGACAGGTCGAACTGGAGGAAGCCACCAGGTGAGCTTTGCGCCGTATGTCCCAGGGTGTTCCGATAAGGGGAGTCTGGGGGTGAGGGCCATCGGGATTGATAAACCCCCAGAGTTCGTAATGGATCGGGTTTCTTATTTTTCTTATCGGAGGGTTGGAGAGACAGACTGGCTGGGATCGGGGCTGGGGGGATATGCTTGTGCCCTCCTTGCCTTTCCTGTTTCGACCATAATAAATGAGTCTATTACCGTTAAAAAAGGAAGAAAGATACTGCGCTGACTTGCTAAGCTAAGTAGCAAACTGCGGAATCATCTCTCTCCTTGAATTGATGTTAGGCTGGAGTGACCTGGCCAAGCTTTTCGAGCTCTAACAATTTATTCTGCGTGGCTCATATGGCCGGCTCTCCCCGAGAAGGGAGGTGGCTGCAGCCCCCGCTGTCACTCAGCAACCCCTCCCGCCGGGAAGGCGCCGTGAAGGAAGAGGAGGGATCCGGAATTTAGCCCTTTGCCCCTAATGCTTTGCCCAGGACTGACTCACCAATAATCAGCGTTGGAAGCACCTTTACTTGGATTATTAATTTAATCTTCACTGCGGCTGCAACGTAAATGTCATTACAGTTTCCCTATTTTATGCCCAAATAGTTGGCTCTGAGAGGTCAACTCACTTACTTGGGTCAATAGATGTATCCCCGGTTTTTGAAGGTTCACTTACTTCTGCTTCGTTTTTCAGGAAAGACCTACGTTAGGGCCTGTTTTTACTAACTAAAAAATCTGAAGAAGAGTTTTGCTTTCACGAAAAAAAGGTGAAAAGCGGAAATAGCTTCAGCGTCTGTTTTGCAGCAATAGTTGTAGAGGCAGTGCGCAACTTGGCAGCGAGAGTGGCACCGCCAAGCTCCTTCCCTGGGAACTGCACTCAGCATCTCAGGGTCTCGCTGCCATAGCTTTGAACTGTGTCTCTGAGCATCGGTGTTTCATCTTGATTTATTTTGTGCATCCATTAGCAAGATATGTTCTAAGGTATCAGAAAAATCTCCGAAAGGTTATTTTGAGGGTCTGGGATTGCTGAAACGTTTTTCATAAAAATGAATTAGGTAATCGCTTTTTCGCCTTATGCCATTTTGGCTTGCAAAATATTTCATAGGAATGTCCTAGTTTCAGATAGCAGGGAAAACCTGTACACTCGGATTTACAGCATTTTACTCCTTGTTTTCCTGCCAGTTATATACTTCTCTTTTGTTAATTCAGTATTCTTAGTAGAGAGTTATTATACAGCGGGGCGCACACCTCTGTTTTCGTTCAGTAATTGTTAGCATCTCACTGGGTTGAAAATGTAGTAGTGAAATTCCCATACATTGCTGGTGGGGATGTAGAATGGTTCAATGCTTTGGAAAATAGTCTGGCAGTTCCTCAAACATTAAGCATAGAGTTAGTATGTTATTCAGCAACTTTGCTTTTAATTATGTACCCAAGAGAACTGGAAAACATGTCTACGTAAAAACTTGCGTGTTTTTATGGCCAACAAGCATGTTCATGGCAGCATTATTCAGAGTAGCCAAAAGTAGAAATAACCCAAATGTCCGTCGACTGATGAATAGATAAAATATGGTACACTTCTACAGTGGAATTATTTAGCCATAGGAAGGACATAAGTACTGATACATTCTATGACATGGGTGAACTTGAAAACATCATGCTGCATGAACAAAGATGGTCAGAAGGACCACACACTGTATGAGTCCATTTATATGAAATGTCCAGAATAGGCAAATCTGTAGAGACAAAAAGATTAGTGGTTTGATAGGGCCTACGGGGACTGTGGACGCTGAGGTGATGATAAAGGGTATGGGGTTTCTTTTGGGGCTGATGAAAATATTCTGGAATTAGATAGTAATGATGATTGCACAACTTTGAATATACCAAGAACTATTATACACTTTATTAAAAAAATGTTCATTTTTGAGATAGAGAGGGAGAGAGGGAGCACTCCCACGTGTGAATGGAGGAAGGACAGAGAGAGGAGGAGACAGAGGATCTAAAGAGGGTCTGTGCTGAGAATAGAGAGCTCAATGCGGGGCTTGAACCATGAAATCATGACCTGAGCCCAAATCGGTTGTTTAACCGATTGAGCTGCCCAGGTGCCCCTGAATTGTACACTTTAAAAGGTGGGTTTTATGCCACGATAGTCCTATATTTTAAAAAATTATGTGAAAACAACATGTTGTAGTAAGAGGTTAATTGTGAAGAAGGGTTATATATTTTTTTGTCTAAATCTGGAAGGAGCAGGCTGTGGAACTTTAATTCCACGGGATCAGAGAGATGAAATGCTTGGCTTACAAGTAGGCAGACTAGACCGAAGACCGACGGAAAGAAAAGGGGAGACGTCCACCTCTACTTGGACTTGCAGTATTCCCAAAACAAAGGTGTGTTTTCTGGGCAGGGTTAGAGAAGTTAACATTTTAGAGTGTGTAGGGTTTTGTAAGATATGGTTGGAGTATGGGTGTGCGTGTAGGATGGGTGATGGTGCTGGGGTAGGAGTGGTTGGTAATGAAGCTGGAATGTGTTATGGGCACTTGTAAACCATTTCAAGAATTTATCTTTTCGGGGCGCCTGGGTGGCTCAGTCGGTTAAGCATCCAACTTCAGCTCAGGTCATGATCTCATGGTTCGTGGGTGCGAGCCCCATGTCGGGCTCTGTGCTGACAGCCAGCTCAGAGATTGGAGCCTGTTTCAGATTCTGTATCTCCCTCTCCCTCTGACCCTCCCTTGCTCATGCTGTCTCTCTCTCTGTCTCTATCAGGAAAAAAAAAAAAAGAAATTTATCTTTCATGTTAGTGGTATGGAAACTTGAAAAGTATAGGATGGCAATTTCTTATGCAGCAGTAGAAAATTGACGCAAAAGATATGCACGTTGTCAGATGTTGCAAACGTGTTTTCCAAACTCATTGTCTTTTAACTGAATGTGGTTTTGACATAATAAATTTTACATTTTTATATAATCAAGTATGTCAAAAGACCAAAAGGTATAGGAGGGGGCACCTGGGTGGCTCAGTCGGTTGACCATTTACTCTTGATTTCAGCTCAGATTGTGATCTCAGGGTTGTGGGATTGAGTTCTGCCTTGGGCTCCACGCTCAGCTTGGAGCCTGCTTGAGATTCTCTCCCCTTTCTTGCCCCTCTCCCTTGCTCATGTGCTCTCTCTCTCTCTGGAGAAAACAAAAGATAGGGGACACTTTTAGAACCTTACTACTCAAAAAATGTGGTCCATGGACCAGAAGCTTCAGTGTCACCTGGAAGTTGTTTGAAATGGCAGAATCTCTCCTGCTCCAGACTTAATGCTATAGTTTAGAAAGAACGCCAGGTGACTCTATGCTTATGTTTGAGAAGCACTGCTTACAGAATTAAATATACTGAGGTATATTTAATGTTGCACTGAACCGCTACAAAGACTTCACTCTGTATTAACGTATGTAAATATGACAGGGGAAGAAAGTGGAAATCTAACTCTCCCTGTTTTCCTTCTTTTCTTAACTTGTTAGTTATATACTTCCAGCACTGTCCCCAAACTGGCAGCATCTGCACCACTTGCTGGAAATGGTGTATGTCAGGCCCTGTCCCTGCTCTCCAGAATCAAATGTGTATTTTAAATTTTAAAAAATAATTTTTTAAATGTTTATTTATTTTTGAGAGAGAGAGAGAAAGAGTGTGAGCGGGGGAAGGGGCAGAGAGAGAGGGAGACACAGAATTCGAGGCAGACTCCAGGCTCCGAGCTGTCAGCACAGAGCCTAATGCGGGGCTCGAACTCACTAACGCTGAGATCATGACCTGGGCTGAAGTTGGCCACTTAATCGACCAAGCCACCCAGGCGCCCCTCAAATGTGTGTATTTAATAAGATCCCTAGGTGACCTGCATGTTACCCCAGAATGAGTCATCAGAGAGAGAGTACAGAGATGGAAGCTGGAAGCTGTAGTCTCTTACTACCTAATCTTGGGAAGTGATAGACCATCACTTCTGCTGTATGCTGTAGTCATAGAGACCATTTGGGGTACACTCTGGGAGCCATCTCCACAAAGGTGAAAATACCAGCAGGAAGGGATCCTTGGGAGCCATCTTAGAGAGTGATTATAATGGGAAGGACTGGGGAAACAGAGCTCAGTTACGCTCTCAGAGTAGTTCAGAAGAGAGGTAAAAAAGGCAAGCATTTGAACAATGAATGTACACAGATTTATTTCAACATTTTACAAAAATTTTCAAACATACAGAACAATTAAAAGAACTACACAGTGAATACCTATATAGCTACCACCTAGAATCTGTAATTAGCATTTATTATATTTGCTTTATCCTATCTAGCTAGCTTACTTTTTTTTTTTTTTTAGGTTATTTTTTAAAAATAATCTCTACACTCGATGTGGGGTTCAAACTCACAACCCCAGGATCAAGAGTCACATGGTCTTCCGACTGAGCCAGCCAGGCACCTCTATCTTACTTTTTGAAATATTTCAAAACAAGTTGCGTAGATTTGAAAGACATTTTTAAAACTGTCTATCAATTGGAAGGGAAGGAAGCCAGAGAAACTGAGTGATTCTGATGTTTTAGTATTTCCTAGGAGTAAATATTTCATAGTAATAAAAAGGAAGAGGAACAGGTTTTTATGAAAAGATTAGTTTTGTCCCAGAAGAACTAGTGATTGTTTAATAGAGAAGCTTAAAAAAAAAAAAAAAAAAGCTTATTTTTGTTTTGGGTTTTTTGATGTCATTTTTTTCTTAAAGATTTTATTTTTAAGTAATCTCTACACCCAATGTGAGGCTTGAACTTAAAATTCCGGGGTCTAGAGTCCCCTACTTTCCCAACTGAAACAGCCAGGTTGATGTCAAATGTTAGAGTCTGTGGCTTCCAGGAGTTGTTGCTGGTAGGACAAATCGATAGATGTAGAGTCAGGTGGGTGATAGGGGATGGCAATAGTGATTTGAGAGTCATCAAATGTAAGCATATTCAAGGTACCAAACTGGGTAATGTTCTCGTGGGAGATCTTTGAGCGTCTAGAATAGTGACAGAGAAAGAGGATTCAGAAGGAGACAATGAGAGAGAATACTTGGAAAGACAGTAGGGAAATCAGGAAAGTCTTGCAATGCAAACCAAGCAAGGACATAATATTGTTTTGCAGGTTAACTGGTAATGAGAACTGAAAAGACACTGCTGGATTTGGCAATTTGAAAGGGCCTTGTTGATTTCAGTGATGAGAGTTTAAAATTGTACTAAAGTAATGAACAGGAGGTTTGGATGACAAGACAACCAGTATAAACTGTACTTCCAGAAGTTAGTAAATGAGAAAGTGGTTACTTGATTGCGAATCAGGATTGAGGGAAGACTTTTTTTTTTTTTTAGGGAAGAATTTTTAGGTTTAGGTGGTTTTCAATGTTTGTAAGCAGAGGAGGGTAACCTAGTAGAATGAGAAGAAAGATGGGAACAAAAGAATGGAATGTGGCTTGTGGAAAGAGGAATTAAGAACTGAGCTTCCTCAGGGCCACCTGGGAGGCTCAGTCAGTTAAGTGTCTGACTTCGGCTCAGGTCATGATGTCAGGTTCTGAGTTTGAGCCCTGCATCAGGCTCTGTGCTGGCAGCTCGGAGCCTGGAGCCTGCTTCAGATTCTGTCTCCCTCTCTCTCTTTCTGCCCCCTCTCCTCTGCTCATACTCTGTCCCTTTTTCTCTCTCTTTCTCTCTCGCTTTCAAAAATAAATAAAACATTAAAAAACAAAAAAAGTGAGGAAGAGCTGGAAAACCATCCAAGCCAGAGGAAGGAAAAATCAGTTTGGAGTCAGAGGGGAGGGACGTTGAAGGAGTTTATAGCTCTTAGTGTCCTTGGTGAAATAGGAGGTGAGGTCATCTGAGAGGAAAGGAAATGGCAGGGATTAAGCTGGGAACTTGATATGGTGACTATTCAAAACAGGTGCTAAGGGAGCGTGGAAACTTATAGAGAAGCATGGGAGAGACCCAAATGAGATCGAGAATAAAAATTTTTGATGGTGGTCAGTACAGGAAGTAAAGTGCTTTTGTAGTGATTTGGGCAGAGATAGCTATAAAAATCATTTTTAATGCACTTTTCTAATTGTTTTTGTCTAATTCTTGTGAACAAGGTGAACAGATTTGTAAATGGAATTTCGTAGCAGCACCTGTCAGCTTCCTTTGCTGGTTAGATTTGCTTGGGCTAGGTTTATATTTTGGAGGAATTTTGGTAAGTCACTGTGTAAATTTAATCACACGTCCACATCTACAACACTAGTTCTTTTTTTTTTTTTAACTAGTTCTAAGAGAAGTATGAAAGGAGTTGACTCCAGCCTTCATCTGAGATTTAAGTCTTCTCAAAAGGGAAGTAAATGAATTTATTATCTTCTTGCATCATTTTGATCAAATTTCCAGTGCCCTTAGTAATTAATTTACATTAATTACTACCTCTTGTGAAAGCCTTTTCTTTTATTTTTTAATTATTTTTTTTATTTTTGAGAGAGAGACAACGTGAGCAGGGGAGGGTCAGAGAGAGAAGAAGACACAGAATCTGAAACAGGCTCCAGGCTCTGAGCTAGCTGTCAGCACAGAGCCCGACGTGGGGCTCGAACCCACGAACCAATGAGATCATGACCTGAACCGAAGTCGGATGCTTAACCGACTGAGCCACCCAGGTGCCCCATGAAAGCCTTTTCTTACCTTTGTCTAGTTTATGGAACTTTTTAGCACCTTTGTCTAGTTTCAGACAACAAATAAAAAGTTTGGAAAGAGTTAAGCACGTGACAAAATTGGCAACTTGGTTTATAAAACAAAGGTCAGCTTTAGCCAACTTCCTGTGAGATCAAATGCCTTTTCATGGAATCAGTGTCCTGTTAAAAGGGCCTTGAGCTGCAGACTTTCGTTGTTACTGGGGATATTTTTAGATTTGTCCCATTTTGTCCAAAAGGGAGGAAAAAAAAGATGCAAAGACCATCTTTTTTATTTTTATTTTTTTAAATGTTTTATTTATTTCTAGGAGAGAGAGAGAGAGAGAGAGACAGCGTGAGCAGGGGAGGGTCAGAGAGAGAGGGAGTCACAGACTGAAACAGGCTCCAGACTCTGAGCTGGCAGTCAGCACAGAGCCCGACGCGGGGCTCGAATCCACGAACCGCGAGATCATGACCTAAGCGAAAGTCGGACGCTTAACCCACTAAGCCACCCAGGCGCCCCACAAAGACCATCTTTTTATTAAGACTTAATAAATTAATAATTCATACTACTTCATTGAAGACCTTCTCCTATCCAAGTACTAACCAGGCCTGAACTTGTTTAGCTTCTGAGATCAGACAAGGCTGGGAGTATTCAGGGTGGTATGACCATAGACAACATTCTTTTTTTTCATTTTGAAAATTATAGTATAATTACATTCTGTAAATCGTACTTTTTAAAAGATATAGTTCTGTGAGTTTTGACAAATTTATACAGTCATGTAACCACTACCATAATCAAGATATAGGTATTGACCCATCGATTTTGTTTTCTTACGTTTGTTTATTTTTGAGAGAGAGAGAGACAGACAGAGAGAATGTGAGCTGGAGAGGGGCAGAGAGAGAGAGAGAGAGAGAGAGAGAATCCCAAGCAGGCTATGTGCTGTCAGTGCAAAGCCTGTTGTGGGGCTTAAACTCACAAACTGTGAGATCATGACTTGAGCTGAAATCAAGAGTGGGACACTCAATTCACTGAGTCACCCAGGCACCCCCACACTAGTTCTTTTAAAAGAAATAATTTGTTTTAGGAAATTAGTTAAGTGGGCATTGGAGATCTCAAAAGACAAAAAGAGAAAATGGAGGTAACACAGGCGATGGTGACTCCTGCGGAGATAGAATCAAGTACATTCTGAGGGCTGGAGAATTGAGAAGAGGTAGGGATATCAGAACCAGCAAACTTGGGAGAATGGCCTGGTGGACCTGGAATCCAGGAAGAGGCACTGCCTAGCTGCTGACGACAGAGTTCTAGAAAACCAGAAGAATCTAGAGATTGCTGCTAATTGCTGTCTCTGGGTTGAAGGGCATTGCTGGGCTGACAGAGAAACAGCAAACAAGCAAACAGGAAGGAGCAAGTCCCTTCTCTCCTCTAACCTAGTGCCTCCTCTTGGCAGAACTGAATAGTAATAAGCAAGCGGTGGAGGAGAAATGTGCCGAATCCTGCATCTCAGAGCCAATTATAAAACGCTGCAGTTGAGGGACAATAGCTTAGTAACTGGTACAGAAGTTAAATTTGGGTGCCAGGTATAACTGATTGCAAGTGTGTTGTCACTGCCTCTAGACCCTTCCAGTGGACAGAGTTATAAAATAGGTTTCCTAGATGTTTTTTAATTTTTGATTTTTTTGGAAAGATTTTATTTTTAAGTAATCTCTACACCCAATGTGGGGCTTGAATTTACAACCCCAAGATTCGGAGTCACATGCTCCACTGGCTGAGGCACCCTGAAATAGGATTTTTTTAGATAGAAAAAGAAATGAGTCCATATTTATATCAATTCAAGTTAACATTACAGATTGTTTTTACTTTTTTATTGTATTTACTGCTTTCTTCTTGTATAGAATATCTTGATTACTAACAACGTTAGGATAATTATGAATACTTGCACAATCCTACAATAACATATAGCCAAAACGTGACCAAAATAATGCCAGGTCCCAGTTCAGGCATGATAGTGTGAGGAGGTCTGTGGACTCAGTCCCCAGTGAAGCTGGTCAAAGTTACTTAAAAAGAAAAACAAAAAAACAACCAGTTAAAGTCTCTGTAAATAGTCTTAGGGAATATAGCAAACAAATAAACATTTATTCTGGAAGATCTACTCAAACTCCACGAGAACAGTGAGAGTCTGTGCTGTTTGAACCAAGACATGCTCCATTTCTCCCCTCTCTCAGATCAGTAAGACAAGTTTCATTCCAGACTGGTGCAGCTGGAGGAAGAGGGCCTCCCCACCCCCAGCTCCCAGTCAGAGGGTTGTCCTGCTGGGGTGTGGGGGGGGGCAGTACATCAACATTTTTCCTCTTGCCCTCAGTTACTGTTGCTCAAGCCAAGTTCTAGGCAAGTGTGGTTAGGTAATGTGGTTCCCTCCTCCACCCCATTCCTATTTGGGGATGGAAGAAGGCTTTTACTTTGGGCAGAGCACTGCTGAGAATACTAGATCTCTGATAGCCCTACCCTTGGAAGCTTTTAAGGCCAGCTGAGAAGCCTGGAGGCTACTGCCCTTTCCCCACCCGGTGTTCGGCTCTTAAAGCAAAGTGTCTCTTAGAGAAACACACTATTGTCCCCAACCCAGCTGTAGACTCTGGCTCAGACATTTTATCTGGAGGCAGAAGCAGACTGTAAAGCAGGTAGCTCCTACTCATTTCCCAAAGGAGCTGACTTTATTTGTAACAGAGTGTGGTATGGAGAAACTGAAGCCTAAGGATGTTCTCAGAAACTGTGGAGATTGTTGTGAAAGGCAGCTGAAAGGAGATTGGTAGATTCATTGGACATGTAGTCTAAATTGTAGGCTACCTCATTTGCTGGAGAGAACCAGGGAAAGAGCCGGGAGAAGCCCTTTGGGGTTAGAACAAATCTTAAACATTTACTTGGAGAAGTCTCATTTCCAAGAAGCCCAAATTTGGTTGGATCAGATTATGGAACAATTTATGTCCCAGGGTGTAGAGCTTTAACGGCTAGGTGTGGTCGAGGAAAGAAATACACACACACACACACACACACGCTCATTAGAGAAAATGTTACATTAGAAAATATTCACTTAAAGTAAAAGAAAGCAGTAAAAGAAGAATAGAGAAATAAGAACAGATATGAGACATAGAAAACAGCAAAAAAAGTAAGATCCAACTATATGCCGTTGTGAGATAATAGAAAAAATATTCATATTGGTCTCTATCCTGGGTTCCTGGTATAGAGCTCCTGAAACCTTGGTAAATTCCTAGGTGAAAAAAGAATGAGGAGCATTTTTTGTTCTAATATTTGATCTGTGAGCCCAGTTCCTGACCAGGACTCCCTTGGAATTTCCTGGGAGTAACAACGATCTTTGGTCCTAATGAGGTGTCTCTGGGTGGTCTCCTCAGTGGCTCCTGGATGGAGCTGGTCACCAGAAAGCCCAAGCCGTGGTTAGATGTTTGGAGTTTTCAACCCTGCTCCCCATTCTCCAGAGAAGGGAGAGGGGCTGGAAATGAAGTTAATAATTGATCATGCCTATGTGAGGGAACCTCCATAAAAATCCAAACACAGCGGGGTTCAGAGAGTTTCCAGTTTGGTGAACATCCTGGGAGAGTAATGCACCCTGACTCCATGGGGACAGACGCTTCCGCACTTGGGATCCTCCTAGACCTTGTCTGCCCTATGTATCTCTTCATCTGGCTGTTCCTCTGTATCCTTTATCATATACTATAATAACCGGTGATCATAAGTATTTCCCTTGGTTGGGTGAGCTGTACTAGCAAATAATCAAATCCAAGGGGGAAGAGGTCATGGGAACCTCCGCTTTGTAGCTTAGTCAGACATAAGTTGTGGATAACCTGGAGACCTGGGGATCTGTTCCTTGGCAGTTGGCATCTGAAGTGGGGGGGCAGGCTCATGGGACCTGTGGGATCTGATGCTATCTATAGGTAGATAGTGTCAGTATTGAGTTTAATTGTAGGACAGCCAGCTGGTGTTGCAGGATTGTTTGGCATGGGTAAAAAAAAATCTCACACATCAGGTATCAGAAGTGTTGGGAGTGTGGTAATAGTGTAAGGGTAAAGGAAAAACATAGGAGTAGTGGGTTTTTCCTTCTCAGCTCTCTGTGGGAGCCATACTTCAGATTTAAGGATACAAATGGCTTGGGGTGCCTGGATGGCTCAGTCAACTAAGCATCCAGCTTTGGCTCAGGACATGATTTCATGGTTTGTGAGCTCAAACTCCTCATTGGGCTCTCTGCTGTTGGTGCAGAGCCTGATTCGGATCCTCTGTCTCCTTCTCTCTGCCCTTCCCCCACTCACAAGTGTGCACTCTCTCAAAAATAGTAAACATTAAAAAAAAATAAAGGTACAAATGGCTTAAAAATGGAAGGAGGAGAGGTGCCTGGGTAGCTCAGTTGGTTAAGCGTCCGACTTCGGCTCAGGTCATGATCTCGCGGTCTGTGGGTTCAAGCCCCTCATCGAGCTCTGTGCTGACAGCTCAGAGCCTGGAGCCTGCTGCGGATTGTGTGTCTCCCTCTCTCTCTCTGCCCCTTCTCTACTCATGCTTTCTCTCTCTCTCAAAAATAAATAAACGTTAAAAAAAAGTGAAAGGAGGAAAAAGAAATAGGCAAACTTTAACTAGAAGAAAACTGTAGTGGCTATGCGGTATCAGAAAATAAACTTTAAAACAAAAAATGTTAAGGGTGTCTGGGTGGCTCAGTTTCCAGTTCCTCAAATAGTTAAACACAGTTATCATATGACCTGGCAATTTCACTTTTAGGCATATACCCAGGAGAACTGAAAATGTATGTTCACATAAAAAATTATTCATGAAGGGGCACCTCAGTGGCTCAGTCAGTTAACCGTCCAACTTTTGATTTCAGATCAGGTCATGATCTCTCCGTTCATGAGCTTGACATCAGGCTCAGCACCGACAGTACAAAGCCTGCTTGGGATTCTCTCTGTCTGCCCATTCCCTGCTCGTGTGCATGCGTCCGCACACGCTGTTGCAAGATAAATAAAAATCTTTAGAAATTTTCATGAATGTTTATGGCAGCATTTTTATATTATATTAATTATATATAACATATAATCATATATAAATATAATGTTATAATATATAAATGTAATTATATAAGTTATATGTCATGCAATTTTATATAATATAATTATATGTAATAACTATCATAATGATTATAATAATTAAAAGGTGGCAACAATAAAAATGTCAACTGATGAATGGATAAACAAAATGTATTTATACACAATGGAATACTATTTGGCCACAAGTAAAGAATGAAGTAGTGATAACATGGTACAACATAGTTGGACCTCAAAAATGTTATGCTAAGTGAAAGAAGCTGACCACAAGATATCACATATATGATTCCATTTATATGAAATATCCAGAATAGTCAGGTTTATAGAGATAGAAGTAGATTAGTAGTGGCTTAGGGCTGGGGGAATGCAGAGATAGGAGGGTATAGCTAAAGGGTACAGTGTGTCCTTTGGAGGTTTTGAAAATGTTCTGACATTGGTTGTAGTGATGATTGCAGTTAACTGTGAATCTAAAAACCACTGAATTGTACAACTTAAATGGTTAAATTGTAGTGCATTATGTCAGTGAAGCTGTTAATAAAAATAATAATGGCAATATTATGACTAACAGTTGACTAATGAGTGCAGTTTCAGGTTTCTTTGCAGTTGAGCTTATCCCTAGAATATATTCCACTGAAGATGCAGTAAAAATACTGTTATTTAAAAGTCATTTGAAATAATTCTTTCTTTCTCTATGGTTATGTTACCAACTTGGTATTTAGTTATTGTATTTCTGACTTTTCCTGTAGTAAAAAAAAAAAAAAACCCAAGAATTGTGGCTTCCAACAGTAAACATTTATTTCTTGCTCATGTTCTGTGAGTCTGCTGTAGTGACTCTTCTCCAGACTCCAGGTTGGGTTTGGTTTGCCCATGTGTCTTTTTGTTCTGGAACTCAAGCTGAAATCATAGCTCCTGTATGGGATATGCTGGCTTCATGGTGGAGGACAGGTATGCGAAAGAATTGCTAGAGTTTGCATTGATTCCTAAATCCTTTGTTTGGAACTGGCACACATAACACATATTTGTTTCTTTTCCATGAAAGGTGAAATTACATTTTTAGGGGCGCCTGGGTGGCTCAGTTAGTTAAGTGTCCAACTCCTGATTTTGGCTCATGTCATGGGATCAAGCCCTGCTTAGGGCTTTGTGCTGCATGTGGAGCCTGCTTGGTATTCTCTTCTTCCCTCTCTGTTCCTCCCCCACTTGTAGTCTCCCTCTCCCTCCCTCGCTGTCTCTTTCTCAAAAATAAATAAACTTAAAAAAAAGGTTAAATTACATTTTTAGAATATGTTTATATTTGTACCTTTAATTCAAATCTACTCTATACAATTCTTCTGATCTTTCTCCATTTAATTATTTTTCTTTTCCAGTGTGAAAATACTGGTTCCCATTACCATTGCTGTATTTATTTCCTCTATTTTGCAATACACACAAATTGTTTAAAAAGCAAAATGCTAATATCACTACTAAGAACATTCCACACAAAGTTTAATATTTCTTTGTATTTATTTTGCTTTTAGAATGTATACCACTGAGGGGCACCTGAGTGGCTCAGTTGGTTGGGTGTCCAACTTTGGCTCAGGTCATGATCTCATGGTTTGTGAGTTCGAGCCCCGCATCGGGCTCTGTGCTGACAGCTCAGAGCCTGGAGCCTGCTTGGGATTCTGTGTCTCCTCTCTCCACCCTTCCCCCGCTTGCGCTCTTCTCTGTCTCTATCTCAAAAGTAAACATTAAAAAAAAATTAGAATGTATACCACTGAGGTTATCCATTCAGAAACCTGTTCAGGAATTACTTGAATGAATTATTTTTTGTGTGTGGTTATCCAATTTGTTTTTATATTTATTTTATTAAAAAAATTTTTTTTTTAATTTTAAAAAAGAGAGCACAATAGCATGAGTGGGGCAGGAGCAGAGAGAGTTAGAGAGATTCCCAACCAAGCAGGCTCTGCATTGTGAGCATGGAGCCTGAGCAAGGCTCAATCTCACAATCAGATCCTGACCTGGGCTGAAATCAAGAGTTGGATGTTTAATGGATTGAGCCACCCAGACGCCCCAGGAATTGGCTTTTAACAGGGCCAAAGGCACTTCATTCACACTTTCTGGGAAGACAATGGCAAATAGGGCGCATTCAGTTTAGTTAAGTAGGAGTTTCTGATTCCTTTTTCCTTTTTTTTTCTTTTTTTTAAATTTTTTTGGGGGGCGCCTGGGTTGCTCAGTTGGTTGAGCATCCGACTTCAGCTCAGGTCATGGTCTCATGCCTTGTGAGTTCGAGCCCTGCATCAGGTTCTCTGCTGACAGCTCGGAGCCTGAAGCCTGCTCTGGATTCTGTGTCTCCCTTTCTCTCTGCCTCTCCCCCACTTGCGCTTGCTCACTTGCTCTCTCTCAAAATAAATAAACATAATAAAAAAATTTATTTTTTTTATAAAAAAAATAAGTAATTTTTTAATAGTTTATTTATTTTTGAGACAAGAGATAGAGCATCAGTGGGGGAGGGGCAGAGAGAGAGGGAGTCGCAGAATCCGAAATAGGCTCCAGGCTCTTAGCTGTCCTGCACAGAACCTGATGCGGGGCTCGAACCCACAAACTGTGAGATCGTGACCTAAGCCGAAGTCAGATGCTTAACCAACCGACTGAGCCACCCAGGCGCCATTTCCTTTTA
>NW_027530855.1:1175852-1193280 GCF_008692635.1 Crocuta crocuta | reverse complement strand
GGTAAGAGGATATTGGCAGACTTTTTATTTAATGTTTATTTATTTTTGAGAGCAGAGATGGAGCATGAGCAGGGGAGGGGCAGAGAGCAAGGAGACATAGAATCTGAAGCAGGCCACAGGTTCCAAGCTGTCAGCAGAGAGCTTGATGTGGGGCTCCAACCCATGAACTGTGAGCTCATGATCTGAGCTGAAGTTGGGGCTCAACCAACTAAGCCACCCAGGTACCCCAGACAAAGAGATATTAAAATTTGAGGGGACAAGAAGGGTGGAATTATTCTGGAGAGTGAGATGAACATTCTAAGGAAGTGTGGTATCTACTTGAGATGTATGGTCTCTTCATAAAAGTGAAATCAGAGCTTGTGTTTCTCTCCACCAGTATTTAGAGGAAGTGCAGATGCGAAGTCAGTGGACGGTTGAGTTTAAACCGGGCTGGGTTTTTGCAGGGTGAGCCTATCTGAGGGAAGCAGTGGCAAAGGATTAGGTGTTGGTAAGCTAAGGAAGGAAGTGAGGACATGGGCAAGGCGAGGGAAAGGAGGGTGAAGCAGTGAAAGTGCAGGGTACCTCAGGGAGTCTGTAGGAGAGAACAGGAAGCCGGGTAGTTCTGCAGATTGGTATTAATTCACCACCGCTGGCCTGAGTCAGCTTCAACTCTTGTCTTTTCATCTCTATTCACAATTCATATTCTTGGTAGAGAGAAATCAATTAATTAGTCAAATACTTACCCTTTTGCCAGGAGAAGGAAGGGAGGGCATTAATTGGGGGCATCTGCTGATTGAGAAATTTGGTAGTTAGTATCTGAAGTATGCCTGTAAATCCTTTTAAAAATCTTCTATCCTCCTTCTGCATTATGTAAAGGAGATGCTACTTGCCCAGCTTGTATAATGTCGTATGGAATAATTCTGTGCTTTGAAAACAAAGCATTGTGAAACTGATGCATAACTGGTGCAGTTAAGCTAAGATGGTGATAATTAAATTCTCAGTGATCATAACTGCCAGTGAATTTCTTTGTGAAACAATTTGAAGATCTTGTATAAGCTTAAAACTATAAAGTTCAAAGTGAAACAACTTATAGGATAACAAATGTATACATTAAATAGACTCTAAAAAGTTTTGAATTGATCTAGTTTTTTAAGAATTTATTGGCTTATTGTAAATCATTGCATTAACTCTTTGAGTTGGGAGTGCAAAGCTGTAGAGATTAATGTCATAGCTAGATTTTCTTCTTTTTTTTAAAAATATTTTTTGGAATGTTTAACTTATTTTTGAAAGACAAAGAGACAGAGAGTGAGTGGGGGGAGGGGGCAGAGAGAGAGAGGGAGACAATCCGAAGCAGGCTCCAGGCTTCGAGCTGTCAGCACAGAGCCTGATGTGGGTCTTGAACCCATGAACTGTGTGAGCTGAGCTGAAGTTAGATGCTCAACTGACGGAGACCACCCACGCGCTCCAGCTAGATTTTCTTCTTGGAGTGGTAGTTGTTCTGTATCAGTTTCTGATACTTGAGTTAGTTGTAGGCTGCCAGCAGAAACTGTAGCCATCAGAAAGTAAAGAAGTATGAAAAAACTAGTGTGGCAGGCAAAGAGTATTGAAGTTGTATGTGTTTGGAAGTAAAGCTTAGTGGTAATATTTTCAAGCTCCAAAGTTGTTGAGATAGGCAAATACTACTCTTTAAAAAAGATTTTTTTTTAATGTTTGTTTTTGAAGGTGAGAGAGCATGAGCAGGGGAGGGGCAGAGAGCAAGGAAAACACAGAATCCAAAGTGGGCTCCAGGCTCTGAGCTGTCAGCACAGAGCCTGACTGCTGGGCTTGAACTCACAAACTCTTGAGATCATGATCTGAGCTGAGGTCAGATGCTTAACTGACTGAGCTATCCAGGCGCCCCTAGGCAAATGTTAATGTGGCAAAGAACTATATTCTTGCTGTGCTAATTAAATTGGTAGTGATAGGGTTAGTGATTGGAGAGGGACAAAGGAATCGAGGCGTCTGGTTTTGCTAATGATCTTAACATAGTAGAATTCCTTTATATGTCATTTGGTATCATAATGCATAAGAATAGACCTAGATAGTCAATAATTGCTTTTTCTAGGGTGTATGACTTGCCATATTGATATTTCAAGCATCAATTTAATAATGAAAATTTAATGAGTGATTGTACAGTAGAGTTCTTTTTTCTTTTTTCTTTATTTATTTTTAAAATATAATTTATTGTCAAATTGACTAACACACAGTGTGTTCAGTGTGCTCTTGGTTTTGGGGGTAGATTCCCATGATTCTTCGCTTACATACAACACCCAGTGCTCATCCTAACAAGTGCCCTCCTCAATGCCCATCACCCATTTTCCCCTCTCCCCCACCCTCCACATCAACCCTAAGTTTTTTCCCTGTATTTAAGAGTCTCTCATGGTTTGCCTCTTTCCCTCTCTGTAACTATTAAAGTTCTTTTGTAAAAAATTACTCATTTTTAGAGAGAGCCCATGTGCGAGTCGGGGAGGGGCGGGGGAGAGAGAGAGAGAAAGAGAGAGAGAGAGAGAGAATCCCAAGCAGACTCTGTGCTATCAGCATGGAGCCCTACACAGCACAGAGCCCCGTGTAGGGCTTGAACTCATGAATTGTGTGAGAATCCTGAGATCATGACCTGAACTGAAACTAAGAGTTAGACGTTGAACCAACTAAGCCACCCAGGTGCCCCATTTTATAGTAGGGTTCTAGTGCCTTTATTTATTTTTTTTATTATACTTGCCTCTATCAAGTCTTCAGTATGATGTAAGAATATTATTAAAGGTGACTTTTTTTCCCCCCTTAGGACCAACCACCATATCCTAACTACAATTCTAACTATTGGAATTCTGCACGACCTAGGGCTCCATACCCAAGTACATATCCTGTAAGACCGGAAATGCAAGGCCAGGTATGGTCTAAAATTGCCAGACTTTCTGAATTTTTTCTTAATATATTGATTTTCAAAACTTGTGAAAATTCCATAGTAATGATGTGTGGGGTTTTGTTATTTAATGGACTCTGTCTTCATGTTTTTGACTCAGAGATAAGGAAATATCTAGGCAAATATTACCCATAGCAAAGGTAGCTTGAGGCATAATAGATTTTTTCCTAGGACTTGGAAACAATAAACATAAAATGTACTTATTTTTCTAAGTTTGACTTTTAAAAAAAATATAGTTAACATTTAATATATTAGTTTCAGGTATATAATGTAATAATTTGATGTGGGATTCTGTTGTGAAATAATCACCACAATTAAGTTTAGTTAACGTCTATCACCACATATAGTTACAATATTTTTTCTTCTGATGAGAACTTTTTAAAAAAATTTTTAATGTTTTTTTTTGAGACAGATGGAGTGTGAGAAGGGGAGGGGCAGAGAGAGAGGGAGAGACAGAACGTGAAGCACGCTCCAGGCTCCAAGCTGTCAGCACAAAGCTGGATGTGGGGCTCAAATCCACAAACCGTGAGACTGTGACCTGAGCTGAAGTCAGACACTTAACCTTCTGAGTCACCCAGGCACCCTCTGATGAGAACTTTTAAGATTTATTCTGTTGGCAACTTTCAAATATGCAATACAATATTAATGATAGTCACCAGGCTGTATCTTACTTACTCATAACTTATTTTATAGCTGAAAGTTTGTATTTTTTGACCCCCTTCAGTCCGTTATCTAAATTTAGGATTTTTTTTTAAGAGTCCACATATAAATGAGAACATATGGTATTTGTCTGACTTATTTCCGTCCATATTGTTGCGAATGGCAACATTTCCTTCTTTTTTTATGGCTGTGTAACAGTAAATTGTTTTTATATACATCACATTTTCTTTATTCATCCATCAATAGACACTTAGGTTGCTTCCATGTTTGGGCTATTGTAAATAATATTTCAATGAACATGGGGATGCAGATATCTTTTTGAGTTAGTGTTTTTGTTTCCTTCGAGTAGGGACGTTGCTGGATCACTCTGTTTTTTTAATTTTTCAAGGAATCTCCAAGCTGTTTTCTTTCCATAGTGGCTGTACCAATTTACATTCCCAACCAACATTGTGCAAGGGTTCCCTTTTCTCCACATCTTCACCAACACTTATTATTTGTTGTCTTGATAACAGCCATTTTAACAGGAGTGAGGTGGTATCTCATTGTGGTTTTGATTTGTAGTTCCCTGGTGATTAGTGATGTTGAGCACCTTTTCATGTACCTGTTGGTCATCCGTTTGTCTTCTTTGGAAAAGTATTCAGGTTGTCTGCCTATATTCTAATTGGATTGTTTGTTTTTTTTGCTATTGAGTTTTAGGAGTTCTTTATATAATTTAGACATTAACTCCTTATCAGGTACATGATTTGAAAATATTTTCTTCCATTTAGTAGATTGCCTTTTTATTCTGTTGGTGGTTTCCTTTGCCATGCAGAAGCTCTTTAGTTTGATGTAGTCCCACTTGTTTACTTTTATTTTTGTTGCCTTTGCTTTTGATGTCAAAAAACCTGACTCTTGGAACAAATATTTAATTTTATTTTATTTATTTATTTTTTTTTAACTTCTAACACATTTTTATTCTATCAAGGTAAAATGTACGGACAGAAAACTGCAGAGATTATAAGACTGCAGTTTGACATCTGAATAAATAAATGATACATCTGAGAAATCACCAGACTGATCAAGACAGACTACTACCAACCCACTAAGCTCCCTCAAGCCTCTTTCCAGACACCACCCCCTATGCTGAGGTGACTTTCCTGATTGAGAGCACCACTTCCTAATTTTGTCTCTGCTTCAAACAAATATTTAATTTTAAATATTTCAAGTAACTGAAAAAGTACAGAAAATAGGTACATCTCTTTTTTAATGTTTGTTTATTTTTGAGAGAAAGAGTAGGGGAGGGAAAGAGAGAGGGAGACAGAGGATCTGAAGCAGGATCTGTACCAGTGCGGGGCTCAGACTCAGGAACTGTGAGATAATGACCTGAGCTGAAGTGGGGTGTTTAGCTGACTGAGCCACCCAGGTGCCCCTGATTTAGAGTATTAGAGAAATTCAAGTTGATGTCAACTTGCTGATGATTATGAACTCATGGAGCACTTTTGTTGTGAAACTTTCCATGCTTTTCAAGAGAAGCACAATAGGAGGAGGTATACTGCTTAGAGGTAATCTGTCTTTGCTTGGATTGGGTCTGTTTGCTGTGGAATGGAAAGGGAATCCATTGAACAGTGTATTGCTTTCAGTGTGAGAGACTTGACCACTTTTTCCTCTTTGGATTCTACATCTACACAACAGTCCGTCAACTGTGAAATTGACTGTTGGGAGAAGTATTTGTATGGATGATCTTTAGCTCGCAATGAGACCCCATATAATGTGACATTGTTGTGACTTAAAAAAAATTTTTTTTTATAGTTTATTTATTTTTGAGACAGAGAGTGACAGAGCATGAATGGGGGAGGGGCAGAGAGAGAAAGGAAGACACAGAATCTGAAACAGACTCCAGGCTCTTAGCTATCTGCACAGAACCTGATGCGGGGCTCGAACCCACAAACCACGAGATCATGACCTGAGCTAAAGTCGGACCCTTAACTGACTGAGCCACCCAGGCGTCCCTGTTATGACTTCTGAATGCTAGGTAATATCTATATTTACATCTAGAGCAAGAGTAGCAGCTACAGTTTCTGAGTTTCCAGTCTCTTGATTTCTTCTGGAAGCCAGAATGAGACTTTCACAGAAATTTAATAACTGTCAAAGATTTTACTTAATTCTTGTAGTTGCTCTTTCAGATTTTACCTGTTGCCATATCAGCTGACAATTTTCAAATTGTAGCTTCTTGTCCTTAGACACCAGTTTCCTTTCTTTAAAAGAGTCTACTTGGACACTGATGAAGTTGCTCTGGTCCTAGCAGCCCACTGGATTCTAGACGCACTTGGGATTTCATGACATTTTTATTTTTATTTTTATTTATTTATTTATTTAAAAATTTTTAATGTTTTATTTATTTCTGAGAGAGAGAGAGAGAGTGTGAGCAAGGGAGGGTCAGAGAGAGAGGGAGACACAGAGTCTGAAGCAGGCTCCAGGCTCTGAGCTGTCAGCACAGAGCCTGACACGGAGTTCGAACCCATGAACTGTGAGATCATAACCTGAGCCGAAGTCAGATGCTTAACCAACTGAGCCACCCAGGCCAATTCATGACATTTTTAATAGCATAAAATTTTTTTTGCTATAAAAGTAATACAACTTTATTACTAAATATTTGGAAAATAAAGAAAAGGAGGAAAATACTAATTCTGCTACCCTAGTAGATCTGTATTTTGGTAATTTTTTTTGCATTTCCCCTATTCTGTTTACAGAGCTTACTTATATATAACTTACTGTAAATATACTTTTTTGTTTGACTTTTCATTTATCATATGTACTCTCCATGTTATAGGGTAAAATAACAAGGTGATTTTTTTTTTAATATTTAAGGAAATTTTCAAACATAATCAAAAGAAATGAGAGTAGCACAGTAATCTCCTATGTACTCATCTCAGCTTCAATAAATGTCAGTGCACAGATACTGTGTTTCATCTGCTTCCTTGGGTTATTTTGAAGTAAATTCTGGACATCATATTATTTCACTTGTAAATACTTAAGCATATATCTTTAAAATGTAAGGAGGACTTAAAAACATAACAATGTGGCACAAAAACAGACATATAGACCAATGGAATAGAATAGAGAACTCGGAATTGGACCCACAAATGAATGGCCAATTAATCGTCGACAAAGCAAGAAAGAGCATCCAATGGAAAAAAGACAGCCTCTTTAACAGATGGTGCTGGGAGAACTGAACAGCAACATGCAGAAGAATGAAACTTATACCACTTTCTCACACCATTCACAAAAATAAACTCCAAATGGATAACGGACCTGAATGTGAGACAGGAAACCATCAAAACCCTGGAGGAGAAAGCAGGAAACAACCTCCTTGACCTCAACCGCAGCAACTTCTTACTTGACACATCCCCACAGGCAAGGGAATCAAGAGCAAAAATGAACTATTGGGACCTCATCAAGATAAAAATTTTCTGCACGGCAAAGGAAACAATCCATAAAACTAATAGGCAACCGACAGAATGGGAAAAGATAGTTGCAAATGACATATCAGATAAAGGGCTAGTATCCAAAATCTATAAGGAACTTCCCAAACTCCACACTGGAAAAACAAATAATCCAGTGAAGAAATGGGCAGAAGATATGAATAGACACTTCTCCAAAAAGGGCATCCAGATGGCCAACAGACACATAACAACGATGCTCAGCGTCCCTTATCATCAGGGAAATACAAATCAAAACCACACTGAGATACCACCTCATGCTGGTTAGAGTGGCTAAAATGAACAAATCAGGAGACTATAGATCCTGGAAAGGATGTGGAGAAATGGGCACCCTCCTACACTGTTGGTGGGAATATAAACTGGTGTAGCCCCTCTGGAAAACTGTGAAGGTTCCTCAGAAAATTAAGAATAGAACTCCCCTATGACCCAGCAATAGCACTGCTAGGAATTTATCCAAGGGATACAGAAGTGCTGATGCAAAAAAAAAAAAAAAAAAAAGTGCTGATGCATAGGAGCACATGTACCCCAATATTCATAGCAGCACTTTCAACAATAGCCAAATCATGGAAAGAGCCTATGTGTCCATCAACTGATGAATGGATCAAGAAGATGTGGTTTATCTATACAATGGAATACTAATGGCAATGAGTAAGAATGAAGTCTGGCCATGTGTAGCAACGTGGATGGAACTCGAGGGTGTTATGCTGAGTGAAATAAGTCAGACAGAGAAAGACAGATACCTTATGCTTCCACTTATAGAAGGATTAGGAGAAACTTAACGGAGGACCATGGGGGAGGAGAAGGAGAAACATAATTGGAGAGAGGGAGGGAGGCAAACCATGAGAGACTCTTGAATACTGAGAACAAACTGAGGGCTGATGGCCGGGGAGAGAGGAAGGTAGATGATGGGCATGGAGGAGGGCACTTGTTGGGATGAGCACTGGGTGTTTTATGGAATCCAACTTGACAATAAACTATGAAAGAAAAATAATAAAAACATAACAATGGCATTATTAAAACTTAAAAAAAACCTAAAAATAATTCTTTAACATTAAATGTGTGGTCAGTTCTAACAGTGAATTTTAAGACAATAAAATTCCCTCAATGAATAGCTCATAATGTAGTTAGTCATACCATTATTATAGGAAATTTAGGTTGTTTACAGTTTTGTGTAATTATAAATAATCCTGTGTTGAACAAATTCATGCCTATAACTTTTTCTCTAGTTGAATCGTCTCCTTAGGAAGGATTTCTAGAAGTTGAGTAATAGTACAAAAGGCCCCATTATGTTTTATCATACACTGTATTAAGGATTCTTTTTTATGGCACATCTAGGTGGAAGATCTTAACAGCCCTCTAGTGACTTTAACAAAGGGGTGGTTGGACATCCTTCTGGTTGGGGAATGCCTTGCTGGATCTTCCACTGCATGGATCTTCCGTCCTTGCATGGAATTCTTTGGCCATGTGGTGATAATAGCCTGTCTTTTATCCCCTTGCCAGAAAAGTACAGCTAAGAGTTTATTTTCTACAGAATTATGATTGCCCTCCCACTTTGATCCATCTCATTTTTAAAAAAAATTTTTTTATTTATTTTGAGAGAGAGAGAGAGTGTGTGTGCACGAGCACAGGCTGGGGAGGGGCAGAGAGAGAGAGGTGGAGAGAGATAGAGAATCCCAAGCAGGCTCTGCATGATCAGCGCAGATGTGGGCTCGAACTCACAAACTGGGAGATTATGACCTGAGCCAAAATCGAGTGGGATGCTTAACTGACTAAATGACCCAGGTGCCCCGATCCATCTCAGTTTTTGATGTGTTAGACCAGAAATCAAATTTGAATATTATTTTTTCAGTGATTAGCAGCTGTATAAACTATCAGAAGTCTTTTTTTCCCCTACTGAGGTGTAATTAACACTTATCATGTATTAGTTCTAGATGTATAGCATAATGATTCAGTATTTGCGTACATTGCAAAATGATCACCACAGTAAGTCTGGTTAATATCATAGGATTCTTTGCTTCTTGTTCTACCTGAAATGGAAAAGATTATGTAGTCTTAGATGAGTACTGTAAAACTTGATTCTGTGTTTTTATCATTTTAAAAAGAAGAAGCAGAAGTTAATTGAAAACATTAAGATAGTCATTTAAATGTAAAGTTTGGCTATAATTCATTTGGATAACTAACCTAGGATTCTGGGTGCCAATAGCAGTGTGGATGGGTGATTTAAAACTACAGTGAGTGTGGGGGGGCAGCTGGTTCAGTTGGTAGTGCATGTGACTCTTGATCTTGGGGTTCTGAGTTTGAGCCCCACAGTGGGTGTGGAAATTACCAAAAAAAAATAAAATCTTAAAAAAAATGACAGGAACATATGAGGAATTTGCCTCCGTAATATGTTTTTTTAACGTTTTATTTTATTATTTTTTATAATTTATTGTTTAATTTACACCCAAGTTAGCATATGGTGCAACAGTGATTTCAGGAGTAGATTCCTTAATGCCCCTTACCCATTTAGAACATCCCCCCTCCCACAACCCATCCAGCAACCCTCTGTTTGTTCTCCATATTTAAGAGTCTCTTGGGGTACCTAGGTGGTTCAGTTGGTTAAACGTCCGACTTCAGCTCAGGTCATGATCTCATGGTTCGTGGGTTTGAGCCCTGCGTTGGGCTCTGTGCTGACAGCTCAGAGCCTGGGGCCTGCTTTGGATTCTCCCTCTCTCTCTGACCCTCCCCTGCTCATGCTGCCTCTCTCTCTCTCAGAAATAAATAAAAGATTAAAAAAATTTTTAAAAAAAGGGTTTCTTATGTTTTGTCCCCCTTCTTTGTTTTTATATTATTTTTGCTTCCCTTCCCTTATGTTCATCTGTTTTGTACCTTAAAGTCCTCATATGAGTGAAGTCATATGATATTTGTCTTTCTCTGACGGACTTATTTTGCTTAGCATAATACCCACCAGTTCTATCTATGTAGTTGCAAATGGCAAGATTTCATTCTTTTTGATTGCCAAGTAATATTCTAGTGTGTGAGTGTGTGTGTGTGTGTGTGTGTGTGTGTATCACATCTATATCACATCTATATTCATTCATCGGTGGACATTTGGGCTCTTTCCGTATTTTGTCTGTTGTGAATAGCACTGCTATAAACATTGGGGTGCATGTGCCCCTTCGAAACAGCACACCTGTATCCCTTGGATAGATACCTAGTAGTGTAATGGCTGGGTCATAGGGTAGTTCTATTTTTAATTTTTTGAGGAACCTCCATACTGTTTTCCAGAGTGGCTGCACCAGTTTGCATTCTCACCAACAGTGCAGAAGAGATCCTCTTTCTCTGCATCCTCGCCAACATCTGTTGTTGCCTGAGTTTTTAGTGTTAGTCATTCTGACAGGTGCGAGGTGGTGTCTCATTGTAGTTTTGATTTGTATTTCCCTGAAGATGAGTGATGTTGAGCATTTTTTCATGTGTCGGTTGGCCATCTGGATGTCTTCTTTGGAGAAGTGTCTATTCATGTCCTTTGCCCATTTCTTCACTGGATTATTTGTTTTTTTGGGTGCTGAGTTTGATAAGTTCTTTATAGATTTTGGATACTAACCCTTTATCTGATATGTCACTTGCAAATATCTTCTCCCTATCTGTTGGTTGCCTTTTAGTTTTGCTGATTGTTTCCTTTGCTGTGCAGCTTATTATTTTGATAAGGTCTCAATAGTTCATTGTAGTCTGTTGTTATTCACTTGGGAGGCAGAGTGGGATAGTACAAAGAACATAGGCTTTTCATGGGCTTTGTAGTTTTCAGGTCTGGATTCATTTCTTGATATTGCCCTAATAGTAGTAACAATAATGATATTGTAAATAATTACCATTTATTGAGCATACTGTGTGCCGGACCCTATGCTAAGTATTTATATATGTCAGCTCATTTAATTTTCACAGTAGTCCTACCAAGTAAGTTTATGATTTCCATTTTTCTGGTACAGAAACTAAAGCTCAGAGAGATTAAACAAAGCCTATGGCAGAGCTCAGTCTGTTTCTCTGGTCTCTTTAAAAAAATTTTTTTAATGTTTAATTTTGAGAGAGAGACAGACACAGTGTGAGCAGGGGAGGGGTGAGAGTGAGGGAGACATGGAATCTGAAGCAGGCTCTAGGCTCCAAGCTGTCAGCACAGAGCCTGATGTGGGCTTGAACTCACGAACTGTGAGATCATGACCTGAGCTGAAGTCAGATGCTTAACTGACTGAGCCACCCAGGGGCTCCTCTAGTCTTTTCTTCTTTTAGTTGTACCATGGTTATTTTCTTCTGTGTCTAGCCCTTCCCTCAGGACTCCCAGGGCCCCTCCCCAGGTGGTGGGCACAGGTTCTCCAGTCAGGTGTGGCTGTTAGCTATACTTATGGAAGTGTTCCGGAAGCATGGCCATGAGGCCTTCACTCATTTATCACAATATACCCTTTCATTGCTACAATGTCATTGCTACAGACTCTACAGAGATAATCTGTAATATAGTATTACATGGTATATATACATGAGAGAAACAGTGCTTCACAGATTTCTTAGGCAGTTCATATTCTCATTAGTTACGACCTTTTCCCTTCCCAGAGTTTTCAAAGTTGGGTATTAGGTCCGGACATTTCAGTTCTTCTACTCATTTTTTTTTTCCCTCTCAATTTTGTTTTTTTACAGAGTTTGAATTCTTACACAAATGGAGCATATGGCCCACCATACCCCCCTGGCCCTGGGGCAAGTACTGCCTCCTACTCTGGGGCTTATTACACACCTGGATATACTCAGACCAGTTACTCCCCAGAGGTTCCAAGCACGTACCGTTCACCTGGCAACAGCCCAGCCCCGGTCTCTCGTTGGCTGTATCCTCAGCAGGACTGCCAGACTGAAGCACCCACTCTTCGGGGGCAGGTGCCAGGATATCCTGCTTCACAGGTAAGCAGTTTTCTGTTGGGTTTTTGTTTAATATTCTTGGAGTGATACCATGTTTGTTTCTCTGTCCCTTGAAAGAGAGTTCTGATACATCTTTTTTATTTTTTAATGTTTAATGTTTAATTTCTGAGAGAGAGAGAGAGAGAGAGCGTGAGCAGGGAAGGGTCAGAGAGAGAAGGAGACACAGAATCTGAAATAGGCTTCAGGCTCTGAGCTGGCTGTCAGCACAGAGCCCGACGCAGGGCTCGGACCCATGAACTGTGAGATCATGACCTGAGCCGAAGTCGGACGTTTAACCTACTGAGCCACCCAGGTGCCCCCTGATATATCTTAATTTGTTATTCCTTATTACATATGGGTCCACTTATATCTCACATTTTGGGACAGATTTGTGCTACACTTTAGCCATTGAATTTTAAGCCTTTTTCCTTTTGAGTTTGTCTCTAAATCTGCCCCTGGTATCTTCAGAATGCAGCTTTTTTAGGCATGGAGAAATGACTGCCACTGATTAGAGATGCTGCCACTTAGCCTGGTAGCAGCTAAAGTGCATCTGTTAAGCAGAGAGGAAGTATCTCAATCTGTTGATACTAGAGTATTTTCATTACTTCGTTCAGGTTTGTTGGTTTGTTTTTTTTTTTTAGCAGTGACCCCCATATTTCCTTCCTTTCAATCTAGAACCCTGGAATGACCCTACCCCATTATCCTTATGGGGATGGTAATCGTAGTGTTCCACAACCAGGACCAACAGTACGACCACAGGAGGACTCATGGGCTTCTTCTGGTGCTTATGGGATGGGAACCCGTTACCCTTGGCCTTCAGCTACGCCCTCGGCACCACCTGGGAATCTCTACATGAGTGAGAGTACTTCAGCATGGCCCAGTGGCAGCTCTCCTCAGTCCCCTCACTCACCACCACCCCAGCAGCCTAAGGTAGGAGGCCTTCTAAACATTGTTCTTTTGGTGTTTGGGTAGTTGAAAAGGCACAACATGAAACTTTCCTCCATTGGTGTGTGCTAAATGGGAACTAATTGCAAAAAGTTGGTGATTACTACCTATAAGTTTTATCTAGCTCAATTTCTTCTTCTTTTTTTAATACACTTTATATTTTAGGGAAGTTATAGGTTCACATCTTTTTTGTAAAAGACAGAAAAATGCTCGTTTACTGTTTGTTGTAATGCTATCTGAATGTTAAACAAAGTCAAAGATTGCATTTTATTACCTCAGTCAGTACACAAAAGATGATACCAACATGGAATTGTATAAAATTGTTTACAGGCGTAAACATCATCTGCCTGTGGCTGTGTTCCTTTATAAGGTCTGTCTTAGGTTTTAACTCTTTAGGGGAAAACTATCTACTTATTTATTAAGTCACTGGGTGGATTGTGAGGTGCAAAGGATTGATTGTGAGGTGTTCATGACGCTCAACACTTCAGGGTAGATTTCAGCCATTATACTCAGGAACTCTCTGCCTTTTACTTGACAGAGCACTCCTCTTACCTTTTTAGGGTTGTGTTTTTCTGAAATGGTTAAGGAGGGAGGCCTAGTTTTATTAGTGGGGACTCTTTTCATGTACCTTCATGGTCAGGTGAAAGATGTGGGCTAACCAATCTGATGTTGATAGATTCCCACTAAAACAGCTCTTTTCCCCCTCTCTGCTCTCCTACTCCAAGGACTCCTCCTACCCCTATAGCCAATCAGATCAAGGCATGAACCGGCACAACTTTCCTTGCAATGTCCATCAGTACGAGTCCTCAGGAACAGTGAACAGTGATAATTCAGATATTTTGGATTCCCAAGTCCAATACAGTGCTGAGCCTCAGCTGTATGGTAATGCCACCAACGAACACCCCAGCAATCAAGATCACAGTGATAATCTTCCTGAAGAGTGTCTGTCTGCAGATGAAGGTACTCCCCCAAGTATTAAAAAAATCATACATGTGCTGGAGAAGGTCCAATATCTTGAGCAAGAAGTAGAAGAGTTCGTAGGAAAAAAGACAGACAAAGCATACTGGCTTCTGGAAGAAATGCTAACTAAGGAACTTTTGGAACTAGATTCAGTTGAAACTGGGGGCCAGGACTCTGTCCGGCAGGCCAGGAAAGAGGCTGTTTGTAAAATCCAGGCCATACTGGAAAAATTGGAAAAAAAAGGATTATGAAGGATTTAGAACGAAGGGGAAGCCTGTTACTAACTTGACCAAAGAACTCTCGATTTTGGTTAACCCTCTTTTTGAAATGCTTGTTGGTGACAAGAAGCAATACATTCCAACTTTCCTTTGGTTAAAACTTGAAAAACTGGTAAAGGACTTGAAAGAACATTTTAGTTATGAGTTGTTTTCAGTTTTCAGACCAATGAATGTAATAGGAAACCATGGAGTTACCATTATTGCCAAGTAGACTCACTCCTTAAGAAATTTGTGGATATCTATAAGCTGCTTCTTATCAGCAGGAGGGAAACATGCTTTGTGTAACAGGCTTATCAAAAACTGACCAGATGAGACTGGATATAATCTGAGGCAAACAGGCTCTGTTTTTTTTAAACATCTGGATTACTTGTCACATTTTTGTACATTGTGACTGCTTTCAACATAAACTTCATGTGTAAATTATAGCTTGGACTTTAGCCTTCTTGGACCTCTGTTTTGTTTTGTTATTTGCAGCTCATAAATATAGTATTATTCTCTACTTCTTGGTACATTTTGTAGTAATATGTTTAATATAATTATTCAAGAACTATATTGGCAGCCAGACAGTATGGCAATTCTGAATGAATTTCTACCTTTTCACCACTTGAACATATTGCAATGTGTAGTGAGTTCCTTTGGTAACTTGTCTCCTTTTTTGTAATAGATCATTAGGGTAGAGTTTTACCACTCCTACTTTTCATGTTAATAGTGGAAGGCGAATTGGGAGACGGCAGGGGCATAGGAATGAGATGTTTGTGGCCATTTTCTTTTTTGCTTTTTTATTATATTTGGATAAAAATCCACCTTAAAATATCCAACCCCCCTCCCCCAATCGTCTTTTCACTACTGCTGCTTCTGTGTAGAGCATTATGATAGGTACAGATGAAAAATTAAATGCCACAGTGAGTAGAAATAACTGCAAAAGTAATAAATGTGATCATTTGGAAATGCACTTTTCCATCTAAAAACATTAGGTTCGCCATTAAGATCCCTATCAGCAGATTTCAGCTCAGTGTATATAAAAAACAATAAGGATAAAAAGGAATTCATGCTCAGGGAATGAGTCAGCCATAGCTAGAGCGGGAAATTTTCTTTTAAAGGCATATTTGATGTTTACCTTTATTTCTCTAGAATAAATTGTTTTATAAAAAAGATGTTTATTACCACTAATAATGGTCCATTCAGAGCCAAACTTCAGAAAGGGATACTGAAAGGGTCTTAGCTGGGCTTGCTTGGGTAGCTTTATGCTATGGTATGGAAGAGCCTTAGGTAAATGACTTACTTTTTCTATCAGAAGTGAGTTCTAGTATACAGTATCTGTTATTAGAAAAACACCTGTTTCTTAATAAGATATCCAAATGATAACTTTTTCTAGACTATCAGGCCTATTGTTAATAAATCTATCAGTCATCTCCTCTCCTTTTAAACAAAGTCAAACCAACATATGATGCGAAAAAATGGAGTAAAAATATTGGCTGGGTCTGATGGATGGGATGAGTGATTTTATGAGATACTATGGTGACAATTTTATTCTAGGATTTTTATTTTTGGCCTAATGTAGGAATGTTAAAAAAAGGTTTTCTATGAAAATTCGAAAATTATATTTGAAACTAAAAATTTAGAAGTGGGAGAACCTTAAAGTCAATTTAAAGAAAACCAGTGAGACCGTGACTAATTCAGGAGAGAATGCTATTAACTATTTAACTGAGGGCCCAAGATCCCAATTTCCATGAAGTTTTGATTTTTACACACACACATACACATGCATGCACACACATATGTATGTATGCTTTTAGCAGTTATTATTTTAAATTTTGAGATAATTTTAGACCTCCTGAAGAGTTGTAGAATGAGTAGTTTATGTGTATCTTCACTGAATTTCCCCTATGTTAACATCTTATACAACCATAGAATATTTGTCAAATTAAGAAACTAGCCTTGGTATAATACTGTTAACTAAAGTAGAGAGGTTAAAAAGTAGAGTTTTCTTTGTCTTTTCACTGATGTTTTTTTACTGTTCCAAGATCCAGTGCAGGATCCCACCTTGCACTTAGTTGTCATATCTCCATAGTATCTTCCAATCTGACAGTGTATCATGACATCTGATGTCATAATGTATTTCTGGTGTTGTTAACCTTAATCACCGAGGTCGTGTCTGCTAGGATTCTCTACTGTGAAATTACTACGTTTTTCTTTGTAATGACTATTTGCTGGAGCTACTTTGAGACTATGCAAATGTCCTGTTTCTGCTTAAACTATTGCGCACTCATTTTTGTACCCATTGCCAGACCTTGATTGTGTCAGTTACTACTGTGGTGTTCTAGTGGTGATTTGTCTATTTCTCTCATTTCTTCTACATTTAGTAATTGGCATTCTTTAAGGAAGAGTTATTGCATTTGGATTCATATTTTTAATTATAAAAATATACTCAAGATAAGTACAAATTTAGAACTTAAAAGATGTAAACTGTGTTAAAATGATTCCAAATATGAGTACCAAAGAAAAGAAAGCTAAATTGGTAACCTGTTTCAGAAAATATAATGAATTTAAGAAGGAAAATAGTATTTATGATTTGTGGGTTTGGTTCAGTATTTGACTCAGTATCGACTCCAGACTAAATTCAAATTGTCTTGGAATTTCACATCTGGACTTTCTAGAAGTCTCTAAATTTATATTACTTTGGGGGTAGTTTTTGTCAAAAGCTTGAATAAAGTTACCCCGACCTGGCATGTTAAACACAGCTATGTCTTCTTTATAATAAGCCACTAATGTATCAAATATAAATGCCAATATAAATATTTAGACAGATATGTCCTAATGAAGTGTCTGGATGGTGGGTTATGCTTGTCTCTGCCTTGTTGGTATGGAAGTCTTCTAAATGCTTTAAAAAATACGGTTTTAAAAGCAGTTCTGTAGTGGTTAATGTAATACTATTAATGGTAGGAAGATTTTTTTAGAAGTTGAAGAATATAGATTAAATTGGCATTTACAAAAGTTTTATATTTTTAGGTTTTAATTATTTATTTTGAGAGAGCAAGAAAGCATGGGTGGGTAAATAGACAAGAGAGAGAATCCCGAGCAGGCTCCGGACTATCAGTGTGGAGCCCAGTGCAGGGCTCGAACCCAAGAATCATGAAATCATGACCTGAGCTGAAGTTGGACCCTTAACCAGACTGAGCCATCCCGGCATTTTTTGGGAGATAGGTAGCTGATCAGTGGAAATATTTTTTTTTTTTTTTTTTTTTTTTTTT